>NC_058087.1:44507116-44834159 GCF_014858855.1 Bufo gargarizans | reverse complement strand
TTCATGACACTGCTAAAATTGGGTCAAAAAAGTTAATTTTTTTGCATAAAAAAATAAAATTTTTACTAAAATTTTGAAAAATCAGCAAATTTCAAAGTTTCAGTTTCTCTACTTCTGTAATACATAGTAATACCCCCGAAATTTTTTATGACTTTACATTCCCCATATGTCTACTTCATGTTTGTAGCATTTTGGGAATGATATTTTATTTTTTGGGGATGTTACAAGGCTTAGAAGTTTAGAAGCAAATTTTGAAATTTTTCAGAAATCTTTTTATGGACCAGTTCAGGTTTGAAGTCATATTGTGAGGCTTAGATAATAGAAACCTCCCAAAAATGACCCCATTCTAGAAACTACACCCCTCAAGGTATTCAAAACTGTTTTTTCAAACTTTATTAACCCTTTAGGTCTTCCACAAGAGTTAATGGCAGATGGAGCAACAATTTTGACATTTCTATTTTTTGGAAAATTTTCCAATATAATCAATTTTTTCCAGGAGTAAAACAAGGGTTATCTGCCAAACAACACTCAAAATGGGTTTCCCTGATTCTGTAGTTTGCAAAAACACCCCATATGTGGTCGTAAACTACTGTTTGGCTGAACGGTAGCACATAGAAGGAGGGGAACACCATATGGGTTTTGGAAGGCAGATTTTGCAGGACTGGTTTTGTTTATGCCATGTCCCATTTGAAGCCCCCTGTTGCACCCCTAAAATAGAAATTTCTAAAAAGTGACTCCATCTAGGAAATTATACCCCTCAAGGTATTCAAAACTGGGTTTACAAACTTTGTTAACCCTTTAGGTGTTCCACAAGAGTTAATGGCAGATGGAGAAACAATTTTGAAATTTCTATTTTTTGGAAAATTTTCCAATATAATCAATTTTTTCCAGGAGTAAAACAAGGGTTAACTGCCAAACAACACTCAAAATGGGTTGCCCTGATTCAGTAGTTTGCAGAAACACCCCATATGTGGTCGTAAACTACTATTTGGCTAAACAGCAGGACATAGAAGAAGGGGAACGTCATATGGTTTTTGGAAGGCAGATTTTGCTGGACTGGTTTATTTACACCATGTACCCTTTCAAGCCCCCTGATGCACCCCTAGAGTAGAAACTCCATAAAAGTGACCCCATCTAGGAAACTACGGGATAAGGTGGTTGTTGTTTTGGGACTATTTTTGGGGTAAATTTGATTTTTGGTTGCTCTATATCACTCTTTTTTGAGGCAATGTAACAAAAAAATTAAATTCTAAAATTGTTTCTACATTCGCTATTTAGTTTTGTGGAACACCTAAAGGGTTAACATAGTTTGTAAATTAACTTTTGAATAACCTGAGGGGTGTAGTTTCTTAGATGGGGTCACTTTTTTGGAGTTTCTAGTCTAGGCTACATCAGGGGGGGGCTTCTAGAGGACATGGTGTCAAAAAAAGAACTGTCCATCAAAATCTGCCTTCCAGAAACCGTATGGAGTTCCCTTCGTTCTATGCCCTGCCGTGCGGCTATATAGCCATTTACGACCACATATGGGGTGTTTCTGCAAACTACAGAATCGGGGCAATAAATATTTAGTTTTGTTTGGCTGTTAACCCTTGCTTTATTACCGGCAAAATGGATTCAAATTGAAATTTTGCCCAAAAATTTGTGTTTTGGCACAGTTTTTATTTTATATTTTTAACACCGTTCATCCGAGGCATTTGGTCAAAAGTTATTTTTATAGCGACGACTTTTACGCACGCGACGATGCCCAATATGTATGGCTCTCAGACTTTGGAGACACTAAGCAGGCATCCTAAAAACTGCGGCCCTCCAGATGTTGTAAAACTACAATTCCCACCATGCCCTGCTGATGGCTGTAGGTTGTCTGGGCATGCTGGGAGTTATAGTTTTACAACATCTGGAGGGCTGCAGTTTGAGGATGCCTGCACTAAAACTAATATTTTTGGGGGAAAGAAAAATTGTTTTCGTGTCTCCAAAGTCTGAGAGCCAAAGTGTTTTATGTTCTCTAGTGAACTGTTGGGGATTATAAAAATGTTGTACTCCATGGAAGTGTGATACTCCCTGAAGCAATCGATAATGCAGAGGCCCGGATGATCGGGGCACGTGTCACATTGAGTAGTTGTGTCCTTCCGTATCCCCCTCTTGTGACACACTCTGCACTTTTTTTGGGTTCGTCCCTTCTTTCCAGTATGGGGGACCACACCTGGAAAGTGTTGGCCAGGGACGATCCGGGCGCCTCCAGTTCCCAAGGTACTCCGGCCTGCTCTTTCCCGGTCCGAAAAGATCAGGGCCTTGAGGACTGCCTCATAGAATTGGAGGAATGTCCCTGTGCTGCCAGCGCTTCGGGATTATACAAAAGAGTTGTACATGGCAACCTGTACCAAGTAGACCGCAACTTTTTTGTACCATGCCCGGGTTTTGCGCATGGCGTTATATGGCGTGAGGACTTGATCAGAGAGATCAACTCCTCCCATATACCTGGTGGGGGGGGCAAGTGGCAGGGGGGGGGTCTGGGTTAGGGTTAGATGGATAGATGGAAGTTTGGAATAAAAGTACTTTTTTTATTTTTTTTCCTAACTAACTTTTCCCTTCTTTCCCTGCCTAACGGTGCCTCTCCCTCACTGACCCTAACCTACCTGGGTGGCGATGGGTGCAGGTGGGTGATGGGTGCCGATTAGGGGGACACAGGAGCTGGTGCTGGACGATGCTGCACGGTCAGGGTGCTGGACAGGAAGAGGAGGGGAGAGAGGAGCGCAGGAAGTTTGAATCTCGCGCCTCTCTCCCCTGCACCAATCAGCACCCTGGACAGCAGTGTTCAGCACCAGGGCCAGCACCGCCTCTCCAAATCCTCGGACTGCGATTGGTGGTGTATAATTACGCCACCGATCGCAGTCTTTTTCCGGTTCATCGGGTCACAGGACACCCGAATGGACCGGAAACGCAGAAAACGGCAGGTCTGAATTGACCTGCAGTTTTCTGCGATCGCCGATACGGGGGGGTCAAATGACCCCCCCCCCTGCGTTGTTACGGGATGCCGGCTGAATGATTTCAGCCGAAATCCCGTTCCGATTAACCCCCGCGGCGCCGGAATTCCGATTTTAAGTCAGGACGTAACGGTACGTCCTCGGTCCTTAACCCCTTAAGGACACAGGGCGTACAGGTACGCCCTTGTGCCCTGGTACTTAAGGACACAGGGCGTACATGTACGCCCTGTGCATTTTCGATCACTGCCGTGCGGCTAGCAGTGATCGGAACCCGGTGCCTGCTCAAATCATTGAGCAGGCACCTAGGCTAAATGCGCGGGGGGGTCCCGTGACCCCCCCATGTCGGCGATCGCGGCAAACCGCAGGTCAATTCAGACCTGCGGTTTGCTGCGATTTCTGCAGTTTCTGATCCCCGCGGTCCCTGACCGCGGGGATCAGAAACTTTAGGATTAAAAATTGTTTCCTGTATCCCTCCCCCCTGCACCCCTGAGTTATTCGAGCACGGTGGGAGGTGCAGGGGGAGGGTTGCGGGCGGTGCGGGCGGTGCGGGAGGCGGGCGGTGCGGTAGGCGGGATCGCGATCCCCCGCCCGCCTCCCATTGCGTAATCGTTGGCGTCTAGTGGGTATACCAGGGTGCCAGCACATTGCTGGCACCCTGGTATAAACGGCTGACATCGGTGATGCGATGTCAGTCGTTTAACCCTTTCCATACAGCGGTCCGTACGGACCGCTGTATGGAAAAGGTTAACAGTAAGAGGAGCTCCCTCCCTCTCCAATCGGGGGGCTGCTGTGCCTTTGCAGTCCCCCGAATGGAGAGGGAGAGAGCTTCCAGGCAGCCCCCCAAGCCCCGTCCTTACCCTTCCCCGTCTGCGCAGTTCTGGCCACTACTAAGCAGACGGGGAAGGTTCCCATGGCAACAGGACGCCTTCTCAGGCGTCCTGCTGTCCATGGTGCTGAACAAATCTGTGCTGAAAGCATAGATCTGTTCAGTGTAAGTAAAATATAGTACAGTGCAATATATATTGTACTGTACTGTATTATACAGACATCAGACCCACTGGATCTTCTAGAACCAAGTGGGTCTGGGTCAAAAAAAAAGTGAAAAAAGTGAAAAATAAAGTAAAAAATCAAAAAACACATTTATCACTGATTAAAAATGAAAAAAATAAAATTCCCTACACATGTTTGGTATCGCCGCGTCCGTAACGACCTGATCTATAATATGGTAATGTTACTTTACCCGAACGGTGAACGCCATAAAAATTAAAAATTAAAAACTATGATGAAATTGGAATTTTGCCCACCTTACTTCCCAAAAAAGGTAATAAAAGTGATCAAAAAAGTCGCATCTACGCCAAAATTGTAACAATCAAACCTTTATCTCATCCCGCAAAAATCATACCCTACCCAAGATAATCGCCCAAAAACTGAAAAAGTTATGGCTCTTAGACTATGGAAACACTAAAACATGATTTCTTTTGTTTCAAAAATGAAATCATTGTGTAAAACTTACATAAATAAAAAAAAAGTATACATATTAGGTATTGCCGCGTCCGTATTGACCGGCTCTATAAAAATATCACATGACCTAACCCCTCAGATGACCACCGTAAAAAAATAAAAATAAAAACGGTGTAAAAAAAGCCATTTTTTGTCATCTTCCGTCACAAAAAGTGTAATAGCAAGCAATCAAAAAGTCATGTGCACCCCAAAATAGTGCCAATTAAACCGTCATCTCATCCCACAAAAAATGAGACCCTACTTAAGATAATCGCCCAAAAATTTAAAAAACTATGGCTCTTAGACTATGGAGACACTAAAACATATTTTTTGTTTTAAAAATGAAATTATTGTGTAAAACGTACATAAATAAAAAAAATTGTATACATATTGGGTATCACCGCGTCCGTGACAACCTGCTCTATAAAATTACCACATGATCTAACCTGTCAGATGAATGGTGTAAATAACAAAAAAAAAACGATGCCAAAAAAGCAATTTCTTGTTACCTTGCCGCACAAAAAGTGTAATATAGAGCAACCAAAAATCATATGTACCCTAAACTTGTACCAACAAAACTGCCACCCTATCCCGTAGTTTCTAAAATGGGGTCACTTTTTTGGAGTTTCTACTCTAGGGGTGCATCAGGGGGCTTCAAATGGGACATGGTGTCTAAAAAACCAGTCCAGCAAAATCTGCCTTCCAAAAACCGTATGGCATTCCTTTCCTTCTGCGCCCTGCCGTGTGACCGTACAGCGGTTTACGACCACATATGGGGTGTTTCTGTAAACGACAGAATCAGGGCCATAAATAACGAGTTTTGTTTGGCTGTTAACCCTTGCTTTGTAACTGGAAAAAAAATATTAAAATGGAAAATCTACCAAAAAAGTGAAATTTTGAAATTGTATCTCTATTTTCCATTAAATCTTGTGCAACACCTAAAGGGTTAACAAAGTTTGTAAAATCAGTTTTGTATACCTTGAGGGGTGTAGTTTCTTAGATGGGGTCACTTTTATGGAGTTTCTACTCTAGGGGTGCATCAGGGGGGCTTCAAATGGGACATGGTGTCAAAAAAACTGTCCAGCAAAACATGCCTTCCAAAAACCAAACGGCACACCTTTCACTCTACGCCCCGCTGTGTGGCCGTACAGTAGTTTACGGCCACATATGGCGTGTTTCTGTAAACGGCAGAGTCAGGGCAATAAAGATACAATCTTGTTTGGCTGTTAACCCTTGCTTTGTTAGTGGAAAAAATGGGTTAAAATGGAAAATTAGGCAAAAAAATGAAATTCTCAAATTTCATCCCCATTTGCCAATAACTCTTGTGCAACACCTAAAGGGTTAACAAACTTTGTAAAATCAGTTTTGTATACCTTGAGGGGTGTAGTTTCTTAGATGGGGTCACTTTTATGGAGTTTCTACTCTAGGGGTGCATCAGGGGGCTTCAAATGGGACATGGTGTCAAAAAACCAGTCCAGCAAAACCTGCCTTCCAAAAACCAAACGGCGCACCTTTAACTCTACGCCCCGCTGTGTGGCCGTACAGTAGTTTACGGCCACATATGGGGTGTTTCTGTAAACGGCAGAGTCAGGGCAATAAAGATACAGTCTTGTTTGGCTGTTAACCCTTGCTTTGTTAGTGGAAAAAATTGGTTAAAATGGAAAATTAGGCAATAAAATGAAATTCTCAAATTTCATCCCCATTTGCCAATAACTCTTGTGCAACACCTAAAGGGTTAACAAAGTTTGTAAAATCAGTTTTGAATACCTTGAGGGTGTAGTTTCTAGAATGGGGTCATTTTTGGGTGGTTTCTATTATGTAAGCCTCGCAAAGTGACTTCAGAGCTGTAGTGGTCCCTAAAAATTGGGTTTTTGTAAATTTCTGAAAAATTTCAAGATTTGCTTCTAAACTTCTAAGTCTTGTAACATCCCCAAAAACTGAAAAAGTTATGGCTCTTAGACTATGGAAACACTAAAACATGATTTCTTTTGTTTCAAAAATGAAATCATTGTGTAAAACTTACATAAATAAAAAAAAAGTATACATATTAGGTATTGCCGCGTCCGTATTGACCAGCTCTATAAAAATATCACATGACCTAACCCCTCAGATGACCACCGTAAAAAAATAAAAATAAAAACGGTGTAAAAAAAGCCATTTTTTGTCATCTTCCGTCACAAAAAGTGTAATAGCAAGCAATCAAAAAGTCATGTGCACCCCAAAATAGTGCCAATTAAACCGTCATCTCATCCCACAAAAAATGAGACCCTACTTAAGATAATCGCCCAAAAATTTAAAAAACTATGGCTCTTAGACTATGGAGACACTAAAACATTTTTTTTGTTTTAAAAATGAAATTATTGTGTAAAACGTACATAAATAAAAAAAATTGTATACATATTGGGTATCACCGCGTCCGTGACAACCTGCTCTATAAAATTACCACATGATCTAACCTGTCAGATGAATGGTGTAAATAACAAAAAAAAAACGATGCCAAAAAAGCAATTTCTTGTTACCTTGCCGCACAAAAAGTGTAATATAGAGCAACCAAAAATCATATGTACCCTAAACTTGTACCAACAAAACTGCCACCCTATCCCGTAGTTTCTAAAATGGGGTCACTTTTTTGGAGTTTCTACTCTAGGGGTGCATCAGGGGGCTTCAAATGGGACATGGTGTCTAAAAAACCAGTCCAGCAAAATCTGCCTTCCAAAAACCGTATGGCATTCCTTTCCTTCTGCGCCCTGCCGTGTGACCGTACAGCGGTTTACGACCACATATGGGGTGTTTCTGTAAACGACAGAATCAGGGCCATAAATAACGAGTTTTGTTTGGCTGTTAACCCTTGCTTTGTAACTGGAAAAAAAATATTAAAATGGAAAATCTACCAAAAAAGTGAAATTTTGAAATTGTATCTCTATTTTCCATTAAATCTTGTGCAACACCTAAAGGGTTAACAAAGTTTGTAAAATCAGTTTTGTATACCTTGAGGGGTGTAGTTTCTTAGATGGGGTCACTTTTATGGAGTTTCTACTCTAGGGGTGCATCAGGGGGGCTTCAAATGGGACATGGTGTCAAAAAAACTGTCCAGCAAAACATGCCTTCCAAAAACCAAACGGCGCACCTTTCACTCTACGCCCCGCTGTGTGGCCGTACAGTAGTTTACGGCCACATATGGCGTGTTTCTGTAAACGGCAGAGTCAGGGCAATAAAGATACAATCTTGTTTGGCTGTTAACCCTTGCTTTGTTAGTGGAAAAAATGGGTTAAAATGGAAAATTAGGCAAAAAAATGAAATTCTCAAATTTCATCCCCATTTGCCAATAACTCTTGTGCAACACCTAAAGGGTTAACAAACTTTGTAAAATCAGTTTTGTATACCTTGAGGGGTGTAGTTTCTTAGATGGGGTCACTTTTATGGAGTTTCTACTCTAGGGGTGCATCAGGGGGCTTCAAATGGGACATGGTGTCAAAAAACCAGTCCAGCAAAACCTGCCTTCCAAAAACCAAACGGCGCACCTTTAACTCTACGCCCCGCTGTGTGGCCGTACAGTAGTTTACGGCCACATATGGGGTGTTTCTGTAAACGGCAGAGTCAGGGCAATAAAGATACAGTCTTGTTTGGCTGTTAACCCTTGCTTTGTTAGTGGAAAAAATTGGTTAAAATGGAAAATTAGGCAATAAAATGAAATTCTCAAATTTCATCCCCATTTGCCAATAACTCTTGTGCAACACCTAAAGGGTTAACAAAGTTTGTAAAATCAGTTTTGAATACCTTGAGGGTGTAGTTTCTAGAATGGGGTCATTTTTGGGTGGTTTCTATTATGTAAGCCTCGCAAAGTGACTTCAGAGCTGTAGTGGTCCCTAAAAATTGGGTTTTTGTAAATTTCTGAAAAATTTCAAGATTTGCTTCTAAACTTCTAAGTCTTGTAACATCCCCAAAAAATAAAATATCATTCCCAAAATAATTCAAACATGAAGTAGACATATGGGGAATGTAAAGTCATCACAATTTTTAAGGGTATTACTATGTATTACAGAAGTAGAGAAACTGAAACTTTGAAATTTGCTAATTTTTCCCAATTTTTGGTAAATTTGACATTTTCTTATGCAAAAAAAAATATTTTTTTTTACTTTATTTTACCAGTGTCATGAAGTACAATATGTGACGAAAAAACAATCTCAGAATGGCCTGGATAAGTCAAAGCGTTTCAAAGTTATCATCACTTAAAGTGACACTGGTCAGATTTTCAAAAAATGGCCTGGTCCTAAGGTGTAAAAAGGCTGTGTCCCTAAGGGGTTAAGGACTCGGGAAATAGGGCGTACCGGTACGTCCTCGGTCCTTAAGGGGATAATAATACAAATACATAGCATAAAATCTTTCAACTTGCCCAGACGCTGAATCTTTATTCATAAAATTGTCACATGTCTATGTCCACATGACCAATAATACAATACTCCACCCCCCTCCCCCCCCCCCCCACTATTTTCATTTCGTATATTCTTACTCCTGGTTTGGTCACATGGTGTCTGACATCCAATGGGATTGTTCTCACTTACTCCGCTATATAAATCTACTGCTACATTGATGGCTCCTCTCTGCTACTCAACTAAACAAGATTTTAAGTCAAACTCAATATTTAGCCCATGTGGCTGCAAGGTATTCATTCTAAAAATCCACTCAACTTCACGACGATTAATACACTGTGATTTTCAAAACCCTTCTTGATATTTCTAATGTGCTCCTGTATCCTGGTTTTTAATTTACGTATGGTCCTACCTATATACTGAAACCCACACGGGCATTCCAGCAAGTAAACAACCCCCATCTGTTCACAGATCATTTCTCCTTTAATTTTACAAATTAACCCCTTGTTTGATTGTACTGCTTGTATGTTTTTCTTCTCTTGGGAAAAAAAATGTTGTTAAAAAAATGAATAAGAAAGATAAAGATTACAGGTTTACCTTTTTTACACAATTCAATGCAATTATAGGACCTCTGAAAAATACCCTGAGAAAGATTTTGGATAGTCCTTAAGAATGATCCCATTTTGGGACCTATAATTCCAGTAACACCGGAGGTAGTCTATAGAAGAGCCCCAAATATAAAGAGATCTTTTGGTCCATAGCTATATCCCCACGAAAACAGAGAAGAAAGAGAAAAAACAATTAACATGGTGCGGCTTCTGCCTCCCTAGCAGAAACCGCACCATAGTTGATAAAAAGGAGAAAAAAATACAAGCAGTACAATCAAAGAAGTGCTTAATTTGTAAAATCAAAGGAGAAATGACCTGTGAACAGATGGGGGTTGTTTACTTGCTGGAATGCCCGTGTGGGTTTCAGTATATAGGTAGGACCATGCGTAAATAAAAAAACAGGATACTGGAGCACATTAGAAATATCAAGAAGGGTTTTGAAAATCACAGTGTATAGTTACATTTTAAAAAATTCCATGTGAAGGATCCAAAAGGTCTAAAATTTATGGGTGTTGAAAAAGTGAAGGGAAATTAGCGTGGTGGGGACCCGGTGGCTGGCATTAATCGTCGTGAAGGTGAGTGGATTTTTAGAATGAATACCTTGCAGCCACATGGGCTAAATATTGAGTTTGACTTGAAACCTTGTTTAGTTGAGTAGCAGAGAGGAGCCATCAATGTAGCAGTGGATTTGTAACATCCCAGAGTTATGTTACTAAACTCTTTTTCCCCGCTACTATTTGTTGGTAACATGTGCCTTGTCATCCTGTGTAATTTAACATCATATTCCTCACAAATGTGCATTGAATCCCTTGTTAAATGTATTTGCTGTAATTTTCATGCTCACCAGCAGGTGGCAGCAATGTGTTCAGCAAGGTCTTAGTTCAGTTTAGCATATCTAGACTGGAATAGTTCATTCCAGTTTAGCTCCCCCCTCTTTGAGCAGAGTGGGCTCGCCCATGTCCTGCCTCATGGAGAGGAAAGGAAGTTAGAGTTAGTGTGCCAGCCACCCCACCTAGGGGAATGCTGTGCTGGTAGGAGCGCCCAGTTCTAGGGATCCCAACCCAGGATCGTGTCTCGGCTGAGACCAAAGATCTTCATCCCCAGTCTGAGCCTTCAGCCTCAGCTGGTTGACAAGCAAGCAGCCACCTCCAGCCTCCAGGAAGAACCATTCCCTGTGAGCTAACTGTGAGTAACATCCAGAGACCAGGAGAAGCCAAATTCCTCCTCAGCTAGTCAGTCCCACACATAGCAGAAGATAGACAGAGCAGAAGATACAGATTCCTGCCACATATTATAGAGCCATAAGCAGACGACTAATCCTGCAAGAGAGCCCCAGGCACATGATAGAAGCAGAAGAGATATTGATCCCTGCCATACATTGCCAATACCTGCTGGGACACAAGACTATTGCTGTATCTCATGTGGATTAATGCTGCCTCCAGTAAAGACAAGTTGAATTATATTCCAAGTCTAGATCTCATTCATTACTACCAAGTTCCTCAATTACTCCTACTAGCAACACACTTGCATTTATTGTCAGTGAGCCAGGATCCAGGAGTCCAGCCGTACCAAGGTAGGAGACACCGTTAACACTATACCTACTACTACACAGAGAAATTACCCCACTCTGGCATTTCTAACCTGGTACGTGAGTTGCAACACCTTAAAGGGCCCTGAGACTGTACCCTGCGCACGCTGCAATTGGCGTCACAAACAAAAAACATAAATTATTAACTATCATTTACACCTGACCCAGTCATTTCATATTATAGCGTCAGTGTGCATTATTCCAATCCGGCTTACTGCAGATTTATATAGCGTAGTAAGTGAGAACAATCCCATTGGATGTCAGACACCATGTGACCAAACCGGGAGTAAGAAGATATGGAATGAAAATAGTGTGGGGGGGGGTGGAGTATTGTATTATTGGCCAGGAGTGGACATGTGACAATTTTATGAATGATGAATGGAGATTCAGCGCCTGGGCAAGTTGTAAGATTTTATGCTATGTATTTGTATTATTATAGTGCGGATGAAATGTTTTATGAAGAAGCAGTTTTTTATCCATATTTTATAAGATACAATATGTTTTATAATATTTGTGATGTAGAAATGAGGATAAGATTTGAGAGGAGAGGTTTTGCTATGTCTAACCCCCTCCGATATAAAGCACGCCCTGATAACCTCCACAGAAGGATCGGTTGTGACGAAACTATCCCTAGTTGGAACTCGGATGTTTGGCTGCATAGAAGAGCATGCTATAATCTGACCTAGCGTAGAAGCCTTTACTTGTACCTGGCAGCGCGATCACCTTTAAGGAATAAGTACTGTTTAATGTGAATTGAATCCACTTTACACGGGGATCAGCAGCGCTAATAAGACACCATTTCAGCCTAAAAGAGAACTTTTGTTCCTTTTTTGTGTTTAGTTTTTAGCCTTTTATTTGTTTATTTCATTGGTTCATTACTTGTGGGCTACTCATGCTGCTGCCACCTCCACACATGGTCATTGTGCCGCTCTGTGGCCTCCTCTTGATGCTGCTGCTGCCACCTCCACACGCGGTCATTGTTCCGCTCTGTGGCCTCCTCTTGATGCTGCTGCTGCCACCTTCACACACGGTCATTGTTCCGCTCTGTGGCCTCGTCTTGATGCTGCTGCTGCCACCTCCACACACGGTCATTGTGCCGCTCTGTGGCCTCCTCTTGATGCTGCTGCTGCCACCTCCACACACGGTCATTGTGCCGCTCTGTGGCCTCCTCTTGAAGCTGCTGCTGCCACCTCCACACACGGTCATTGTGCCGCTCTGTGGCCTCCTCTTGATGCTGCTGCTGCCACCTCCACACACGGTCATTGTTCCGCTCTGTGGCCTCCTCTTGATGCTGCTGCCACCTCCACACACGGTCATTGTGCCGCTGTGTGGCCTCCTCTTGATGCTGCTGCCGACACCTCCACACTGTCATTGTGCCACTCTGTAGCCTACTCATGCTGCTGCCACCTCCACAGTCATTGTGCCACTCTGAGGCCTACTGATTCTGCCACCACCTCCAGACAGGGATCCTGTCTGTGTAGCAGCTGTAAGGCCCGTATGGTCTCATCAGAATTGGCTTATGATTTGGTAGCCAAAAGCAGGAGTGGGTACAAAACACAGAAGGCATGCAAATCTTCGGTTCACGTGTCACCTCTGTTTCGGATCCACTCCTATTTTTTTGGGCATTGGCAATACTGATGGATTATTGACCAAATGCTGACCGAGTGAAGGCGGATGCTCAACAGACAGGATCCATTTTTTGGGGGTTATTGTTCTGACGGATCAGAAAAAGGGCAAAATAATCAGTGACGTCAACACAAACTTAATGCTGACACCCTCTCCACTCTGTCGGGGGGGCTCTACTTGTATAAGCGTTTAATAGAACAGGTTCTGTAGACATCTATGTGGAATCAGCTGACGACGGTGTAAAAGGAGTGCGCTTCTTTTTGTCGCTAACATCGACCTGTAAGGCTGGGATCACACTTGAATAATTTGTCAGTTTTGGCCCCGTAACTGCCCAAATAAGTGAAGTGTGCAGTGATTCTAAGAGCGACGCCTGTCATCTGAATGTCATACGGACTCACAGTATTATTTCACTACCACAGCAGACTCCCTATGCGTGTTACTGCAAAGCACAGTGTTCTACACCCCTATAAAGGCTCTCTGCAGCCAGGAAATAGCAGTTTTTTTAACGCGATTTACAGCAAATGTATTCGGATCGAAGCGAGTTTTTCCGAAAAATTCGCTCATCTCTAATTTTAGCCGTCTGAAATAAATCTGTGTATTCTGAATTTAGTTTTGGATGTAACTAGAATAAAAATAAAGTAACTCACAATCATTATCAGATTAGTAAAGCTGCTAATGTTACCCAACATTCCAACTTCATGTAGATTGTAATTCTTTGCTAAAAGTGAAAGTGCACTTTAAAGGGATTCTGTCACCAGGTTTGGGGCTATAGAGATACCGACATGCATGGCTAGATCGCCGCTAGCATGTCCGCAATATATGTGTCCTATAGAGCTGTGTGGTTTTAATTTCTTTAAAAAAGGATTTTATAGATATGTAAATGAGTGTTAAATGTGTCCAAGGGGCTGTACGAACCTTCCTTGTGCCCAGCCACGCCCGGCTGTGAAGGAGCCCAGCACCGCCTATGTCTCCTCCTTTCATCGATAGATAGCCGTAATCTCGCGAAGCACGAGCTCGCGCATGCGCAGTTCTTTCCCTGAGGCTAATGCCAGCACAGGGAAGGAACACTATACCGGCACTGCGCATGCGCGAGATTACGGCTATCTATAGTTGATGAAAGGAGGAGACATAGGCGGTGCTGGGCTCCTTCACAGGCGGGCATGGCTGGGCACGGCTGGGCACAAGTAAGGTTAGTGCAGCCCCTTGGACACATTTAACACTCATTTACATATCTATAAAATACCTTTTTAAAGAAATTAAAACCACACAGCCCTATAGGACACATATATTGCGGACATGCTAGCGGCGATCTAGCCATGCATGTCCGTATCTCTATAGCCCCAAACCTGGTGACAGAATCCCTTTAAATTTCCAATGGCTTTCCCTGATGAAGTTTTACATGAAGATATGGTTAAAAATCTGTTCTCTCTAGCAACATGGACTTGGAAAAACAGGAATAAACTGATTACAGTTCTAGATCTAGGTGTTATTTGTGTAAAGCTATTTTTTAGTTGAATTGCACGACAGGAAATTAAAACTCCCAGGACTTGGCATGTATTCCATTAGTCTTCAAAGTTGAAATAAATGACTGCTTGCTTAAATGAATGCTCAGAGTACATATTTATATAATAAAAAGACGTCAGTCTGAAGCCGTGGTGAGAACAGAACAACTAAAAATAATGGCTTTTTTTTTTGCAAGTCATTTTTAAATGTACCAACAATAATTGAGAAACTTCGCCCCAGAGAACTACTGATTAAAAGCTCTTTTGTTAATATGCATTCATTGTTTTAAAAGGCTTAGAGTGGAAGCACGGACAACTGGCATTTCTGTGAAATCCTGAGGCTTCTACGTGTGCCATGAATACACAGTTTCTGTTCCCAAATGCAGGATGACAACAGGTCTCTACAGGGATATTCAATATTTTCTTGTTGATTAGGAACATTCTTTAAAATTGTGTAGACATCTACATTGTACTTCATGTTGTACCACTTGGGCATAGGGAAAATGCATCCAATAGTTTGAATGGTCATTATATTTTAAAGGGGTATTCCAGTAAAAAGCAGGTATCCCCGATCCACAGGATAATGGATAACTATTAGACTGGTGGGGAACCAACTGCTAGGTCTCCACCTATCGCGAGAACAGGGGACCCTTACCCCCAAAATGAATGGAGTGACTGGTTGAGCATATGCACTGCCACTTCATGCATTCTCTGCCGGAAGCACCCGAGGACTGTACTCCGATTTTTTCTATAAAACAATTAAAAACTATAATATAGGCAGGATTTTGCCGAATGGTTCTTACAAATATACAAGTTTATGGTTATTGTAATACAAATGCATAGTGTCACCATAAAGCGTCCATATACCGCCATACTTTACATATAACTAATGGAGCTATATAGTAAACAGAAGGAATGCTGCCATACTTTAAGAAATACTATACAGGGCACAAAGAACATACCTCAAAAGTAATAGCCAGAGTATTACAATGAGAGGAAGACATTGCCATTTTTATTGTATTTATTTAAACAAATCCATAAAGTGCCGTTCACAGATCTCTCTCCAAATCCTCACAATCCCCTTTTCTTCACTCAGCCAGATCTTCTTTTAAATCTCTTTTTTATTAAAGATTTTAAGTTTGACATCAGTAAAATGTTAATAACAAATAGATTTTTGGTGTCTTTGAGATCTGGAGGCCATGCAGGCCCAGTGTTGGTCCAGAAAAATATATAATGGCCAAAGAAGGATAAACAGCAAATAACTACTACAAACTTTTGTAATGGTAGTTGTACTTCCAGGAAGGTCTATAAAATGTGAGGGTGGTCTGATATCAGTCAGTAGTGGTAAGAGGGCTTGTTGTTATTGATACAGGCCGAGGGTCGTTGTTTGGAGTTGGAAAGTGGGAGAGGAGCAGATCTCCTCTAGCTCCTCATCCCTGGCCACAAATGTTTTTAAATCTGGCTTCTAGCTGGGAAGCTTCTCCATTCTGCAGAGTTGATCCATTTTGTTAAACCGCACCTGAATTTCCCTTTAAGAGGCATTCAGTTTTGCTCCATCTTAATACATGTCTATGGGGACACAAAACTATTCCATTTGGTTCCGTTATACTTGACTTATATATACTTCCTCCTTGCATAATTGAAAATGCAATAAAAGTTTTTTGAAAAATAAATAAGAGATTTTTTTTCCCAGAAGTCCTGAATCCATAAGTACCCTCAGCAGATGTGCTGGAGGTTGAAGGAATATCTCTACACTGCTAGAATTGGCTTTCCAGGGCTAGACCAAGGTTGTGTAGGTAGTCGGTTGTCTAATGTCCTAAAGAAATTCAATGGGGTCTCTTTAGAGAACGACATGATTTTCGTCACCTGTGACGTGGAGGCCCGAAATACGTCGTTATGCCATGACCACGGGATCCGAGCAGCTAGGTATTTTTTACAGATGGCGGATTTTGAACCGGAAATGATACAGTTCATCATCAGGATTCTGGACTTCGCACTCAGGCATAACTATTTTATCTTTATGGACCGCCTCTTCCTACATCTCCAGCGCACGACGATGGGAGCAACCTGTGCACCCTCATACGCCAATCTGTTCCTGGGGCTGTGGGAAAGAGATTGTCCAGAATCTTCCTGGCCATGGCTCAGTGGTCTCGTGGTCAAGGTATATCGACGATATTCTATTTATCCGGCAGGGTCCTATGGTATAGTTGAACAACTTAATGTCAACGATTTCAATGTTAAATTGACATGGAAATATAGCGGGGAACAAATTGAGTTCCTGGACAACCTACTATGTAGGGAGTCAGATGGCAGGGTCTCCACAGACCTCTTCAGAAAATCCACAGCAACAAATGCTCTGTTACATGCCAATTCCTCTCACTATCCACAGACTATCAAGGCCATTCCCACGGGCCAATTTTTAAGACTTCGTCAGATTTGCTCAAGTGACGAACACTTTGAGACCCAATCGGATGACCTCTCTAAAAGATTTTGCAATAGGGGCTACAATCAATGTGGAAATTAGAAAGGGCTATTTAAGAGCAAAATCCTCCTCTAGAAATTCCCTTTTGGTAATTATATAAAAAGACCCCTGATATAAAACCGCGATTCATTACACCTTTCAATGCACATTGGGGGAAGATTCGGCACATTATGACTAAATTCTGGCCCATTTTGCTTTCAGACAGTGATCTTAGGGGGTCACTCTCAGATTACCCTCTAATTACGTGGAAAAGGGCAAAGAGTTTGGGTGACATCCTTACAAGGAGCCACTATGTCCCACCTGTAATGCAGAGCTTTTTTGGCAGAAGGGGCCCCAGATGAGGGTCATTCTCCTGTGGAAACTGTCAGGCGTACAGGTATATGATGAGGATATCTACTTTCAAAGACTCTAATGGGACCAAAGAATATCAGATTGTCCACCACATTAACTGCAGATCAACAGCAGTTATTTACTTGATAGCATGCCCTTGCAATCTTCTTTATGTTGGCATGACCACTAGGGAGCTCCGGGTAAGAATTTTGGAACATGCCAGCAAAATTCGATCGGCAGGTACGATGAAGATGGAGGATCTGGTCAAGTTGCAACCTATAGCCCTACATTTTAAAGAAAAGCATAATTGTGATCCGAGGGGTCTGCAAGTCAGGGGCATTGAGTGGTTTTGGGCTGTCGAGGAGGTGACATTAAAAAATTACTACTCCAAAGGGAAACAAAATGGATAGTTATGCTGAATACTGAGATCCCCAGGGATTAAATGAAGCAGTTAGTTTCAGTTGTTTTTTTTTGTAATTGCGCTCTTTTATCATTTTTGTTTGTCTTTGGGGTTGAAGATTTAGTGTTGATACATGTATTTTATATTCTAATATTTTTTTTGTTTTCTATGTCTACAGTACCTGTGAGGTCATAGTACCCTCTAAGTTGAGATGCGTCATACCCCTTGGATATGAGGCCCCAAGTGGAAGGATATCTTCTATGTTATGCACTTGTCACTTTATTATTATGAATTTAACTGGGTTTTCACTTTTTGTTTTCTTTTAGTTTTGGAGAACTAATGTTTTGTAAATGAAATTGTTCAGTGCTACATTCTGCATAATCTTGTATGTATCTGTATGAACTATTATCATGTGTATTATCTTCTCACTACACTGTGTGCTATTTATGTCATCTTTATATGATTATACTTATGCACTTTGTCACTTTTACCCACTGCTGGGCGGACACATCATGTAGCGCGACGTATTGCTCGTTCCCATGGTGACCGGTGTAGGCGGCGCCCCGCACCTCGCCTCATTCATTACGTGGATGGACGCATTGTGGTGCATGGGCACGCTCGGCGTCGGTCATGTGGTGACAGGTGGCGCGCTATGATGAAGTGGACCTCCGAATCATGCCGGATATGCGACCATGATTGACTTCAGGTCTATTTTAACATATACCATGTACCAATATGTTTAAGCCTCCCGACGAAGCCAGTGGGTTGGCGAAACGCATGTCAAGGCAGCAGCTGTATCTGGAGCCCGGGATCACCGGTCCACTATGGGTAATATAATTTCAGTTGTTACAATTGCTATTGCCACCTTTATTTGCCTTGTGGTCTTTATATCCATGTCCTGCTGTGTATAGTTCATACAGTGGATCTTTGATATGGGGCATTTTTTCCCCTAGTGTCTTCTATATATTGCAGCACTGTAGGTAATCGCCGTTGTTAATGCATGGCCACTTTCCATTTATGTTTATACTCTGTATTGGACTAGGCTAAATATGTGTTATTTATAGCATTGGTATTCATGTATCCCATGGGCATGTGACCTGTATATGCTCCCGGGTGGTCTCTGAAACCAGGGGTCTGTTGGTGGAGGTGTCCTTTTTGGGCTTTTCCTCCCCCACTTTTTGTTTTCACCCATGTATTTGTTTAATTATATTCAATAAATATTTTTTGCTATATTTTATATGATATTTTCTGAGTATTTATTTGGGGCTATTAGTTAGTTCTATTGTAGGAAATGAATTGAAGACATCCTGATGCATACTGAATGGATTGCTCTCCATTCAGAATGCATTAGGATAAAACTGATCAGTTTTTTTCCGGTATTGAGCCCCTAGGACGGAACTCAATACCGGAAAAGTTTAACGCAAGTGTGAAAGTACCCTCAGGCTCCATTCACACGTCCGTAGTGTATTGCGGATCCGCAATACACCCGCCCGGCACCCCCATAGAACTGCCTATTCTTGTCCGCAATTGTGAATAAGAATAGGAACCGGAAGATCGGGGCCGCGCTCCAGAAATGCGGATGCGGAGAGCACATAGTGTGCTCTCCGCATCAATTCCTGCCCCATTGAGAATGAATGGGTCCGCGCCCGTTCCGGATATTGCACGATCGTCTGAATGGAGCCTTACACACTGCACTGGAACCTACACTACTAGCAGAAGGCCTCTTGCACACGTTTCCGTTTATGTTAAATTTTTTGCGTTCCGTATACTGACCGTATACAGAACCATTCATTTCAATGGATCCGCCCAAAAAATGGAAGGTACTCCGTATGCTTTCCATTTCTCCGTTCCGTTCAAACATAGAACATGTCCTATTATTGTACGCATAACGGACAAGGATAGTACTGTTCTATCAGGGGCCAGCTGTTCTGTTCCGCAAAAAACTGAATGCACACGGACGTCATCCGTATTTTTTGCGGATCAATTTTTTGCAGACCGCAAAATACTGAAAAAGCCCCGTTTTTTACTGAATAATTCTGCTAGGCCATATATATATATACATACACATATGTCTTTACCAACTAGAAGTGTAATCAGTTTTTTTTGCAAAAATGCTCAAGCCCTATCCAGTGGAGGTTACTCCCGCACTCCACACTTTGGAATGTGGGAACAAACCAAACTACACACAGGGAACCTACACAAACACAGGGAGAACATACATTACAAACTCCATGAGGTTGTCTCCAAGAGGTTGTCCTTGGTCACATTTGAATCTAGGCGCTGCAAGGCACCAGTGCTTACCACTGAGCCACTGTACTGCCCAACTAAGAAAATTAATATATTGCTTTTTGGGGAAAAAGCTGCATGGTGGTCAGTGGTTAGCACCGGTGCCTTACAGCGCTGGTGTCCAAGGTTTGAAACGACCAAGGACAACATCTGCATGGAGTTTGTATGTTCTCCCCATGTTTTCATGGGTTTTCTCCCACACTCCAAAGACATACGGATAAGGAACATAGATTGTGAGCCCCATTGGGGACAGTGTGATGTTCATGTCTGTGAAGCCCTGAGCAATATGTCAGTGCTAAGTAAGTAAAATAAATAAATTATATATTTCCTCTTTCTATGCTTTAGGAGTCCAGTATGTGGTCCTGCTCAGCAACTGTCAGCCTTTCCTGTATAAAGCCATAATGAAGATAATAAATAAATTAAACTTCAGTGTAGTAAGTGACGCTGTTTATTATCTTCATTATGGCATTTTGATCTGTAAACTGAAAGCTGAGCATCACCGGTGAGCATTACCCATAGACGATGACTCCAGTGGATCGTGATGCACGTGGCAGTGCCGACCTGGGCCTTTTACTACTACACTTCTTTCATGTATAATGCCTTATTCACACAGCAAATGTTTGGTCAGTGATTTCCATCAGTCATTGTAGGCCAAAACCAGGTGCGAGTTAAAAACACAGAACAGGTGCAGATCTTTCCATTACACCTTATCTCTGTGGTGGGTCCACTACAGGTATTTGGCTCACCATCACTGAAGGAAATCCCTGACCAAACAATGACCAAGTGGATAAGGCCTATGTGTGTATACAGATATAGCTGTCAGTCACTGAATAGGACCACCCACTAGACTCATGAGTAGACATGAGCCAAGTTTTGAAAAATTTGATTCGCCAGATTCACCGAAGTTTGACAAGAAATTTGATTTTTTTATGAATGAATTCATCACAAATCGCTATTTTAAAACCCCATTCAGCCTATCAATCAACGGGACCATTTTTAACAGCCGCTTAGACAGAAGTGCAACATAAAATCACTCACCTCATACACTTCTCGCACAGAGGCAGTCTGCTCCTCTCTTGATTGATAAAGACCTGCCGAGGGACCTGCGCTGAGCGTGATCCCAGCATGAGCACATGGTGATGTTACCAGCGATGTGTCAAGGTCACGTACACGCACACACAGGGGGAAGGATAGTGACCACTGCGCTCCACCCTCACCCCTGGCCCTGCCTACTTGCCTCGTGAGTCCTGATGACAGGGGACAACTGGACGGCAGTCCCTAACTTAGAATGCATGCTGGGAGGACAGACAAAACAAACAACGGATAGTGAACGGACCGAGTCAAAACCAAGAGAGCGACGAAGTACAAAATAAAGAAAGCAACGAATAGTCAGGAGAAGCCGGGGTCAAATACCAGGAGAGCAAATAAGTACCACAGGAATGAACAGGAACAGGTCAGGTCACAAGCCGAAGGTCAAGCCAAGAGGTCACGTCAGGAACAAAGGAGCAAGCAGTAACGGGTCAAAAACAGGCATGGGTCAAAATCCAAATAGCACAGGGTTCACAGTAACAAATAGCGTTGGACAATTAATCACAGGCAACCTGTGGCTAGCAGGTTGCCTGTTTATATAGTGAAGAGCAGAGGCCATGTGACGTGGCCAGCGCCACATGACCTCCCTCCTGTCTGTAGCCGAGCGCCGAGAGCCCACCTTGAGGGTAACTATGGGAACAATGGACGCCTGCCGCGCAGAGAGGAAGTGTGCGGCCAGGAGCGCTCCGCCCCCATTACCCTGGCAACCAAGCCGCTCGGCGCTACAAAAAGACACGGCGAGCGTGTCTGCCACCGTGTCATACCAGGGCGCCGGCGGCGCAGGAGAGGAGAAGCACGCCGCCAGCGCCCTGTAACAGTATGATGTCACCAGGTGATCACACTGGGAGAGTGCAGTGACATTATCACACTCAGTGAAGGTCCTTCGGCAGGTCTTTTTCAATCAGACAGGAGCGGACTGCTTCTGCGCGACCAAGTGGATGAGGTGAGTATCTTTTTTTCAATTCTTTCTAAGACAACTCCAGATGCTATTTTAGGAAAAATGATTGATTACTACAAAATGAAAGAAAATTCGGCTTCGTTTAGAATCACATTTTTCCTAAAATTCAGACCGAATTCCACTTTGGATGCTTCGCTTCGCTTAACACTACTCTTAAGCATAGAAAGAGCAGAGGTTTAAATGAATACATTGGAAGTTATACAAAATATTATACACTTTACCTTGTTTTGCTGCAGACTGGACTGCAATTTCAACAAAACAGTTTTACTTTAACATTGTTATTTTTAACATATGCCTTGCTGGAAAATAATAGTCTTTTCAAATCACAATTCTCTTGTAGACTACAATTCCCAACATGTTCCATTCAATTCTATGAGCGTTCTGGGAAGAGCAGAGCAAGCATGCATGCTGGGAGTTGTAGTTTCACAACAACTGGAGTGCCGGAGGTTGCCTACCACTGTGTTAGACCATAGAACCTTTTAAGTAACTGTCTTTCTGCTTTCTATCCCTATCGGAGGATCACAGTTCAGCCATACCCAGGCAGAACACCAGGAAGAAACACGTTCCCACTCAGCCAGCCTGAAAGTCTATGGAAAGGAATTGCACGAAGCAGTGTAGAGTTTGTCATTTGGGAATCATTTCCTACAATTTTACATGGTTTGCAAGTAATTGCACCGCAGAGAGTTGTCAATAATGAGAACACATGATATACACTTGAAAAACTGAAATTGACAAATTTAACTTTGCTCAAATTCCTAACTGGATTGGGATGTGACCTTTGCAGAACATTATTTTCAGCTAGACTTGTTGCACCTTGCTGGAAAATAATATTGTCTTAAAATCTGAGTTTCCTCAAGGATATCCATGTATGTTTATATGTTTTACACTACCTCCACAAGCCTCCAAGGATCTGAAATTGACAAACTGAACACTGCTACATCTGTAGCATCTGGAACAAATAGCAACATTTCAGAATTAAATTGCAAGCCTACAAGAAAGATTTTGCCTGTTTTGCATGCCGTTTGCAACCACATAATTTACATAAGTGTACATTGTACTATGTAACAATATTGACAGTCTAGTAACACCTGCACCCCCTTCTTGACACTTGAAGGGAAACAGTTGAGCAATATCTGAATACATACAGTATATATGACCTATGTCGAAGTCATACCTCACCTCTATGTACAGTACAGCTTCCAATTCAAGTGCTACATTGAAAATTAGAGACATAGGGGCACATTTATTAAGACCGGCGTTTTAGCCATGCGCTGGCGGTGGATCCGCCGTAGTTATGAAGAGGCTCAGGCCTCTCCACAACTTTGGCGCATCCAGCACTAGTTCTAAATGTAAGACCGCTTCTGAGCTGTCTTACATTAAGACCCTTTTCTACACCTAAAACAGGCATAGGAAATGGTAAGCTTCTCTGCCCACGTCACACCCACAAATTTGGACCTCACCTGACGTGAGCGGTGCAAAGTCGCAGATAGCAGCGCAACTAACCGCTATCTACGCTTGAAATGCGCCTAATTTAGGCATATTTCAGCCTAGTAAATGACTGACAGGGAGACCATGTAGGTGACAGGGAAATGAACCCCAGGAGAATCAAAAGCAGAGTCAAAGTGTTATTCTTGAGGTATGCCATAATAAAAACCTGCAGAACTTGAGCTGCTGATAAGTAAGTAATTAGATGTACTGTAAGAAAGGCAATTGCAAGTGTGTTATGAAAACATGGGCATCTCCATTTAGTAATGCAGTAGTATTATGTATGGGACAATGCCCCCCATTGCACAATATAATAAATAATTCCAAGACCATACAAAAGCATGAGGCAGCAGACGTTTAAACAGGTCACAGTACTTATTGGCATCTTCTAATAGTCTTAATAATGTATAGCAGGGGATACATTATTTCTCATGATACACACCTTACCTGCTGCAGAACCTCTTTTTGAACAGCCGAGCTTTCTGATTGACTTATTGATATGAGGCACCCTCATCGACGATTTCGGGCTCCTAACTGCAGCAATACATGATTAGTACTGCAGATATGGAATCCAGATCACTGTTGATTACTTTCTTACTGCCCCCTGTTGTGAGAACTAAGAGCTGCATTCAAATACATTCTCAGGACTGCAGCGCATACACACAGGAGTCCTCTCCATTATGTTAGCAAGAGCAGCAGTCCTGACGGTGTGTTTCAGAGCAGCTTTGAGACTCTGACAGCGGGGGAATGATGGGCACTAGGAAAATAAAAATTGTAATCTGGACTCCTTATGTGCATTACTATTCTTGTACTACCGCGTCCGCGGATAATAGCCCAAGATCATGGTGACAGATTCCCTTAAAAAAAAAAAGGTCTGTAGCTTCTACAGGTGAAACTTGAAAAATTTGAATATTGTGCAAAGTTCATTTATTTCAGTAATGCAACTTAAAAGATGAAACTAACATAATGTGATAGACTCATTACATGCAAAGTGAGATATTTCAAGCCTTTATTTGTTATAATTTGGATGATTATGGCTCACAGCTTATGAAACCCCAAAGTCACAATTTTGAGGTACCCTTTGCTCAGGGGGTATGGATTAATTAGCTGACTAGAGTGTGACACTTTGAGCATAAAATATTTAAACTTTTCACAATATTCTAATTTTAAGCTGCATTAATGCAATTCCTTTTTATTTGCATTACTGAAATAAATAGACTTTTGCACAATATTCTAATTTTTCGAGTTTCACCTGTAGACAGAACTGTACCCTACACAATGTAGCTACTGCAGAACCTCTTCTTAAAGGGTTTCTACCACCACATTTCGACCTAATTAGCTGTCAGACACTAGCGATCTGCTAGTGTCTGCTGTACCTAACCATGCTATTGTAATCCCTTTCTATTCAGCGGTTACCCTAAAAAACGCTAATGAGGTATGCAAATGAGCCTCTAGGTGCTATGGGGGCGTCTTTTCAGCACCTAGAGGCTCCGTCTACTCACCATGTCTGCCGCCCAGCTCGTCCCTCCAGCCCGCCCATCTCTAGATTGACAGCCTCCATCGCGGCCGAATTCTCGCGCCTGCGCCGTTTGCGTCTGTATTCGGCGCAGGTGCAGTGACTGTGCCGGAATCTCCACTGCGCCTGCGCCGATGACGTCAGAGTGCTCCCAGGAACAGACGACGCAGTGGAGATGCGCAGGCGCAGTGAGCGGTCTGACAGTCACTGCGCCTGCGCCGAATTAAGACGCACACGGCGCAGGCGTGAGAATTCGGCCGCGATGGAGTCTAGAGATGGGCGGGCTGGAGGGACGAGCCTGGCGGCAGACATGGTGAGTAGACGGAGCCTCTAGGTGCTGAAAAGACGCCCCCATAGCACCTAGAGGCTCATTTCCATAGCTCATGTGCAGATCGCTAGTGTCTGACAGCTAATTAGGTCAAAATGTGGTGGTAGAAACCCTTTAAAGGCTGAGACAGAAGTGATGGGTGACCACCTGCCTCTGCAGATGAGCACCTCTCCATCTCTATATAACCGTCAAGTTCTGACATCAGCAAATGATGTGTATAAAACTGCTTGTATCCATTATGTACAACAAACATATCAATGGACAGTTACCACTGACACGTGTTATATTAAGCTACGGTATATTATATAGCACTATGGTCCATTGCAGCCCGATGGCACAGGAATGGGACACCTGGTGTCCAGTATAAATTCATCACTGGGAAAATGACCATTGTTCCAATGTTTCTTTCAAAAAATCATAAATTTTCCAAGACGAATATTAAACAGGAAACCTGACGGTATAAATAGAAGACATCATATGCTCTGCTTCTTGTCATTGTCCTTCGCTCTTTCATCTTCATTTGGATTCCTGTAAAACCGGAATCCTTAATCTGACACTATTTCAAGGATCCTGCTGACACCAGTGATTATCCTTACCGCTGCATCCAATGAGACATTGCCCTAAATGTTCTCCCTCTCCCCATCTGTCATATAGCATCCAGATGAAATACCTGTCCTTAGCCCTATTTCATCTAGTTCGTTTGTATGAACTTTTTTCTTAACTTGCAGAGAAGAGATTAATGTACAGTAACCTAATGTTTTCTCTGGCACGGGGAACCATTTCCTGCTCTGTTCCCTGTGAACACATACACACGGAGCACATACACGCCAATGAGTCACCTACTTAGAGTCATAATAACAAGTAGCATACAGCGCCGAGCAGGACGTGAGTTCCCAAATAATGCCACATATCAGTGTTTAATGACGTGCCATAGTTATAAGAGATCTTGGCACAAGGGAGAAATGGCAACTCGCTTAGAATTCGGGGAAATGTATTGTAAATCTGACTGATCTGCCAAAATGTGCCCCGAAAACAAATTCCTGGACACCTTTCTGAACAATGCAACTAATTAGAATTCCTGCAAAAATGGAACTTATTGCCAAAAAACTCCATGTCCATATAAAGCCAAAAGGGCTTCTCCAGGTTGCATTGTAAAAGCGTTTTTGCTTGCATGTGGGTGAGTAGAGTATAACCACAGGGTAAACCATGACCCTCCCTCATTGCAGATCTCTAGGCAAGTGACCTTAAAAGCTGGGCAGCTGTTGGGCAGTTATACCATACCAAGACCATACAAAAGCATGAGGCAGCAGACATGTAAACAGGTCATAGTACTCATTGACATCTCCTAATAGTCTTAATAATGTATAGCAGGGGATACATTATTTCTCATGATACACACCTTACCTGCTGCAGAACCTCTTTTTGAACAGCCGAGCTTTCTGATTTGACTGACTGATATGAGGCACCCTCCTCCCCGATTTCGGACTCCTAACTGCAGCAATACATGATTAGTACTGCAGATATGGAATCCAGATCACAGTTTATTACTTTCTTGCTGCCCCCTGTTGTGAGAACTAAGAGCTGCATTCAAATGCATTCTCAGGACTGCAGCGCATGCACACAGGAGTCCTCTCCATTATGTTAGCAAGGCGCAGCAGTCCTGACGGTGTGTTTCAGAGCAGCTTTGAGACTCTTAAGGCTGTTTCACACGAGCGGATGCCGTGCGTGGCATCCGCTCCGTGAAAGAGTGCCAAGACCCGATGCAGACTGCAGAAGCACGGAGAATTATGAATCATGTTAATGCTCCGTGCTTCTGCAGTCTGCATCGGGTCTTGGCACTCTTTCACAGAGCGGATGCCACGCACGGCATCCGCTCGTGTGAAACAGCCCTAACAGTGGGGGAATGATGGGCACTAGGAAAATAAAAAAAATAGTAATCTGGACTCCTTATGTGCATTACTATTCTTGTACTACCGCGGAAAATAGCCCAAGATCATGGTGACAGATTCCCTTTAAAAAAAAAAGGTCTGTAGCTTCTACAGGTGAAACTCTAAAAATTTGAATATTGTGCAAAGTTCATTTATTTCAGTAATGTAACTTAAAAGGTGAAGCTAACATATGTGATAGATTCATTACATGCAAAGCGAGATATTTCAAGCCTTTATTTTGTTATAATTTGGATGATTATGGCTTATAGCTTATAAAACCCCAAAGTCACAATTTTGAGGTACCCTTTACTCAGGGGGTATGGATTAATTTGCTGACTAGAGGGTGACACTTTGAGCATAAAATATTGAAACTTTTCACAATATTCTAATTTTAAACTGCATTAATGCAATTCCAATTCCCCCAATTTAGCAGGGGGCACCGACGCGCCAGAACCGTGCGGTTTAAAAAAAAAACATTGGTTAAGTGGCAGCCGGCCGGCGGCGCCCCTCAGGCTGCGCCGCCTGAGCGGCTGAGGGCTCTAGTAAAAATCCCTCAGGCGGCACAGCACTGAGCCGGCGGCCGGAGATGATGTACAGACAGTCCAGAGCCTCAGTGAAGACGTGGGGGCGCAGCAGACCAAAGAGACGGACACCGCTGTCTCTCTGGTCTGACTGAGCTTACCTTTAGGCTGGAGGCGGAGCTCTGCCGACTTGGATGGAAGGCTGGGTAGCTCAAGGGCGCACAGCCGGATCTCCCCGGATCTCTACGTTTACCCCCCTGACCCCTCCCACCCTTGGGCACGCAGAGCAGAGAGGGGGTGGAGCGAAGAAGGAAGGGAAGGCCACTGAGCAGCCGAGCAGCCAGCCACCAGCAATTTCCTGCCTCCCAGTGCCTTCTGGGACAGAAGTGGGCTCCTGGATTGGAGTGCAGCTGCTTTCTTCTTCCCCAGGGCGACATTGGTGTTTGTCTCCAGTCCCCAGAGTCCCCAGAGCCAGACTGCAGCCAGAGACCAGATCATCTTATTGTCCTGGTGGTAAGTAGACAATGCAATATGTTTATTATGTAATTGTTTAGTTATTAATACTACATTGGAAACTAATTTACCTCACATTAAAAGGACACTATAGTCCAGGAACCAGTACAGTTTAATGTAGTGGTACTGGTGTCTATAGCCTGTTCCTGCAGAGAACAGACACTGTGCAGTACTGGTGGTAAAGGAGCACTATAGTGCCAGGTAAACAAACTAATTTTCCTGGCACTATATAGTTGTTAGGAGTGGGGCACCCTCGTGTCCCCCTCCCACTGGGCTGAAGGGGTTAAAACCACTTCAGCCACTTACCTTTCTCCAGCGCCGGCACTGGGAACTTTTCTCCCCGATCCTCCTCTCAGCTGCGAATGCGCATGCGCACGCATTCAAAACTATGTTCCGCGTCTTCCCACTGTAATTTTCACAGTGAGAATCGCGGAAGCACCTCTAGCGGCTGTCAGGGAGGCAGCTACAAGAAGCTTGATTAACCCTAAGGGAAACATAGCAGTTAGTTTAATTTAAATGCTAAGAAAGGGGTGGAACATATGTGATGTCATGATATGGGCAGATCATCTGATAAGGAGGGGGCAATTTTTATCTTGCGGCAAAAATCCTTGCAGCGGCCCTGAATGTGAAGGAGAAAAGTGAAGGTCATCTATACCGCTGAAGGAGATCCTGGGTGTGGTTTTATTCAGTAGAGATTGTTCTTGAGAGTGAGGGCTCATGCACACAAACGTATTTTCTTTCCGTTTCCGTATGCGGACCGTATGTGGAACCATTCACTTCAATAGGTCCGCAAAAAAAGGAAGATTCAGTTTCCGTATGTCTGTATTTCCGTTCCGCCAAAAAATAGAACATGTCTTATTATTTTCCGCATTACGGACAAGGATAGTACTGTTCTATGAAGGGCCAGCTCTTCCGTTCTGCAAAATACGGAATGCACACGAATGTCATCCGTATTTTCTGTGGACCGCAAAATACATACGGTCGTGTGCATGAGCCCTGAAACAGATTCATATGGGTAACAAGTGATCGGGGGCATATGCAAAATTTTGCAAAGGGGGATTTGTGATCATAATTGTATAAATGTACAACCAGGTATAACTGGATTCCCTGTGATGACAATTGAGTTGCATTTGGTATTTTAGGTAATAACTGCAAAAAAGGACAAAGGGACAACATTTAAAGGGAACCTGTCACCGGGATTTTGTGTATAGAGCTGAGGACATGGGTTGCTAGATGGCCGCTAGCACATCCGCAATATCCAGTCCCCATAGCTCTGTGTGCTTTTATTGTGGAAAAAAAACGATTTGATACATATGCAAATTAACCTTAGATGAGTCCTGTCCCTGACTTATCTCACATACAGGACTCATCTCAGGTTAATTTGCATATGTATCAAATCTTTTTTTTTTTTTACACAATAAAAGCACACAGAGCTATAGGGACTGGGTATTGTGGATGTGCTAGCGGCCATCTAGCAACCCATGTCCTCAGCTCTATACCCAAAATCCCGGTGACAGGTTCCCTTTAAAGGGATTCAGCTCCAAAACACCCCCAAACTAGAGTAAGCGGTGTACAGTGTAAGTGACACCAAGTCCGGTTATGTAATTTTTAACTTTATACTCATTTGTATACAGTAGACACCACTTACTCTAGTTTGGGGGAGGGGGTGTTTTGGAGCTGACAGATTCATTCCTTTTAATCAAAAATAACATTACTGATGTGGAGGGAGCCTTGATCTAAGCATCATCAATAAGAAGCCTTCTAATTAGCGTTTAAGAAAAATTGATTTTTCTAACTGGAAATGGAATCTTTTACAGTGAGTAAAAACTTCCCAGTACATCGGGGGTATGTTCCAGCATAAGCTAGGCATGGCCAGAGTTAACAATCCTGGTCCAGCCCTCTCTGGTTCCAGTTAAAGTAATTGTGAGAAGGGTGGAGGTAGGGGGCAGACATGATGTGGTCATCTCCCCCAGACTCCCGCTTCAAGCCCTGGAGCTTTCTATATCACCAAGAGCTCCAGGGGATGAAAGAGAAGATGTTTTGAAGGCCACAAATTCAGCAATGCAAATGAGCTTGATATGTTCCAGACCCTGCTACTTCAAAGGAAATAACATGTTAAGATACTCTATGTACCCCAGAAGAGAGGACACTACAGCCACAGTTTCCAGATTGCAGTTGCTAGCTGGATATCCCAGACAAAGAGACTTCAGACAGAGAAGAAGTAATTAGAGCGCCTACTGCTATAAACTACTTGCTTAGATCATGCTTGAAAATCTGGAAGAAATGTTTAGCTTTATCAAACCTGAGCTGATAACATCAGTACCTGTTTGATGCTGATATGTTGTAATGTTCCAGAGCTACTTTGCTTTATATAAATATGCAAATGTTGTCTAAAATGCAAACTCAGATAACATGGCCTCTATGTCACAGAGTATAGGAAAAGCAACCCACTAAGTATTCAGCACTTCAAGACTGTTGGAAAAGTATTCCAGGTGACTACCCCATGAAGAGAATGCCAAGAGCTGTCATCAAAGCAAAATGGGCTATTTTGAAGTATCTAAAATATAAAACATATTCTATTTTTTGTTTACTTTATGTTTACTACTTAACCCTATATGTGTTCCTTCGTCATATTCATGTCTTTAATTCGAATTAAATTGAAGAAAAACCATGGAGTTAAATCGTGTCCAAACCCTTTAGATCAGGGATGTCCAACCTGCAGCCCTCCAGCTGTTGCAAAACTACAACTCCCAGCATGCATGGATATCCTACACCTATCAGCCTACATCAGGGCATGATGGGAGTTGTAGTTTTACAACAGCTGGAGGGCCGCAGGTTGAGCATCCCTGCTTTAGATCATATTATTATCACCAGCTAATATCCAGAGTAACCACCGTGTCCAACATGGACAGCAGCTTGATGGACTGGGAGTGACTAAATAAGGTCCTGGTAGATTGTCCCAGGTATCTGGAGCCATGCTGACTACAGTGCATCCCACAGCTGCTGGAGGGTGCGTGGAGGATGATCTAAATGTATAGAGCGAACATGATGAGGTGGTCCCACAGATACTCAATTGAGTTCATGTCTGGGAAGTTCAGGGGCCAGGGTAATATTTGGAAGCCTTGGTCATGCTCTTCCAACCAATGTTGGACATTTCTAGCCATGTGACATGTCAGATTGTCTTGCTGAAAGATCACATCTGCCCCAGGGAGGACAATCGGCATGTATGGGTGTACGTGATGAGCTAGGATGAATTCATACCCAAATTAGTTGAGAGGTCCTTCCACATGTATATGTGGGCTCAGAGGATTCCAGAAAAACATTCCCCAGACCAAAATGAGGCCACCACCAGCTTGTGTTCTTCTGGGAATGGTTGCAGGGTGTGTGTTCTCTGATGTTTTTTGCCTGACATGCCAATGTCCATCTGTTCGATGAAGCAGAAAATGTGACTCAGCAGAGAAGCAACCCTTTGCCAATCAGCGAAGGTCCAATTACAATACTTCCGCAAAAATGTACGCCTTTTCTGCCAATGCAACTTCGTTACCATTAGTGAAGTGGTCATCCATCTGCTTAGGAGCTCCATACACATCAGGGTTTGCTGAACTGTTGTTTTAGACACGTCTGGTTGTTTTTAGACACATGTCTTAGACACAGTGTGAGTACAGCACTTGGTCAGTGGTCAAGTGAAGTGTGACCCACAAATTGCCTGCTTTGCCGAGGGACATATTTATTAAGACTGGCGATTTAAACGTCGGTCTTAATAAAGCCCTAAACTGGTGGTGGATCCGCTGACGTTAAGAAGAGGCGCCAGCCTCTCCATAACTTCGGCGCATCGTCCGCCAGTTCTAAATGTAAGACAGCTTCTGAGCGGTCTTAAATTTAGACCTTTCCTACGCCTAAAACAGGCATAGAAAATGGTGAATAAGACGGGCCTGCTGGCCCTTCCACTTCCCTGCTGCGCTGGCGCCCCAAATTTTTTACCTGGCGTGATTTAGGCGTATATCAGCATAGTAAATAACCCCCTAGTGTATGAAAGTACTAATTAAAGTAAGTAGACTTTATGCAGAATTGTATCGACTACCAGCATCGGGTGGCTGGTTACAAGGACTGAGATAGATAGGTGGAGGGATAGATAGATAGGATAGATTTTTTATTTTTTTTTGCCAAATCTACTTGGGAGGCAGAATAAGCTCCTAAACCAAGGCGTTGGCTAGCTAGATACATAACAAGCTTTTAATTTTATCTCCTACTGATCCTATAAACTCATTGTTGGCAATATTTCAGAATAGGAAACATTGAGCTTTATGCTGAAATATCTGGATATCATGTACCAGCATGATACCCATCTTACCATTTTGGCAAAAACAGAAGTATAATTCCATGCAAGACAGATTTGAGTTACATTGGATTAATTGATCAATAATTATAGCAGCCATGTGGGTGATACTTAATGAATATTTAAAGCATATTTCCAACTTCCAAAAACTTTTCATATGTCATAGGGAAATATCAGAGGGCTTGATCAGAGGACCTTCTATCTTCATTCAGCAGGACCTGCACTGACGTCACCGCGCTCACCACATGGTGAGTGCGATGACATCAGCGAAGGTCCTTCAAGAAGAACAAAGAAGAGGAACCCGGCTGCGAGATGAAGTGGATGGGGTGAGTAATGTTTTTATTATTTTTTAACCCTCAGTTGACATTTGACTTTGCATTCTGTATTAAAGGGAACCTGTCCCCTCAAAATTGCATCTACACCCGCCAGCAGTACCTCGTAGTAGCCCGCAGCCCGTTAATAATCATATGTTTCATCCTGTTGTCCGATGCTACGTAAGTTAAAAAAACACAGTTTTATTCTCCATCAGCACTATAGTGCCGGCCAGCTTGAAGTCAAGAGGGCAGCTTCAAGTCAAGGTAACCATGCCCCCTAACCGTCCCTAAGAGTGACAGCCTGCAGTGCGGCCGCGGTTCCCCACGTATTGCGCGTGCGCATTGGGCCACTAATACCCGGCTAACCGCGGCAGCAGGAGATGGGATAGCGCATTACTACAGAGCGCACTGTGCATGCGCGAGACTTGGGGAATCGCGGCCGCACTGCAGGCTGTGACTCTCAGGCAAAAGGGAACGTTTAGGGGTGTGGTTACCTTGACTGCAAGCTGGCCGGCACTATAGCACTGATGGAGAACTTACGCAGCATCGGACAACAGGTACTGCTGGCGGGTGTGACGGTGACAAGTTCCCTTTAAAGAAGGCTATTATTTTCCATTATAACCATGTTATATTGGAAAATAATTAAGTAAATGGGGTCCTGGGTCACTCATCCCTCGTCTCCTTAGCAACCATCGGTAAAAATCGCATCGCATCCGCACTTGCTTGCAGAATATAGAACATGCTGCGATTTTCACACAACGCACAAGTAAGGCAACTTTCACACTCGCGTTTGGTGCGGATCCGTCATGGATCTGCACAAACGCTTCCGTTCAGATAATACAACCGCATGCATCCGTTCAGAACGGATGCATTTGTATTACCTGTAACATAGCCAAAACGGATCCGACTTGAACATCATTGAAAGTCAATTGGGGACGGATCCGTTTTCTATTGTGCCATATTGTGTCAGTGAAAACGGATCCGTCCCCATTGACTTACATTGTGTGTCAGGACGGATCCATTTGCCTCTGTATCGTCAGGCGGACACCAAAACGCTGCAAGCTCCAGAGCGGAATGGAGGCAAACTGATGCATTCTGAGAGGATCCTTTTCCATTCAGAATGCATTAGGGCAAAACTGATCCGTTTTGAACCGCTTGGCAGAGCCCTGAAACGGATCTCTGAAATGGACAGCCAAAACGCCAGTGTGAAAGTAGCCTGATGCATGAAAATCACCGCTCGTGCACAGCCCCATTGAAATGAATGGGTCCGGATTCAGTGCGGGTGCAATGCGTTCACCTCACGCATTGCACCCACGCGGAATACTCGCCCATGTGAAAGGGGCCTAAGGCTGTCTTAGTTTCTGTCTTGAGGCTTGGTCTATTTGATTGGCGAAGTCTATACCTATTTTATGACCTTTCCTCTAAATATTAGTCCCGGAAAAACCCTTTAATGGAGATCTCACATTTTTAATATCCATTTTGAAATACCCTAATAGGGAACAGCTAATAGAGCACGGACCCTTGTTTATTAATTGGTACAGAGAGCAACTACAAAAAGTATTTCTTACTCTTAACCGCTGACCCTGGGTTCACACCTGAGCGTTTTACAGCGCGTTCCTACGCGCTGTAAAACGCTCAACAAGGAGAAACCAATGCTTCCCTATGGGAATGGTTCTCACCTGGGCGTTTAACAGCGCGTACGATCACGCTGTAAAACGCCCGACGCTCAAAAAAGTTCTTGAGCTTCTTTGGGGCGTTTTGTCGCGCGTTCCCGTACATAGACTTTCGGGAACGCGCGACAATGGGCGTTCGCTTGTCTCTGTATTGTAAACGCCGATACAATCGCGCATACAGAGCGCTCCATCGCGAACGCTAAGGTGTGAACCCAGCGTTAAGGACTCGTGACGTACATGTACGTCATATCTGGATGTGACTTAAGGTCCAGTGAGTACATGTACGTCATGCTGATCGGGCGGGTGCAGGAGCTGCGTCTGGCCGATTAGGAGCACGGACCCAGCAGTCACTGACAGCTGGGTCTCTGCTGCATACGCCGGCATCTATGAAAACACTCATGTGCATTAACCCTTGCACTGCCGTGGTCAGCCCTGACTGCGGCAAGTGCGGTATCCTGCCAGGTGAGGGGTGTCCATCGGGTCCCCGCGCTGCTGTGATGGGGACCCGATGGCAGGGAAGGCAGCCCGATGCCTTCTTTAGGCATCGTGGCTGCCTTCTGTGACAGCCAGGTAGGACGCTGTAAGTGTATTACAGTGAGTAATACACTTACAGCCAATGCATTACAATAATGAAGTATTGTAATGCATTGTAAATGGGATCAGACCCCCAGAAGTTGAAGTGGGACAAAAATAAAAAGTAAAAAAAAAATTTAAAAAAATAAAGTGTTTTCCATAAAAAGAAAAATAAGGTTTCAAGTAAAAAATAAAACACCCCTTTCCCAAAAGTAATACATATAAAATTGCTAATAATTTAAAAAAATGAAAAACAGACATATTTGGTATCGCCGCGTCCGCAACGGCCGTCTCTATAAAAATATCACATGACATAACCCCTCAGGTGAACACCATCAAAAAAATAAAATAAAATCTGTGCTAAAAAACAATTTTTTTTGTCACCTTACATCACTAAAAGTGCAACACCAAACGATCAAAAAGGTGTATGCCCCCAAAAATCATACCAATCTAACCGTCACCTCATCACACAAAAAATTAGCCCCTACCTAAGACAATCTCCCAAAAAATAAAAATTAAATATAGTATACATATTAGGTATCGCCGCATCTGTAACAACCTAAAAATAGCACAACCTCTAACCCCTCTGGTGAACACCGTAAAAAAAATAAAAATAAAAAACGGTGTCAAAAAAGCCATTTTTTGTCACCTTGCATCACAAAAAGTGTAATAGCAAGCAATCAAAAGTCATATGCACCCAACAATAGTACCAATCAAACCGTCATCTCATCCCGCAAAAATGATACCCTACCTAAGACAATCGCCCTAAAAAAATAAAATAAACTATGGCTCTCAGACTATGGAGACACTAAAACATGATTTTTTTTTGTTTCAAAAATGATATTATTGTGTAAAACTGAAATAAATAAATAGTATACATATTAGGTATTGCCATGTCCGTAACGACCTTCTCTATAAAAATATTGCATGACCTTACCCCTGTAAAAAAAAGCCATTTTTTGTCATCTCGCATCACAAAAAGTGTAACCGTCATCTCATACCGAAAAAAAATGAGCCCCTACTTATGACAGTCGCCCAAAAAATAAAAATAAACCATTGCTTTCACAATATGGAGATATTCTAAAAATCTTTTTTTCAAAAATGCTTTATTATGTAAAACTGAAACAAACAACCAAAAAAAGGAGTCATATTTGGTATTGTTGCTTCTGTAACAATCTGCTCTATAAAAATACCACATGATCTAACCTGTGAGATGAACATTGTAAAAAACAAAAAATAAAAACTGTGCCAAAACAGCTATTTTGTGTTACCTTGCCTCACAAAAAGTGTAATATAGAGCAACCAAAAATCATATGTACCCTTAAATAGTACCAACAAAACTGCCACCTTATCCCGTAGTTTCCAAAATGGGGTCTTTTTTGGGGGTTTCTACTCAGGGTGCATCAGGAGGTCTTCAAATGTGACATGGCAGTGAAATCTGCTTTCCAAAAACCATATGGCGTTCCTTTCCTTCTACGCCCTGCCATGTGCCCGTACAGCAGTTTAAGACCACATTTGGGGTGTTTCTGCAAACTACAGAATCAGGGCCATAAATATTGAGTTTTCTTTGGCTGTTAACCCTTGCTTTGTTACTGGAAAAAAATGAATTAAAATGGAAAATCTGCCAAAAATTTAAAATTCTGAAATTTCATCTACATTTTCCTTTAATTCTAGTGGAACACCTAAAGGATTATCAAAGTTAGTAAAATCTGTTTTAAATACCTTGAGGGGTGTATTTTCCAAAATGGGGTCACTTTTTGGAGTTTCTACTCTAGGAGTGCACCAGGGGGTCTTCAAATGTGACATGGCAGCTTAAAATTATACCAGTGAAATCTGCCCTCTAAAAACCATATGGCGTTCCTTTCCTCCTGTGCCCTGCCGTGTGCCCGTACAGCAGTTTACGACCACATATGGGGCGTTTCTGTAAACTACAGAATTAGGGCAATAAATATTGAGTTTTGTTTGGCTGTTATCCCTTGTTTTGTTATTGGAAAAAATGGATTAAAATGGAAAATCTGCCAAAAAAGTTAAATTCTGAAATGTCATCTACATTTTCCATTAATTCTTGTGGAACACCTAAAGGGTTAACAAAGTTTGTAAAATCAGTTTTGAATACCTCAAGGGGTGTAATTTCTAAAATAGGGTAATTTTTGGGTGGTTTCTATTATGTAAGCCTCACAAAGTGACTTCAGACCTGAACTGGTCCTTAAAAAGTGGGTTTTGGAAGTCTTCTAACATCCCCAAAAAATAAAATGGCATTCACAAAATGATCCAAACATAAAGTAGACATATGGGAAATATAAAGTAATAACTATTATATGAGGTATCACTATCTGCTTTAGGCTTCCTGCACACGAACGTGTGCTTCCCGTTGCCGTATTGCGGACCGCATTTGTGGATCCACAATACTCGGGTGCCACTCCGTGGCCATTCCACATCACGGATGCGGACCCATTCACTTCAATGGGTCCGCAAATCCGGAGATGCGGAATGGTGCAGAATGGAAGCACGGAACGGAACCGTACGGGAGCACTACGGAGTCCTATCTTTTTGCGGAATGGCCGGATAGCGGACCCATTAAAGTGAATGGGTCCGCGATCCACTGCGGCTGCCCCACAGACGGTGTTCATGCATTGCGGCCCACATTTTGTGGGCTGCAGCATGACCACAGAGCGCACACGTTCGTGTGCAGGAAGCCTTAAAAGCACAGAAATTGAAATTTGTAAACTTGCAAATGTTTCAAATTTTTGGGTAAATTGGGTATTTTTTTAAAAATATTGACTGAAATTTACCACTATCATGAAGTACAATCTCAGAATGGCTTGGATAAGTAAAAGCGTTTCAAAGTTATTACTACATAAAATGACATGTCAAATTTCCCAAAAATGGCCTGATCCTTAAGGTGAAAAATGGCAGGGTCCTGAAAGGGTTAAAGGGGTTGTCTCACTCCAGCAAATAGCATTTATCATGTAGAGAAAGTTAATACAAGGCACTTACTAATGTATTATGGTTGTCCATATTGCCTACTTTGCTGGCTTGATTCATTTTTCCATTACATTGTACATTACTCGTTTCCATGGTTACGACCACCCTGCCATCCAGCAGCAGTGGTCGTGCTTGCACACTATAGGAAAAAGTACCAGCCTCTCTGGTAGCTAGGACTGTGGGAGCGCGCATAGGCTGGTGCTCTTTCTTATAGTGTGCAAGCACGGCCACTGCTGCTGGATGGCAGGGTGGTTGTAACCATGGAAACGAGCAGTGTATAACGTGATGGGGAAATTAATCCAGCCAGCAAAGGAGGCAATATGGAGAATAACAATACATTAGTAAGTGGCTTCTATTAACGTTCTCTACATGATAAATGCCATTTGCTGAAGTTAGGAAACCCGTTTAAGGACCAATCAGGTCCTTGTATTGCATGAACAGTCCATTGATTTCAATGGACACTGTGTAATGTGTAATTTTACCTGTGGTGGTCCTGCTGTGGGATTTAACAGATTATAGTTGATTGCTGGGGATCCCATATTATAGATTGTTATGAAGTGGATGTGGATCTGCTGTGGCTACTGAACAGATTTGACTTGGGTATACACCTAAGGGCGTTATCGTGCCGTAGTTCTCTGGTCTTCACCCTTTGTCCCCTATACAGAGTTCTGGACTACGTTCTCGCCGAGAAGCAGCAGAGGGACGCCGGACTGCCAGAGAATCAGAGCAGAGAGACAGGTGAGCGGTCCAATGGTTATACCCACCGGGTGAGGAAAATGGCATGTGGACCGCTGGTGTAACATAGCTGATTGCTGGGGATCCCAGGAGCAGGACATCCCATGAGCAGCACATGAAACCAAAAATGATTGTCCGAAGCAGGCCACCTGTTTTTAAAACCTGTAAATCCAATTCTTTGAATTATGTAAAAATATAAAAAATAGTAAAACATTAAATACAGTGTGTTTTTTAAAAATCTTTTCTATACTTACTATCTTCACTATTTTTATGTCTTTCTTTATCTCTCTTTCATTTGAAGTTTGTGAAGTGGTGGACCACACAAGACGTGTAGAAGATGCTTTTATGAAAATAAAGAGCTTGAAAACCCTTCCTAGGGCACCATGCATGTGTTCCCAAGCTGAATATGGGATTATAAGAGACTGACAGGTAGAACGTGTCATTAATGTTCATGAAACAAGGCATAACCAGATTCTGCGCCTTCTACTTGTCACTGCTGTAGGTTTGTTTTGTTCCAAGGTAAAACCCCCCCTGTCTAATGGCTCCATGCGGATACCTACAAATGCTTCATTTCACGGCTTGGTTTACTGTTCCCCTTGGGCACAAAATGACTTGTGTTTCTTGAAAACAAATCCATACTTCAGTGTCAATGCAAAACAGACTCGGGAGAGTCAAGCCAGCAGTTTACTTTATGAATGTTTTATATGGGGAAGTTTCATATTTTCATACTAGAGCATACTTAATGCAGCTTTCGTTTGCAGACCAAAGGCTCCGTCAGTGTAATTCTTGGCAACAGGAAGGAGATCATATCTTAAGGATTTGAAACACCAAACGAATCCTGATAAAATAATAAAAATAAAAAAAGAATGGTAAAAAAGTACAAGAGCGGTGCTGAATAGTCTCAAAATCAATTGTAATAGGGCCAAAAACTGCAGCTCAGATAATATGGAACAGCTCATGAAATAATGGAGATGATGATGGCACGGTCCTCCAACACCATACATCCTCAGTTCTCTTTATCAACCCAGTGAGATATTGACATACTATGGAATGAATACAAGGTTTAGTCATGGAATGTCTTAACATAAACTCCCCGGGCAGTTATCTTGCATGCATTTATAATGGCGGTCATATACACTCACACCCATTTGCCTTGGCTCATTCATCATTATTTATGACAGAATCATAAATTGCACAGTCCTCATCGAGACCAGCGTAGTAGAGCCATAATGTATAGACGTTTACCTGTCCTGCTGTTACACAAACATAGGGCATTTGTACCTAACCTGCACCTATACAAACATATGCATCTGGGAAGATTTATGAAACCACCGAAAAGAGAAATTGTTGCCTATAACAACCTATCACAGCACAGCTTTTATTTCAGATTCAAGATATGCTGTAATTGGTGGCTTTGAGTATCAATCAACTGTAGTCAATCTTTACATGTTGCACTCTCAGTATTTACAACCCTGTTTATAGCTACATTCCTATACAATACATACATTACATCCAAGACACATCAATTATTTGCAATTTTCATCTCCGCATTTCTTTTTTTCAGTGAAAGGGGTTTTTCAGGATTTTCATATTGATGGCCTATCGTCAGAATAGGTCATCAATATGAGTTCGGTGGGGGGGGTCCAACTCCTGGTACCCCGCAGATCTGCTGTGCGAAGAGGCTGTGGCACTCCGGGAGCACTTAAGCCACTTCCTAGGCTATGTGACGTCACGTTCATCGGTGACATGGCCGAGGCGCAGCTCATCTCCATTCAAGTGAATGGGACTGAGCTGCAATACCAAGCACAACCGCTATCCAATGGGCTTTGTAAGCTTCCTGAAACACCTGATCTGTGAAGGGTCCGACTCCCGCCATCCCCACTGATTTCAAATTGATGACCTATCCTGAAGATAGACTATCAATATGAAAATATTGAAAAACCTCTTTAAATGATTTGCACTATATGGGCAGGTCCAGCTTCTACAATCTCCAATCATCAGCAGTGGGGTAGCTTTGTGTGACCAATCATTTCACCTCCAATTTAGTATCGCATGAATGGGCAGTTATGTCAAATTTCTCAATATTGGAAATCTCTCTTGGCAGAAGCATTCTGCTCTTCCTCATGAAGGAACAGGTATCATGGTTGTAGAAGCTAGTGTCTTCTTCCCGATGCCACTATGCAATCAGGCCCTGACTGGAAAAGTGTTTAAAGCAGCTACAAGAGAGAGAATGGATGTAGAAAAAGGTACAAAGGGACATGACATTAAATATTTTCTATACGTATAATTTTTTTTATTATATGATTGATGAATTGCATGTATAAATGTAATACAGGGAGTGCAGAATTATTAGGCAAATGAGTATTTTGACCACATCATCCTCTTTATGCATGTTGTCTTACTCCAAGCTGTATAGGCTCGAAAGCCTACTACCAATTAAGCATATTAGGTGATGTGCATCTCTGTAATGAGAAGGGGTGTGGTCTAATGACATCAACACCCTATATCAGGTGTGCATAATTATTAGGCAACTTCCTTTCCTTTGGCAAAATGGGTCAAAAGAAGGACTTGACAGGCTCAGAAAAGTCAAAAATAGTGAGATATCTTGCAGAGGGATGCAGCACTCTTAAAATTGCAAAGCTTCTGAAGCGTGATCATCGAACAATCAAGCGTTTCATTCAAAATAGTCAACAGGGTCGCAAGAAGAGTGTGGAAAAACCAAGGCGCAAAATAACTGCCCATGAACTGAGAAAAGTCAAGCGTGCAGCTGCCAAGATGCCACTTGCCACCAGTTTGGCCATATTTCACAGCTGCAACATCACTGGAGTGCCCAAAAGCACAAGGTGTGCAATACTCAGAGACATGGCCAAGGTAAGAAAGGCTGAAAGACGACCACCACTGAACAAGACACACAAGCTAAAAAGTCAAGACTGGGCCAAGAAATATCTCAAGACTGATTTTTCTAAGGTTTTATGGAAAATAAGAGTGAGTCTTGATGGGCCAGATGGCTGGATTGGTAAAGGGCAGAGAGCTCCAGTCCGACTCAGACGCCAGCAAGGTGGAGGTGGAGTACTGGTTTGGGCTGGTATCATCAAAGATGAGCTTGTGGGGCCTTTTTGGGTTGAGGATGGAGTCAAGCTCAACTCCCAGTCCTACTGCCAGTTTCTGGAAGACACCTTCTTCAAGCAGTGGTACAGGAAGAAGTCTGCAAGGTAAGAAAAACATGATTTTCATGCAGGACAATGCTCCATCACACGCGTCCAAGTACTCCACAGCGTGGCTGGCAAGAAAGGGTATAAAAGAAGAAAATCTAATGACATGGCCTCCTTGTTCACCTGATCTGAACCCCATTGAGAACCTGTGGTCCATCATCAAATGTGAGATTTACAAGGAGGGAAAACAGTACACCTCTCTGAACAGTGTCTGGGAGGCTGTGGTTGCTGCTGCACGCAATGTTGATGGTGAACAGATCAAAACACTGACAGAATCCATGGATGGCAGGCTTTTGAGTGTCCTTGCAAAGAAAGGTGGCTATATTGGTCACTGATTTGTTTTTGTTTTGTTTTTGAATGTCAGAAATGTATATTTGTGAATGTTGAGATGTTATATTGGTTTCACTGGTAAAAATAAATAATTGAAATGGGTATATATTTGTTTTTTGTTAAGTTGCCTAATAATTATGCACAGTAATAGTCACCTGCACACACAGATATCCCCCTAAAATAGCTAAAACTAAAAACAAACTAAAAACTACTTCCAAAAATATTCAGCTTTGATATTAATGAGTTTTTTGGGTTCATTGAGAACATGGTTGTTGTTCAATAATAAAATTAATCCTCAAAAATACAACTTGCCTAATAATTCTGCACTCCCTGTATATCTGCAGGGGCGTAGCTATAGGGGGTGTAGAGATAGCAGTCGCTACCGGGCCCAGGAGCCTGAGGGGTCCCAAAGACCCTTGTGCCGCATAAGACACTGGCATTATAGAAAGTGCATACTGGTCAATTTACACCTCTGGCTGGAGGGAAGGGGTTAGGTTAAGAATTTGGCATTAGGGGGCGCCCTTTCAATGTTTGCCTCAGGCAGCAAGAAGGATATGTGCTCCCCTGCCAACAAGCACTGAGGGACGGGGGCCCAAGCTGAACTCTTGCACCAGGGCCCATGAGCTTTTAGCTACGCCCCTGTATATCTGTATGTATTAGCTAGCAGTCACATGACTGATTTTAGCCAATGCCTTTAGACCCTGTGGTCATGTGATCACAGCATTGGGGACACTGTCCACCTCCGGTTGCTGCTTTTTGATATGAGGAGAATCAAACTTCCCATTTTAACCAGTCCTGATGCATATATTTTCTTCACGATTTGAACATTTTTTTGTGCTCACTGCAGCATTTCTTAGAAATCAACGTATTGTTATAGCCTCAACTAAAATTCTATGCAAATAAATGTTTTAAAAAAAATCAGCGCTTTTGTGCCATCTGGTGGTTGCTAATGATAAATACAACCTACAAGCTTCCATACTATTCTGAAACAACTCTAAATGTCCTAGCACCAAACTTTTTTCTGCTTTTACTTGATATAAAGTAATTTGATATGGATAGGACCCTTTGGTCTGATCAGAAGTCTCCTAGTTAGTCCCAGGGGATCAAAGCAGTGAAGACGTTGCTCACACATGATAAAATCACCACCAAATACAAATGGAGGAGCTGTACCGGATGTAAGCAAATGGTCCTTCCCCTGCGGCCTCACTTCCGAATTTCAAGAGGGTACATATCAAAGAGGCAGCCTGAGAGGTGTATCTATTGGGGGGTATGGAGGATGTGAGCCATGGGTCATGGAGCCTGAGGGGCCCAATAGGTCCCTCTGCCCCATCCATATGAGAAGATGTATATTTCAAATGATCTTTAGAGGGCCCTGGTACAGATTTTACACTGTGACAAAGAAGCATCAAGTAATAGTATGTGTCTAGGCAGCCAGAACAGAGGAGTTTCATTCCAGGTTGGTATGATCCCCAGTTTATTATTTTAGTATTGTTTTGTTTTTATTTTTTAGGCCCTGGAAAATGTTTAAAAAAAGGGGGGGAAATAGCGTGTTTTAAAAAAACTAAAAACATTTTCGTTAATAGCACAACATGCAACTAAACTATTTTTCAAGAGGAAACAACATATTGTGAAAAGAGATAGTTTTGATGTTCCCACTCTAATATCGGAAAATACTAGCCTGTAATCAAGCATGGGATTCAGCCAGTCCCTCAGGTTCTCCAGATCCGGTTGTTAAAATTACAGCGGCAGCTGGAGATGACTGAGCACTTCCATTCCATAGTTTAGCTCCAAGCCTTTTAAAAGTTGGGTGGTATGTGTGTGTAGTGTATATATGGTGTATTTATGTGTATTGCATATATATGGTGTATGTATATGTAAACATGTGTCGTAACGCCGTGTGTCCGCCATTGAGTAGGGGACCTGTTGTTAAAAATTTGAATCTCAGAATGTCTTCCGTTCCAGTAGCATGCCGTTTTGTGACCGGACACAAAACTGATGCAAGCTGTGGTTTTGTGCCCAGTCATCGAAACGGAACACAAAGTAAGTTGATGGTGACCGATCCTTTTTTTTAGCATCCTGGGGAGCACCCGACTGCCTAGGGAGGGTGATAAGAGACTGTGGGGGCACTTCCTTAGCCCCTATGCCCCGAGATGATATATGGGTCATGGCCCCTTTAAGGGTTTGTGTGCAGTTAAGGGGAGTTTGGAGTTAATGGTAGCCTTCCCATGATTCAATGGAATGGGGGCGGTCCTGGAGGATATATATTGCTGGGAGTGAGTTGTCCACTTCCTCTTGACGGTGGATGTGCTGGTTGCCCACCCGCCCTCCCTCATGGATGGGATGGTTTTGACGGCTGGCGTTTGTTTGTTCCTCGTGTGAGGTATTATTTTGTAAAAAAAAAAAAAAAAAGTAAGAAAAGAGAGAATTTAATAAAAAAAAAAAAAAAGGAAATTGTAAACAATTAAAAAAAAAAAAAAAAAAGATGTTATAGAAGACATGTACCTATTGTTCTTTATGATATGAAAGCAAGTCACAGCTGGCGGTATATAATTCAGTATGGAGTTTGGTTATGGCACAAGGCAGACTTGCCCGCTGGGAGGCCAGCGGCTGGCATACTGCGCCATTTACGGTTATGGTGTTATCGTTAAATAAAGTAAGCTGTGGCCGATCATCACCCAGCATTAAAAGTAATATGGTTGTCTGTCTCTTATTTAATGGTAAGGGTTGTGGAAAGGCATGACCGGGTGCCCCTTCCCCTAGAGGGTAGTCCCAATGTACCAACAGTCTTAAAAACCAGATCCGTCACCCGTTTACTTTCAATGTATTTAGTGATGGATCTGGTTTGTTCCATTTCGATTTCATATAACCGCATCCTAACTGAATCAATGCATCCTTATGTGCAAAATGAAAACAGAACCGTTTTGGTCAGGTTTTGAAATCCTTTGCCGGAGAAGAAAGTAGCCTAAGGAAACAATAAAAATGCAACTTGCAAAGTTATATATTTTGTGCATCCCATAATTTTTATTACCGATTTCTCCTGTAGCTGGCGCTGACATATTAGCCCCAGTTACAGGGGGAAATACATTCCCCATAGAGATTGTACAGGACTAATCAGCTCATAGAGATAACCAACCCCAGCAATCACATCAGGGGCGGATTGGGAACTTAAAGTGGCCCAATGGAAAAAAAAAAGTTGACTGGGCTACATGTTGTAGGTAGGGCCAAACTGGTAGAAAACATGGCCAATCCAAGTCGGTGGGCTCAGCAAACAGTGGGCCAGTTCTACTTCGAACCAGAAGGGAGGGGTTGAAGTTCTAGTTGAATACAGTTTAGACTCCATAGTGGAGCTAAGAAGACCTGAAAGAAGATATATATTTCCAGAGGAAATTGTTCTTCTGTTGCCAGATATAGGAGCCAGAGGAAAGGATTCTGCAGCTGGGGCAGGAGCCACAAAAGGGAAGCAGCTTGTAGAGCACCTATACTCCATGCTAATTTACTTTACTGAGTGTCAGGAGGGGGACAACAACCCAAGGCACCCCAATCCAAGGATACCGGAACCGACCAAAGATCCAGTAACCAGACCCAAGCAGAATTTAGCACAGCAGAGAGAAAGAAAGCAGAGTTATTGAACAAGCCTTTCAGTCCAGCAGAGAAAGAGAGAAAGCAGAGTTATCAAGTGTGCCTGCCAGTTTATGCCAAACCCTTCTGGAACCAAGAGAAAGCCTGAATATTGTCTGGAATCAAGTTTATCCAAGTAAAGCTGCTGTTAAAGTCAAGTTATTCTTCATCCCCTAACTCAACTATTCCCCTTTATTTGCTTCGGAGCCTAAGCCTGGGGTCCCGCTGTATCCAGGTAGGAGCACCATGACACATATAGGTCGCACCACACCACTCGGCATTCCACAAAAAATCTGGGATGCGATAGGGCACTGGGGGGGGCGGCACGTTGCACATGTGCATAATCCTGGCTGGTGGGGAAAATACAAGTGATGAGCCTTTTCACTAGGTAGGTCTAATGTACATAAGCAAGGCATTGCACTGGTAAAAAAGGGCCAAACCAATAGAACTGTAGATGATGCAAATGCACCAGTAGGTCAGCACAGTAGTGAATGGGTCAATATATTTTTTTTTAACAAAGCTTTATTTAATTCTTACTTTCACCACGTATTAGACCCACAAGGAAACTTTGACATGCGATCCTATTCTTGAAAGGCGTTGCCCACCTTTAAGCTCTTTTTAACAGACCCCACTGCGGGGCAGACCTATGGTGGTCATCATTCTTACCTAATCTTTTCCACTGGGTTCCAGTTCCATCGCTGCCCCCCAGGCTTTTAAGGTCTCAGGTCTCCCCGCATCGACATCTGTTTTGACGCAGGGCACTTGACCACTGCAGCGATTCACCGGCCACAGCAGTGACGTGTCACCCGTGTGGAATGTCACTGGGCCAAAGTATAATGTATAAAACAATGTGGAAGGCTTATATTATTGAAGCCAGTTGCACAATGAAACGAATAAACAAAACTGACTACTATAATAAAAAGAAAAAGTCACAAATAAAACGAAAAATGAAAAGCAATGGTAAAGAAAAATACTTAAAGGGAACCTGTCACCGGGATTTTGGCCATAGAGCTGGGGACATGGGTTGCTAGATGGCTGCTAGCACATCCGCAATATCCAGTCCCCATAGCTCTGTGTGCTTTTATTGTGTAAAAATAACGACTTGATGCATATGCAAATTAACCAGAGATGAGTCCTGTGTGTCAGATGAGTCAGGGACAGGACTTATCTCAGGTTAATTTGCATATGTATCAAATCGTTTTTTTGACACAATAAAAGCACACAGAGCTATGGGGACTGGGTATTGCGGATGTGCTAGCAGCCATCTAGCAACCCATGTCCTCAGCTCTATACACAAAATCCCGGTGACAGGTTCCCTTTAAAGGGTAATCTCTCGGGAAAATTTATAAAAATTACCTAATTACCTAATAAATAAAAAATGTTGCCAGTAGAAAAATACATGGATAAAGCATTGGTAAATGATTAAGGCTATGTTCACATCTGAGATTTTAAATCTAGCAAATCAGGATACTGCCGTTCACCGCCAGACCTTATTGACGATTATCATATATACTCTGTATAATAATGACAGCATTGTCCTGCACTGTAATACACATCTCCAGCCGCCTGCCCTGCTGCGCTCTCATTCTATATGATAATGACTCATAATAAATGAGAGCGAAGCAGGACAGGCAGCGTGCTGTGCGTATTACTGCTTGTAACACTTCGCAGGCTTATGCGCCATACAATACCCTCTTCCAGTTATCCTACTTTGCGCCAGCAAATGGCGCGTACACAGTCTAATTATTGATACAGTGGGTATTTTACAGTGCATGCCTGGGCCTGGCGGTGATGTGTGCTGGTGCAGGATCCAGTGACATAAGACAGTCAATGGGCTGGCTCACAGAAGGGGAGGAGTTATTGATGAGTAATGCCAAGGGGCCTGGGCACTTGCAGCAGTATAAAACACCCTGGGCACTTGCAGTAACAGAAAACACCCCTGGGCATTTGCAGCCATAGAAAAGACCCTTGGGCACTTGCATCAATAGAAAACACCCCTGGGCACTTGCATCAATAGAAAACACCCCTGGGCACTTGCATCAATAGAAAAACACCCCTGGGCACTTGCAGCAATAAAATACACCCTTGGGCACTTGCAGCAATAGAAAACACCCTTGGGCACTTGCAGCAATAGAATACACCCTTGGGCACTTGCAGCAATAGAAAACACCCCTGGGCACTTGCAGCAATAGAATACACCCTTGGGCACTTGCAGCAATAGAAAACACCCCTGGGCACTTGCATCAATAGAAAACACCCCTGGGCACTTGCACTAATAAAATACACCCTTGGGCACTTGCACTAATAAAATACACCCTTGGGCACTTGCAGCAATAGAAAACACCCTTGGGCACTTGCAGCAATAGAAAACACCCCTGGGCACTTGCAGCAATAGAAAACACCCTTGGGCACTTGCAGCAATAGAATACACCCTTGGGCACTTGCAGCAATAGAAAACACCCCTGGGCACTTGCAGCAATAGAATACACCCCTTAGCACTTGCAGCAATACAGGTCCTTCTCAAAAAATTTGCATATTGTGATAAAGTTCCTTATTTTCTGTAATGTACTGATAAACATTAGACGTTCATATATTTTAGATTCATTACACACAACTGAAGTAGTTCAAGCCTTTTATTGTTTTAATATTGATGATTTTGGCATATCAATGAAAAGGTTCTCTAAACGAGCTATTAACCTAATCATCTGAATCAACTAATTAACTCTAAACACCTGCAAAAGATTCCTGAGGCTTTAAAAAACTCCCAGCCTGGTTCATTACTCAAAACCGCAATCATGGGTAAGACTGCCGACCTGACTGCTGTCCAGAAGGCCATCATTGACACCCTCAAGCAAGAGGGTAAGACACAGAAAGAAATTTCTGAACGAATAGGCTGTTCCCAGAGGGCTGTATCAAGGCACCTCAGTGGGAAGTCTGTGGGAAGGAAAAAAGTGTGGCAGAAAATGCTGCACAACGAGAAGAGGTGACCGGACCCTGAGGAAGATTGTGGAGAAGGACCGATTCCAGACCTTGGGGGACCTGCGGAAGCAGTGGACTGAGTCTGGAGTAGAAACATCCAGAGCCACCGTGTACAGGCGTGTGCAGGAAATGGGCTACAGGTGCCGCATTCCCCAGGTCAAGCCACTTTTGAACCAGAAACAGCGGCAGAAGCGCCTGACCTGGGCTACAGAGAAGCAGCACTGGACTGTTGCATGTCATTCGGAAATCAAGGTGCCAGAGTCTGGAGGAAGACTGGGGAGAGGGAAATGCCAAAATGCCTGAAGTCCAGTGTCAAGTACCCACAGTCAGTGATGGTCTGGGGTGCCATGTCAGCTGCTGGTGTTGGTCCACTGTGTTTTATCAAGGGCAGGGTCAATGCAGCTAGCTATCAGGAGATTTTGGAGCACTTCATGCTTCTATCTGCTGAAAAGCTTTATAGAGATGAAGATTTCATTTTTCAGCACGACCTGGCACCTGCTCACAGTGCCAAAACCACTGGTAAATGGTTTACTGACCATGGTATTACTGTGCTCAATTGGCCTGCCAACTCTCCTGACCTGAGCCCCATAGAGAATCTGTGGGATATTGGGAAGAGAAAGTTGAGAGACGCAAGACCCAACACTGTGGATGAGCTTAAGGCCGCTATCGAAGCATCCTGGGCCTCCATAACACCTCAGCAGTGCCACAGGCTGATCACCTCCATGCCACGCCGCATTGAAGCAGTGATTTCTGCAAAAGGATTCCCGACCAAGTATTGAGTGCATAACTGAACATAATTATTTGAAGGTTGACTTTTTTTTGTATTAAAAACACTTTTCTTTTATTGGTCGGATGAAATATGCAAATTTTTTGAGATAGGAATTTTGGGTTTTCATGAGCTGTATGCCAAAATCATCAATATTAAAACAATAAAAGGCTTGAACTACTTCAGTTGTGTGTAATGAATCTAAAATATATGAAAGTCTAATGTTTATCAGCACATTACAGAAAATAATGAACTTTATCACAATATGCTAATTTTTTTTGAAGGACCTGTAGAATACACCCTTGGGCACTTGCATCAATAGAAAACACCCCTGGTCACTTGCAGCAATCGTTAACACCCCTGGGCACTTGCAGCAATAGAATACACCCTTGGGCACTTGCAGCAATAGAATACACCCTTGGGCACTTGCAGCAATAGAATACACCCTTTGGCACTTGCATCAATAGAAAACACCCCTGGGCACTTGCAGCAATCGTTAACACCCCTGGGCACTTGCAGCAATAGAATACACCCTTGGGCACTTGCAGCAATAGAATACACCCTTGGGCACTTGCAGCAATAGAAAACACCCTTGGGCACTTGCAGCAATAGAATACACCCTTTGGCACTTGCATCAATAGAAAACACCCCTGGGCACTTGCAGCAATAGAATACACCCTTGGGCACTTGCAGCAATAGAAAACACCCCTGGGCACTTGCAGCAATAGAAAACACCCTTGGGCACTTGCAGCAATAGAAAACACCCCTGGGCACTTGCAGCAATAGAATACACCCTTGGGCACTTGCAGCAATATAATACATCCTTGGGCACTTGCAGCAATAGAATACACCCTTGGGCACTTGCAGCAATAGAATACACCCTTGGGCACTTGCAGCAATAGAATACATCCTTGGGCACTTGCAGCAATAGAATACATCCTTGGGCACTTGCAGCAATAGAAAACACCCTTGGGCACTTGCAGCAATAGAATACACCCTTGGGCACTTGCAGCAATAGAATACATCCTTGGGCACTTGCAGCAATAGAATACACCCTTGGGCACTTGCAGCAATAGAAAACACCCTTGGGCACTTGCAGCAATCCTTAACACCCTTGGGCACTTGCAGCAATAGAATACACCCTTGGGCACTTGCAGCAATAGAATACACCCTTGGGCACTTGCAGCAATAGAATACACCCTTGGGCACTTGCAGCAATAGAATACACCCTTGGGCACTTGCAGCAATAGAAAACACCCTTGGGCACTTGCAGCAATCCTTAACACCCCTGGGCACTCATGAACTCACTAGCATGTGGCTTCAAAGTTTGTTTTTCCAGCATCACAGTCTCGGACAAAGGGAAACAAGGGTACCATTTGTGAACTGTGTATATGAACTACAAGGTGATTCAAGAAGTTTGAGTTGATAAAATTAGCTGACTGACTCCCTTTAAAGGCGTAGCAGCAGGCATGTAATAATTCAACAGTTCAAATAGGTGGAGTGGCCACCGCAAAAGGGTCAAACGGTATCCCAAGGATATTTGTTTTCTTGTAAGATGAGGTGCACTTAGTTTAAACCGTCTTGCAAGACTTTAGCAACTTGCATAGGTCTTATATCTAGCACAGCACAATACTCCCACATCTATTCTTCCTATTAGCTCGAGACCTTTAAAATAAAATAAAAATGTTCACCTCTTTGAACGGCAATAATAGACAGGCAAGATAATACAGAGCTGTATCCCCTATTGTTCGAGTCACAGAGGAATTATTGCCTCTTCCACAGTCTTCATTGAAGCCCTATAATAATAACACTCTAAGGTAGATTTTGCTAATTGCGCACTTCAGAGGATATTTTATTTCTTATATTAAATAAAACTGAAATCATAAATTAAGTCTTTGGGGTAATTGAACTTGCAGTTTCGCAGTCCAATTCCTTTGAAACAATATTTTAGATAACAAGCAGCTATTATATCTAGGAGGCTAAATAATTAATTTCCAGTTGCTCTTAACAAGTAGCGGGAACTTTACTGGGATTATTAATTGACTATGACAAGTGTACGACGCAATTTTTTAACGACACTAAAAGTAAATCCAGCGCTTTACTGTTTAGTCGGTACCACTAAGGCCTCTTTCAGATGGGGGAAAATGTGCGGGTGCGTTGCGGGAACATGCGCGATTTTTCCGCGCGAGTGCAAAACATTGTAATGCGTTTTGCACTAGCGTGAGAAAAATTGCGCGTGTTTGGTACCCAAACCCGAACTTCTTCACAGAAGTTCGGGCTTGGGATCGGTGTTCTGTAGATTGTATTATTTTCCCTTATAACATGGTTATAAGGGAAAATAATAGCATTCTGAATACAGAATGCATAGTACAATAGGGCTGGAGGGGTTAAATTTTAAAAAAAAATAATTTAACTCACCTTAATCCACTTGATCGCTAAGCCGACATCTCTTCTGTCTTCTTTCTTTACTGTGTGCAGGAACAGGACCTGTGGTGACGTCACTCCGGTCATCACATGGTCCATCACATGATCCATCACCATGGTAAAAGATCATGTGATGGATCATGTGATGACCGGAGTGACGTCACCACAGGTCCTGTTCCTGCACACAGCAAAGAAAGAAGACAGAAGAGATGCCGGCTACGCGATCAAGTGGATTAAGGTGAGTTTAATTCTTTTTTATATTTTTTTAACCCCTTCAGCGCTATTTTACTATGCATTCTGTATTCAGAATGCTATTATTTTCCCTTATAACCATGTTATAAGGGAAAATAATAATGATCGGGTCTCCATCCCGATCGTCTCCTAGCAACCGTGCGTGAAAATAGCACCGCATTTTTCACGCAACCCCATTCATTTCTATGGGGCCTGCGTTACGTGAAAAACGCACAAAATAGAGCATGCTGCGATTTTCACACAACGCACAAGTGATGTGAAAGGGGCCTAAGGCCTCCTGCACATATGCAAAATATGGATGCGGTCTGTGAGCACCCCACAGTTTTCACAGGACCCACTGCAGAAAAACAACAACAACTATTCTGATCCACAAAACAGACAAAAATAGGACAAGTTCTATAACGGACGCGGACAGCACACAGATGACATCCATGTGCTGTATTTTTTTGTTTAGTTTTTTGCAGCCCCACAGAAATGAATGGGTCTGTGGGCGATCCTCCAAAAAAGTGGGTCAGACGCAGACCAAAATGAAAGCGACGGAATGAGGCGCAGCCATAATGGAGTGCGGCTTGACTTAGGGGGAAGACCTCAGGATGGGAAGGGTTAAGGTTAAGCATGGTAGGGGTTTGGTTTAAGGGAGGAAGAGGAGGGTCAGCAGATTCGCGGGCAGTATATAGAGGTAGGCAAAGGAGGGGCTTATGGCAGTGAGAAGTCAGAGCAAGTACGTTTAGGATGTCTCTGGAGGAATTAATGGCAGCGGTTAGGGCGGCGGTGCAGGTACATGGTGCTGACCGTTTGCAGGAATCTATGCGCGCGGTCCTGAACCCCCCTTCTGCGGCTGATGGGTCTGTGCGTCCTTGCCGGGCTAGGCGGTCGGTTCCCCCGGAGCGCCTGAGCCCTGAGGCTACGCCTCGTGTGCGCCGGCGAGTGAGGAGTCCCTCCAGGCACCCTCCGCTGCGGCCTGCGAGGGCTGCGGTGGCCCCCAGGCGCAGCGGGAGGACTGCGGCGCGATCCGGTCGGTCGGCGGGAGAGGGACAGTCCGGTCCGGGTCCCGTCTCCCGGTCTCCAAGGGGCAGAGAGAGGAGGAGTGCGGCTGCCTCGCCGCTGGAGGAGTTGCGGGCGGCGCGGGGTCGCGGCTTACCTGTGGAGAGCGGTGGCAGGACGGCTGGGTCGGCTGCGGGCCTGGGCCTTGTGGGTGCCGGCGGGGACGTGTGGCAGGCGCCGCGGTCGGTGTCCTCTGACCGGCGGCTGCAGCGCGGCGGGAGCTTGGATCCGAGTCCTTCTGCTGGTGGGAGGAGTGCGGCGCGACCTCTAGTGGTGGGTCGGCGTCATAGCACCTTGCTCAGGACTGATGAGGGGGTTGCGCCCTCTGGTGGTGACCGTGGTACTGCGGCTCACAGAGTACCTGCTGTGGAGCCTGGATTTCCGGATGTGCCATTGGAAAGGAGTTCGCGGCCGGGTGTTGCGGCCTCTTCTGCGGAGGGTGTTGCGGATGTCCGGTTACTGCAGGTGGAGTCCGAGGAGGAGTCGTCGCGGCTGGAGGAGGGTGAAGTGGACCCAGAAGACGTATCTGCGGCTGGCGGTCCGGCCAGCTCCTTCGGGGGCACTGCTGAGCCATCCAGGAGTGACGTCTCGTCGGTGGTGCTTGAAGGAAGGCTTGCGGCTGCCGGTGGATCTGCCCGGGGACGGCCAGGTGAGAGATCTTCGTGTCAGGTTCCTGTTGGGGGGGTTGTGGGTGATGTAGTGCATGCTGGGGGGGGTTCTGAGGCGTTGGTGCGGGATGTGTTGTCTGGTATGCTTGCGTTGCTGTCTCGGTTGGGTCCGGGTTCTGCTGGGTCCCCGGCGGCGGTGTGGTCTCCTGCTCCGGAGGTGGCGCTGGTTCCAGGGGCGGCGCGGGGTGTGTTAGGGGCGGGTGACGAGGGCGCTGGGGCTTGTGTGGTGGCCTCGGGTTCCGGAGTGGCGGCTGGGCCTAGGGGTGAGGTGGTTGATGGTGTTCGGTTGGCGGATGCTGCAAAAGGTGAGATTTACGTGTGTTTTGAGGGGCCGTTGGGGGCTCATTTGAAGATGGAGGTCAAGGAGAAGATATGGAAGGATGAATACGTGGAGATTTTTTCTTTGCTTCCGTTGGAAAAATTTAATTTGGATAGGGGTAAGCCGGATGAGAGTAAGAAGGAGGAGGAGGAAAGGAGGCGGTATAGGTTGATTCCGCGGACGTTTCAGAATTGGCTGCAGGCCTTTGCGATTCTGGCCAGCGTGGTGGGGGAAAAGGCGCCTGAGCACTGCTCGGCTCTCTTTTGCTATATGGATGCGGTGGGGGAGGCTCATCGGACGTATGGGGGTGTGGCATGGCTCAGGTATGACGAGCAGTTCCGGCAGCGGAAGGCGGTCAGGCCTAGCATTCGTTGGGACCACAAGGATATTGGTCTCTGGATGCGGTTGATGGCGGCGCCCCGGGGGGGGGTCTCAGCCCTTTCGTGGAGCGGCCGGGGGTTCCTCGGCTGCGGAGCCTCAAGGGGGGGCTAGACGGGGTTGTTGTTGGCAGTACAACGAGGGTCATTGCAGGTTTTTGTCCGACTGCAGGTACAAGCATGAGTGCTCCGGTTGCGGCGGGGCCCATAGCTTGTCGCGATGCTTCCGGCGTGGGAAGGGTAAGGGACCCGAGACTATGCAGAAAAGGGGTGACGCCGGTGAGAGTGGGAGAGATGGAGCCGTATTTAAGGACGTATCCAAATAGGGAGGCGGCTCGGTTGTTGTTGGAGGGGTTTACCGAGGGGTTTGTTATTCCTTGTGGTTTGGTTGGGGCGCAGGTTGCGTCCCGGAATTTGTCCTCGGCTTTGCGTTTTCCTGAGGTGGTAAGGGAGAAGATTGTGAAGGAGGTTGCGGCTGGTAGGGTTGTCGGCCCCTTTGCGGTGTCTCCTTTGCCTGATTTGTGGGTTTCCCCTTTGGGTTTGGTCCCTAAGAAGGAGCCCAATAAGTTCAGGCTCATTCATCACTTGTCTTTCCCGGTGGGCGGGTCTGTGAATGACGGGATAGCGGACGAGTTGTGCTCGGTGTCATACACGTCCTTTGACGAGGCGGTGCGCTGGGTGCGACGTTTTGGGCACGGCGCGCTGCTTGCTAAAACGGATATCGAGGCGGCTTTTCGGTTGTTGCCCATTCACCCAGATAGTTTCCATTTGCTTGGTTTTCGGTGGGAGGGTTGTTTTTTTGTGGATTGTTGTTTGCCCATGGGGTGTGCGATCTCGTGCTCTTTGTTTGAGTCGTTTAGTTGTTTTCTTGAGTGGGTGGTGAAGCAAGAGGCGGGGTGGAGCTCTGTTTTGCACTACCTAGATGACTTTTTGTTTTTGGGCCCGGCTGGGTCCAGGGTGTGTGCTGTCTTGCTGCATACAATGGAGCGGGTTGCGGCGCGTTTTGGCGTTCCGTTGGCCGCGGATAAGACGGAAGGCCCGTCCACTGTCATTAAGTTTTTGGGGATTGAGATCGACAGTTTGGCTATGGAATGTCGTCTGCCTGGCGATAAGGTGCTGGATCTGTTGCAGGAGGTGGCGTTTTTGAGGCGGGCTAGGAAGGTTCAGCTTAAGCGGGTTCAGTCGGTTTTGGGCAAGTTGAATTTCGCCTGTCGCATTTTGCCGATGGGGCGGGTTTTTTGCCGGCGTTTGGCTTTGGCGACTGCGGGTGTTACTGTGCCTTTTCATTATTTGCGGTTGCCGGGGGCTGTGAAGGATGATTTGGCGGTATGGGAGTCCTTTTTGGTGGATTACAATGGACGGTCTGTGTGGATGGATGCGGTGGTCAGCAATGTGGATTTGGAGTTGTTTTCGGATGCGTCTGGTTCGTGTGGTTACGGTGTTTTTTGCAGGGGGCAGTGGAGTGCGGAGGCGTGGCCGGTGGAGTGGGAACAGGCTGGTTTTCTTTCCAATTTGGTGTTGTTGGAGCTTTTTCCGATTGTTCTGGCTACTGAATTGTGGGGGGACTGGCTCAGGAATCGGCGGGTGCGATTTTACTGCGACAATATGGGTGTTGTTCAGGCGATCAACAGCCAGTCCGCCAACTCACCGCCGGTGTTGAATCTACTGCGGCATCTGGTGTTACGGGGGTTGCGGTTGAATGCCTGTTTTGTTGCAGTTCATGTTCCGGGTGTTGATAACTCACTTGCTGATTCCCTTTCTCGATTTCAGTGGGAGCGTTTTCGAGGTCTGGCGCCGGGTGCCGAAGTCCGAGGGTTGCCCTGTCCCCAGTGGCTCTGGAGCGTGGCCTTGGGGTTTCAGCGGACTTGATTAGGAGGTCGGTTAGTAGCGGTACGTGGTCGGCTTACTCTTCTGTGTGGTCTTTGTGGGAGGATTTGATAGAGCAGGTGGGCGGTTGTAGCTCGTTGGAGGATCTTCGGACGTTGTTGGTGTTCTGGGTGGGCACGTGCTATGCTGCCGGTCTGTCCTTTTCGGTGGTGTCGAAGAGGGTGGCGGCGGTGGCATTTTGGTTGCGGTTGCGGGGCATCGCTGATGTGTCTCGGTGTTTTATGGTGCGGCAGGCGTTGAAGGGTTATCGCCGGGGTAGGCTGCGGAGGGACACCCGTAGGCCGGTTTCCTTGGCAGTGTTGCAGATGCTGTGGACGGCGGCGGGGTCGGTTTGTGAGTCGGCGTTCGAGGTGTGTCTGTTTAGGGCGGCGTTTACGTTGGCCTTTTTCGGGGCGTTTCGCATATCTGAATTGGTGGCGGCTAGTCGCAGGGGCGAAGGGGGTTTGTTGTGGGAGGACGTGGTGGAGGTGGATGGTGTTTTGCGGTGTTATATTCGCAGGTCTAAGACGGATCAGGAGGGTAAAGGGGTTGTTTTGTGGCTGAGACCGATGGTGGGGTCTTTGCTTTGTCCTGTGCGGTGCGTACGGGATTTCTTGGCGGTTAGGCCCTGTGGTTTGGGGACGTTGTTGATTCATCGGGATGGTTCGCGGTTGTCGCGTTTTCAGTTTGTCGCTGTTTTCCGGAAGTGTTTGGCGGTCGCGGGTTTACCTGCAAAGGAGTACGCCTCTCACTCATTTCGGATTGGGGCTGCGACTGAGGCGGCCAGGTGGGGCCTGGGGGAGGAGGTTATTCGGCGTATTGGGCGCTGGGAGTCTGACTGTTTTCGTTCTTATATTCGGCCTCATCTGTTGTGACAGGGCGTGTGGGGTCGAGCGCGGGTATGATGTGAGTTGTTTGGTTGGTGGTTGTGGTTAATTGTGTTTGTTTTGTTGCAGGGTCGGCGCCTTGTTTGGCTTGGATTTTCGGGCACTCGTATGTTCATTGGGGGGCCTTGCGAGCGGATGTCCGGAGGAATGGACGTCAACTGGGCTTCTCGGCGGACGAGCTGCAGATTAGGTGGATCGGTTTGCGGGGGCTGATGTGGGGGCGGGTTTTGCCCGAGTTTCATTTGAATGTGCGGCTGGATCGGCCTCCGGATATTTTGGTTTTGCACGTTGGTGGGAATGATTTAGGGGTACGTCGATCGCGTGATGTCATTCGGGATATTAAGCTGGATGTGTTGCGGCTGTTGGCGGATTTTCCGGATGTTTTGATGGTATGGTCGGAGGTGGTGGCGAGGAGTAGCTGGCGGTTTGCTAGGTCGGTGGAGCGAGTTAATAAAGCTCGGGCGAAACTGAATAAGGAGGTTGGACGATTTGTGCGCAGGCAAGGTGGGATAGTGGTGCGTCATAGGGAATTGGAGGCGGCGTCGCCTCAGTTCTTGAGAGCGGATGGAGTGCACCTTAATGATGTTGGGATAGACATGTGGGCGTTGGGCATTCAGGAGGGTCTAGAGACGGCCCTTAGGGTGTGGCAGGACGCCCACAGGTGAGGTGTCACCTGTGGTCTTCTTGTGGCTGATTTATATGGGATCCTGGGGAGCAATACAATGGTTAAGAGATGCGGGACATGTTGGAGCCTGCATCTCATGTGGTTTGGCAATGCTGAGGATGGGGCTCCTGTTTGGGCTAAAAGGCCTACAGGAGGAGTTGCGTGGATACTTCAAGGATTTGGTGCTCTTGGGTCGGTGAGTGCGGCCAAGGGTAAGCTTGAAGTATATGGTGAGACGGTTGAGGAAGATGACGCTTGTTTGGGTTGCCCCCCAGGATCCTTGTTATGGTACAGTAGGTCATGACGTTGAAGGTTGTGTTAAAGTGTCTGTTGTTATTATTGTTATTATTATCATTGTATATGAATAATAAAGTTCGGCCGTCATGGTCAATTTTCTCCAAAGAAAGAAGGTGTCGGTGTGGTTATTGTAAGGTAGAGGTTAGTAGGAAAGACGGAGGAAGTTCTTCCATCCTATTAAGTCATGAAAGCGACGGAATGAGGCGCAGCCATAATGGAGTGCGGCTTGACTTAGGGGGAAGACCTCAGGATGGGAAGGGTTAAGGTTAAGCATGGTAGGGGTTTGGTTTAAGGGAGGAAGAGGAGGGTCAGCAGATTCGCGGGCAGTATATAGAGGTAGGCAAAGGAGGGGCTTATGGCAGTGAGAAGTCAGAGCAAGTACGTTTCCCACCCTCCCGCCCCTTTTGTTTTTTAGCTGGGTTCCTGGGACGGTTGTTTAATGTAGGGCTGATTTATATGGGATCCTGGGGAGCAATACAATGGTTAAGAGATGCGGGACATGTTGGAGCCTGCATCTCATGTGGTTTGGCAATGCTGAGGATGGGGCTCCTGTTTGGGCTAAAAGGCCTACAGGAGGAGTTGCGTGGATACTTCAAGGATTTGGTGCTCTTGGGTCGGTGAGTGCGGCCAAGGGTAAGCTTGAAGTATATGGTGAGACGGTTGAGGAAGATGACGCTTGTTTGGGTTGCCCCCCAGGATCCTTGTTATGGTACAGTAGGTCATGACGTTGAAGGTTGTGTTAAAGTGTCTGTTGTTATTATTGTTATTATTATCATTGTATATGAATAATAAAGTTCGGCCGTCATGGTCAATTTTCTCCAAAGAAAGAAGGTGTCGGTGTGGTTATTGTAAGGTAGAGGTTAGTAGGAAAGACGGAGGAAGTTCTTCCATCCTATTAAGTCAATACAGTTGTGTGAATGAGACCTAAAGATCAGATTGATGTGACATTTAACTTGTCTTGTTCACATTTCCGTTTTTTACTGACATGTCCTATCCTCATTTTCCACGGACAGTACACATAACTATTGACTAAAACAAATTACTTTGGTCTATAATGCGGAGCAGACATGCCCATTGAAGTCTATGGGTCCATTAAAATCATGGCATCTGTGTTTGGTCTGTTTTTCACTGTTCACTGATAGGAGATGCTTTTGAAAGTTTCGTTTTCAGCCTAGCAGTGTCAGTGGAATAGAGATGACACATGGGGGACAAAAAACAGACACAGACCAAACTTAGATTCTTCACGGGTAAAACACAGGTTTTTTTTTTTTACGGACGTCAAACAGACATGGAAATGTGAACGAGGCCTAAACCGGATTACAATTAAGAGAGCCAGGGGCTTACACAGACTTCATAGAGTCCCATAGCAAAACTAAGTATGGACCCCTACTTCCAAAGAGTTGTTTATCAAATTATATTTTTTTATTGTAAGGGAAATTTTCATAAAAAAAAAAAGTCACGCTCCATCTCACTCACTTTACGCTGGGTTCAGACCTGAGCGTACTGAACGTACGCTCTGTATGCGCGATTGTACGGGCGTTTACAATCGCGCATACAGAGACAAGCGAACGCCCATTGTCGCGCGTTCCCGCTGAAGTCTATGTACGGGAACATGCGACAAGACGCCCCAAAGAAGCTCCTGTACTTCTTGGGGCGTCGGGCGTTTTACAGCGCGATCGTACGCGCTGTAAAACGCTCAGGTGAGAACCATTCCCATAGGGAATCATTGGTTCTTGCCTGTTGAGCGTTTTACAGCGCGTAGGAACACGCTGTAAAACGCTCAGGTGTGAACCCAGCCTTACTGACTTCTATTTTAGAAAAAGTGAACCATATGATGCTTTAATAAAACAACAACATATTTCTCAATCTATTTAAACCAGACTGTGGCATACACACATTGAAAAATCTCCCCTATACCGCTGCATGTCTCCTGCTTCCCGTCAGTACATAATAAGGGCTCGTTCACAGGAGCGTTTTTTGCGTTCCATATATGGGCCGTTTTTTGTGGTCCGTATACGGTCCGTATACGGAACCATTCATTTCAATGGTTCCGCAAAAAAAACTGAATGTACTCCGTATGCATTCAGTTTCCGTATTTCCGTTTTTATGTACCGTTGAAAGATAGACCATGTCCGATTATTGCCCACAAATCACGTTCTGTGGCTCCATTCAAGTCAATGGGTCCGCAAAAAAAAACTGAACGCATACGGAAATGCATCCGTATGTCTTCCGTATCTGTTCCGTTTTTGTGGAACCATCTATTGAAAATGTTATGCCCAGCCCAATTTTTTCTTATGTAATTACTGTATACTGTGTATGCGATATGGAAAAACGGAACAGAAACGGAAACACAACGGAAACAAAAAAACGGAACAACGGATCCGTTAAAAACGGCCCGCAAAACACTGAAAAAGACATACGGTTGTGTGAACGAGCCCTAAGGCCTCTTTCACGCGACCGTTTTTTTTCCCGTTTACGGGCCATTTTTTGCATTCCGTATACGGTCTGTATACGGAACCATTCATTTCAATGGTTCAGCAAAAAAAACTAATGTACTGCGTACTTCCATTTCCGTATTTCCATTTTTCCGTTCCGTTGAAGGATAGAACATGTCCTATTATTGCTCGCAAAACACGTTCCGTGGCTCTATCCAAGTCAATGGGTCCGCAAAAAAAACGGAACATATACGGAAATGCATCAGTATGTCTACCGTACCCGTTCCGTTTTTGCGGAACCATCTATTGAAAATTTTATGCCCAGCCCAATTTATTCCATGTAATTACTGTATACTGCATATGCCATAAGGAAAAACAGAACAGAAACTGAAACACAACAGAAACAAAAAACGGAACAACGGATCCTTGAAAACGGACCGCAAAACACTGAAAAGCCATACAGTCGTGTGCAGGAGGTCTAAAACTGTCTGCCGGCAGCCACCACTAGGGGGAGCTCGGTGAATAGGAACTTAAAGCGACTACCATTGAACTAAGTGGAAGCTGTAAAAATCTCTGTGAACTCAATTACCCGGAGAGTTTATGGAACAGAGTTCAGCGCCTGTCATGGTGGATTTCAATATCCCTGATCCTTTGTTCTTACAGGATATATACTACCAACTGAGACATCTAGCAGCATCTTATACCCTTATTCCAACATATGCATCCTCAGCTCATCCAAGTGTGCATGTGTACGCGGCGGTCAGAAGGAATCATTTTCAGCCGACAGTTATCTAAGTTTTTACCTTATTTTATGCATTTCTATTTGCAAATTTGACGTGGAAATATGGTAAAAATGATGCATGTGAGTCAACCTAGATGACATAGTCACTACTGCAGGACTGGTTGACGTCAAAGCCTACACGGTGGACCAGTTCTATGTAACCAACAAGAAGGCCTATTCCTAAAGACTGGTGGACTATCTGTCTGCCCCATCATGCATTTTATTTCTAGAAGCTACTTCCACCCCCCGGGCTGTGCGATGGGCACACACAAGGATCTGTATCTACATTTGTAATGCGATTTATGTTACAACCAGTTAGTGATTAGTAAAAGCGTTCGTATTTCACACCTGCGGAATATTTATCCATCCATAACCATGGAATAAATAAAGGAGGGCATTTATACGGGTAACCCCCTTTCTACTTCTTTAGGCTACTTTCACACCTGCGTTCACATTGTCTATGGAGACAAAATGTAACTGAACAGAACGAGTGCTCCAAAATGCGTTCCGTTCCGTTTGGTTGCGTTCTCATACCGGAGGGCTTGCTTCGGTTTGCTTTCCCTCATGGGATGTGGAGCAAAATGGATCCGGCATGACCCCCAATGCAAGTCAATGGGGACGGATTCGTTTTCACTGACACAATCTGACACAATAGAAAACGGATCCGTCCCCCATTGACTTTCAATGGTGTTCATCCATCTTGGCTATCTTAAAGATAATACAACCGGATCCGTTCTGAACGGATGCAGACGGTTGACTTATCAGTATCGGAAGCGTTTTTGCTGATCCCTGCCGGATCAGGCAAAAAACAACGCAAGTGTGAAAGTAGCCTTAGAGCTTTCCGTCTTTACAGACACCAAGGATGTGGGCTATGTCTGGATGGAGCACAATCGCCTGATCATCCCTTATGTTATATCTGGAGTTAAAGGGGTTCTATGAAATAAGAAAAAAAATTGATGCCATTGCCTTCGGATGCAGTGGTAGGCAACCTCCGGCACTCCAGTTGTTGTGAAACTACAACTCCCAGCATGCATACCTGCTCTGCTCTTCTAATAACTCTCATAGAAATGAATGGAGCCTGCTGGGAATTGTAGTTTCCCAACACCTGGAGTGTTGAAGGTTGCTGATCCCTGTTCTAGTGCAACCCCTCAACATTTGTTCTTTACTACAGGAAGAATCCATATAAATGTTGGGGCACATTTATTAAGACCAGCGTTTTAGACGCCGGTCTTATTAACCCCTATACCTGGTGGTGGACCCGCCAGAGTTATGGACAGGCGTCGGCCTCTACATAACTTCATCAGATCCACCGCCGCTTCTAAATGTAAGACAGCTTCCGAGGATTTAGGCCTCTTTCACACAGGCGTCCCGGATTTGGTCCGGATACGTGGCGTGTGCATTGCGGGAAACCCGCGCGAGTGCGCACACCATTTTAGTCAGCTTTGACTGCAATTGCGTTGCTCTGTTCAGTTTTTATCGGACGGGTGCAATGCGTTTTGCACGCGAGTGATAAAAAACTGAATGTGGTACCCAGATCCGAGCCTAGCATCTTCACTGAAGTTCGGGTTTGGGATCGGTGTTCTGTAGATTTTATTATTTTCCCTCATAATCTGATTATAAGGGAAAATAATAACATTTTTAATACAGAATGCTTAGTACAATAGGGCTGGAGGGGTTAAAAAATAAAAATTAACTCACCTCACCCACCTGACCGCGCAGCCGGCATCGTCTTCTTGCTTCTACTTTCAGGACCTGCAAAAGGACCTTTGATGACGTAATCGTGCTCAGGTGACGTCAGCGCAGGTCCTGCTGAATGAAGATAGAAGGACGATGCCGGCTGCGCGATCAAGTGGATGAGGTGAGTTAATTATTTATTTTTTAACCCCTAAAGCCACATTTTAGTAAGCATTCTGTATTCAGAATGCTATGCTTTCCCTTATAACCAGGTTATAAGGGAAAATAATACAGTGAATTTACTTTAATAGGGTCCGGGGTTGCTCATCCCGATCATCTCCTAGCAACCATGAGTGAAAATCGCACCGCATCCACACTTGCTTGCGGATGCTTGCGATTTTCACGCAGCCCCATTCTTTTTTACGGGGCCTGCGTTCCGTGATAAACGCAGAATATAGAACATGCTGCAATTTTCACACAACGCACACGTAATGCGTGAAAATCACCGCTCATGTACACCGCCCCATTGCAGTGAATGAGTCCGGATTCAGTGCGGGTGCAATGCATTCACCTCACGCATTGCACCCGCGTGGAAATCTCGCCCGTGTCAAAAAAGCCTTAGACCAGGGATGCTCAACCTGCGGCCCTCCAGCTGTTGTAAAACTACAACTCCCACCATGCCCTTCTGTAGGCTGATAGCTGTAGGCTGTCTGGGAATGATGGGAGTTGTAGTTTTACAACAGCTGGAGGGCCGCAGGTTGAGCATGCCTGTCTTAGACCATTTTCTACACCTAAAACAGGTGTGAAAAATGGTAAATGGGTTTCGGCAGTCCCATAGAAGGGAATGGAGCAGTGGCAGCGCTTGCTCGCTTGGCTATTTTCATCACTACAATAGAAGTGAGTGGAGGTGGTGGCACCCGCAGCCATCTGACACTGGTGACATATCCTAGCGATACGCCACCAATGTGTGATGTGACATTACCCCTTCCAATATTTCAGGGACTGCCAAACTTTATAAAATATGTTAAAAATAAGTATTTCATTTCATCACCTTCTCCCTCCCCTCTGTAGCTGACCTGTACACTATGGGGGACATTTGTTAAAACAGATACCTATGTCAGTTTTGTTTGTTAAAAATTCACAAGTCATAGCAACTGCGCCATTTTCTGCGCCATTTGGTGTTCCTCGCCACTTCTTAAAGTGGGTTGTGTTTAAGAGCTAAAAGTGAGATGAGACCTTAATTATGGCTCATCTACTATGTAGCAAAAATGTCCCAACCTACGCCAGGCAGCCCCCGGGTGTACATTTATACATAGAGGTGTAATTTACATTGCACTCACACTACATTTATTATTAAGGCGCACCAGTTCATAAATTTGGCGCAAGCACATAAAGCAAAGACAGACGTAAAACTGACACAAAAAGAGCAACAAATAATAGAGGTTCCCCTATGTACTTGCTGCTGCTTGTTGGATTTCTGACATGACCACTAGAGGGCTCTCTTTTATTACATATTAGTGTCTTGTAGATGTATTTTCTTTGCCTTTGTAACAGATGGAAAACAAACCAAAATGTTCTAGTTAACCCTTTCAGGACCAAGCCATTTTTCACCTTTCTGTCCAGGACATTTTTAGCAAATCTGACATGTGTCACTTTATATGGTAATAACTTTAAAACGCTTTTACTTATCCAGGCAATTCTGAGAATGCTTTCTCGTCATATATTGTACTTCTTGACACTGGTAAAATTGAGCCAAAAAAAATCGTTTTTATTAATAAAAAAAATATCAAATTGACCAAAAAATTGGGAGAAATTAGCAAATTAGCAAATTAGCAAATTTCTATTTCTCTATTTTTATAATAGATAATAACTCAAAAAATTGTTACTACTTTACATTCCCCATATGTCTACTTCATGTTTGTATCATTTTGTGATAATTTTTTTGGCATGTTAGAAGGCTTAAGGTACTTTCACACTAGCGGCAGGACGGATCCGACAGGCTGTTCACCCTGTCGGATCCGTCCTGCTGTTATTTTGGCGTGCCGCCGGACTGCCGCTCCGTCCCCATTGACTATAATGGGCATGGGGGACAGAGCTCCGGCGCAGCATGGCAGTGCATGGCGAGAGGCCGCCGGACTAAAAGTACTGCATGTCCGACTTTTTAGTCTGGCAGCCTCTCACCGCGCACTGACGTGCTGCGCCGGATCTCTGCCCCCGTCCCACTTATAGTCAATGGGGACGGAGCGGCAGTCTGGCGGCACGGCGAAATAACGGCAGGACGGATCCGACAGGGTGAACAGCCTGTCGGATCCGTCCTGCCGCTAGTGTGAAAGTACCCTTAGGCCTCTTTCACACGGGTGAGTTTTCGTGAGGTGAACGCATTGCACCCACACTAAATCCGGACCCATTCATTTCTATGGGGCTGTGCACATGAGCAGTGATTTTCACGCATCACTTGTGCGTTGCGTAAAAATCGCAGCATGCTCTATATTGTGCGTTTTTCATGCAACACAGACCCCATAGAAGTGAATGGGGCTGCGTGAAAATCACAAGCATCCACAAGCAAGTGCGGATGCGGTGCGATTTTCACGCATGGTTGCTAGGAGATGATTGGGATGGGGACCCGATCTTTATTATTTTCCCGTATAACATGGTTATAAGGGAAAATAATAGCATTCTTAATACAGAATGCTTAGTAAAAGAGGGATGGAGGGGATAAAAAAAATATATATAATAATTAAAGGGATTCTGTCACCTCCCCTAAGGCAAAAAACGATTTAAAAGCAGCCATGCAGCACAGCTTACCTGGATTAGGCTGTGCTGTTCTATCTTGAAATCCGTCCAGCAGTTACTTCAAAAAACGAGTTTGATCCATAAGGAAATGCGTCCTGAAGGTGCCCAGAGGGGCGTTTTTTTCTTCCTAGTGAGCCCAGGACCGCCCCTCTTTCAGTGCCCAGCCCGCCTTCCTAGTACTTTCTAACCGCCGCCCCCAGCCTGCCACAGCCTCCCCTCCCTCTCCTCCCCCTCCCTCACGGCGAACGAAGTCTCGCACAGGCGCAGTAACCACTGAGGGCTGCGCCTGTGCGATCATCAGGAGACTGAGGGCGGCAGCTTCAACTTCGTCACTGGGCATGCGCCGAGCCCAGTGACGTCCGATATTAGCTCTTTCCCTCAGTCAGTCTTGTAGGAAGCGCAGAGGATTGCCGATCGGCTGCTGCACCCTGCGCTTTCTCCAGTCTGCCTGCCTTTACTTAATATAATAATACCTAATTCGCCCCAACAAATAATTATTTCTTTCCTGAAGGGAGGGTGGGGAAAGAAATCGCTGGCCGTCATCACTGTGGCAGGCAGACTGGAGAAAGCGCAGGGTGCAGCAGCCGATCGGCAATCCTCTGCGCTTCCTACAAGACTGACTGAGGGAAAGAGCTAATATCGGACGTCACTGGGCTCGGCGCATGCCCAGTGACGAAGTTGAAGCTGCCGCCCTCAGTCTCCTGATGATCGCACAGGCGCAGCCCTCAGTGGTTACTGCGCCTGTGCGAGACTTCGTTCGCCGTGAGGGAGGGGGAGGAGAGGGAGGGGAGGCTGTGGCAGGCTGGGGGCGGCGGTTAGAAAGTACTAGGAAGGCGGGCTGGGCACTGAAAGAGGGGCGGTCCTGGGCTCTCTCAGAAGAAAAAAACGCCCCTCTGGGCACCTTCAGGACGCATTTCCTTATGGATCAAACTCGTTTTTTGAAGTAACTGCTGGACGGATTTCAAGATAGAACAGCACAGCCTAATCCAGGTAAGCTGTGCTGCATGGCTGCTTTTAAATCGTTTTTTGCCTTAGGGGAGGTGACAGAATCCCTTTAAACTCACCTCATCCACTTGTTCGCGCAGCCCGTCTTGTCTTCTTTCTTCTTCTTTGATGACCTGGGAGGAAAAGGACCTTTGGTGATGTCACTGCACTCATCACACGGTCCATCACATGATCCATCACCATGGTGATGGGTCATGTGATGGACCATGTGATGAGCGCAGTGATGTCACCAAAGGTCCTTTTCCTTCCAGGTCATTAACCTGTTTAGGACATAGGGCATACCGGTACGCCCTGATGTCCCGGTCCTTAAGGACACAGGACGTACCGGTACGTCTTATGTATTTACGATCACTGCCACTCGGCGGGCGGTGATCGGAATCCGGTGCCTGCTCAAATCATTGAGCAGGCACCTGGGGACAATGTGCCGGGGGGTCCTGTGACCCCGCCGTGTAGGCGATCCCAGCAAACCGCAGGTCAATTCAGACCTGCGGTTTGCTGCGTTTCTGGGTTATTCGGGTCCCTGGGGACCCGATAACCCGGAACAGGATGGTGATCGGTGGTGTGATATGACATCACCTCTCAGGATTGCTCTCATTGGTCGGCTGAGCGAGCGGGAAGTTCAAATTATCGCAGCGCTCCTCTCTTCCTTCTTTTCAGTCCAGGAGCCCGATCATCAGAGCCAGCACCCCCCATCTGTTCAGAGCTCAGGATCCAGTACCACCAGGTATTTAGGGAAAGGCTAGGGACAAGTTAGATTAGGCAGGGATATTTAGGGAAAGTTAGTGGAAGAAAAAAAAAAAAAAACAGTTACTGATTGCATCACCCTAAATCGGGTGTCTGGGGTCCACAGCACAGCTGTGTGACTCTAGACGCCCCAGGGGTGCTGCAGCTTTACCCCCTGACAGATTTCCACAGTGGGCTTCACTGAATATTACTATTTTTGTCTTTTTTTCAGTGACCACTTTGTAAATCTGATGGTGGAGCAAACAAACCTTTACGCCCAACAGTTTGTTTCTCAACACCCGGGCTCCTTTTTGGCTAGGCCCTGTGGCTAGACCCCGGTCAGTGCAGCCGAGATGAGGACATTTTGGGGCCTTGTGCTGCACATGGGCCTAGTCAAGAAACCTAGTGTCAGGCATTACTGGAGTTGGGACGTCCTCTACCAGACCCCACTTTACACTACGGCCATGACAGGCTCCCGGTTTGAGGCCATCGGGAAATGCATGCATTATTCAGATAATGCAGCATGTCCCCCCCAAGGTGATCCTGCCTATGACCGCCTGTACAAAATCAGGCCGGTCATCGATCACTTTGGGGCCAAATTTGTACAGGCCTATGTACCTGGAAGGGAGGTCGCGGTTGATGAGTCTCTCATTGCTTTCAAGGGGAGACTCCTTTTCCGCCAGTATGTTCCCTCTAAGCGGGCAAGGTATGACATGAAGCTGTACAAACTTTGTGAGAGTACCTCAGGGTACACTTACAAGTTTTGTGTGTACGAGGGGCGAGATTCCCATATTTAACCCCCAGAATGTCCCCCCACTTTGGGTGTTAGCGGGAAACTTGTGTGGGACCTTATGCACCCACTGCTAGATAAGGGTTACCACCTGTACGTGGATAACTTTTATACTAGTATCCCCTTGTTCCAGTCCCTCGCTGCCAGATCCACGTCCGCTTGTTGGACCGTGCGGAAAAATCAACGCGGCCTCCCTACCTACCCTCTCCAGGTCACTTAACTTCTGAAGTAAATGGACGAGCAGGAACTTAGAAGAGGACCACACACCAGCACTTTCAATACTAAACTGAAGCGATCAACCGTATAGCATGATGAGTGAAGCAAGATTAAATAGGAGGGTAGGAATGACCACTAAGCTACACCTGAGACAAGAGGTGTGGTCATTACCAGCAACAATACTGAAACCAGTGAAACCAAAAGAGGTTGTCATATCACATCACGTGCAGCCAGTCTCTTAGATCTTCTAACACCTGTCACGTTAGAGACCATGACAGCCTTGTTTCTTGGTCCGAATATTTTTTGGCAGCCGGTGACAGTCAAGACCAAGAGGACCCCTCTTGCGCCAACGTCATGAGGACATCGCCGCCACCGAGGCTCAGTGAAGTTATCAGGCCTACCAAGAGGGCCAACACCGCAAGGCGGTCCAACAAGGCCTAGAAGTCGGGCGCAAGCGCCATGAATCACCTGCAGAGGATCCTCTAAGGCCAGAGCCTGTGCTACCAATACAGACCCTCGTTGAATGGCAGGAGCCCACCGCTGCGGCTGCAAGTGTACCGAATCTGCAGCGTGCTAAAAAGAAAGAGAGGCTCACATATGCGTGCATCTCTGCAAAGATATTATCAGTGGAGGATTTGTCAGGGTGCCTGGAGCCTGCCCTGCCCTATAGGGCTCCACTCAGACCCCCTCAATTAGACGATCTCCTGTGGTGGCTGAAACCCATTGCTGATGAGGCAGGAGAGGAAGACATGTACTTGTAAGTAGGCCGGCTGGCCAGCTTCATTTCAATATGTACCTGAAAAGGAAAAGAGAGAGGAGCTGGAGCCATTAGTAAAGTGAACTCTTTATTGTTCCTGTGGTAGTTTTCCAGACCACTTCAAAGAGCCACTGGCGTGCTAATGGACTCTGTCAAAGACTCTACCTTGTGTTAAAACCCCTGTTGCGCTGAGTTTGCACCAATTTAATCCTTTGTTACCCCCTTCTCAGGTTGTCTGGGACTTTAAATCTGGTTATGCAACATTTTAAGTCATGTACCCAGAAGGACATTTTCTGCGTTTTATCTTGTGCCACGCACTTGTTCTACAAACCAAAAATTTTGCACTTTAATTGCCCATTGGATTACAAATATTTATGGATTTTGCCTTGGAGGAATTTATCATGGACTTTATTGCCCCATTATAAGATTAACATCCATTTTTGTCACCGTCAACCAAAGAAGTCACGATGCCCAATTTCCCTGTTGCGCTATGAGATCCAGGAAAAAGTTAATAAGTGATATTTTAATAATGTGTATTTTTATGCACGCTCTTTTACGTACTGAAGTAACTAAATAATGCAAACCGGATTCCAAAAAAGTTGGGACACTATACAAATCGTGAATAGAAACTGAATGCAATGATGTGGAGGTGCCAACTTCTAATATTTTATTCAGAATAGAACATAAATCACGGAACAAAAGTTTAAACTGAGAAAATGTACCATTTTAAAGGAAAAATATGTTGAATCAGAATTTCATGGTGTCAACAAATCCCCAAAAAGTTGGGACAAGGCCATTTTCACCACTGTGTGGCATCTCCCCTTCTTCTTACAACACTCAACAGACGTCTGGGGACCGAGGAGACCAGTTTCTCAAGTTTAGAAATAGGAATGCTCTCCCATTCTAGTCTAATACAGGCCTCTAACTGTTCAATCGTCTTGGGCCTTCTTTGTTGCACCTTCCTCTTTATGATGCGTCAAATGTTCTCTATAGGTGAAAGATCTAGACTGCAGACTGGCCATTTCAGTACCCGGATCCTTCTCCTACGCAGCCATGATGTTGTGATTGATGCAGAATGTGGTCTGGCATTATCTTGTTGAACAATGCAGGGTCTTTCCTGAAAGAGATGACGTCTGGATGGGAGCATATGTTGTTCTAGAACCTGAATATATTTTTCTGCATTGATGGTGCCTTTTCAGACATGCAAGCTGCCCATGTCACACGCACTCATGCAACCCCATACCATCAGAGATGCAGGCTTCTGAACTGAGCGTTCGATAACAACTTGGGTTGTCCTTGTCCTCTTTGGTCCGGATGACATGGCGTCCCAGATTTCCAAAAAGAACTTCGAATCAGGACTCGTCTGACCACAGAACAGTCTTCCATTTTGCCACACTCTATTTTAAATGATCCCTGGCCCAGTGAAAACGCCTGAGCGTGTGGATCTTGCTTAGAAATGGCTTCTTCTTTGCACTGTAGAGTTTCAGCTGGCAACGGCGGATGGCAAGGTGGATTGTGTTCACTGTCAATGGTTTCTGGAAGTATTCCTGAGCCCATTCTGTGATTTCCTTTACAGTAGCATTCCTGTTTGTGGTGCAGTGTCGTTTAAGGGCCCGGAGATCACGGGCATCCAGTATGGTTTTACGGCCTTGACCCTTACGCACAGAGATTGTTCCAGATTCTCTGAATCTTTGGATGATGTTATGCACAGTTGATGATGATAGATACAAAGTGGTTGCAATTTTTTGCTGGGTAACACCTTTCTGATATTGCTCCACTATCTTTCTGCGCAACATTGTGGGAATTGGTGATCCTCTACCCATCTTGGCTTCTGAGAGACACTGCCACTCTGAGAAGTTCTTTTTATACCCAATCATGTTGCCAATTGACCTAATTAGTGTTAATTGGTCTTCCAGCTCTTCGTTATGCTCAAATTTACTTTTTCCAGCCTTTTATTGCTACTTGTCCCAACTTTTTGGGGATTTGTTGACACCATGAAAATTTGAATCAACGTATTTTTCCTTTAAAATGATACATTTACTCGGATTAAACGTTTGATCTGTCATCTACGTTCTATTACAAATAAAATATTGACATTTGCCATCTACACATCATTGCATTCAGTTTTTATTTACAATTTGTTTAGTGTCCCAACTTTTTTGGAATCCTCAGAGGGGTAAAGTAAGATAAGAAACTAAGCTCAAGGATTATTGGATCACCTTTTTGTAGTGCCACTGTCCTGGAGTGAGAGACTAAGTGGATTAATGATATGGAAGCAACCTGTGCAAATAATGGAGCAGAAGACTGATGCCTGCCGCTAGGGAGACCGCCCTGTTGGTTGCCAAGTGCTAAGTTCTAGTTTAGAGGAAGATCCAAGTACACGAAAGGCTGCATTTCTAAAGCAAGTGAGACAAGTTAAAGAAAAGTATCATCCTCTCTCAGATTGAGTTGGAAACTGCAATCTACCACTGTCACACCGTGCCTGTTGTATGAAGTCGCAGCTTGCATACCTTTTCTGTATCAAGGCATTATAGTAACATAGTAACATAGTACATAAGGCCGAAAAAAGACATTTGTCCATCCAGTTCGGCCTGTTATTCTGCAAGTTGATCCAGAGGAAGGCAAAAAAAAAACTGTGAGGTAGAAGCCAATTTTCCCCACTTTAGGGGAATAAAAAATTCCTTCCCGACTCCAATCAGGCAATCAGAATAACTCCCTGGATCAACGACCCCTCTCTAGAAGCTATAGCCTGTAATATTATTACGTTCCAGAAATACATCCAGGCTGCCATTATCTGTATGGATATCACTTATTTCAAGGCAAACATTTTCAAGTAAAGTTCTTGTTGGTTCAACTGCTGCCTCTCTCCTTATTCTACACCAACTCTCAACCCACCTTAAGGTGCTGACGTCACGAACACCAGGGACCCTGCCACCAAGGCACCCAAAGGATCTGGCTGGGAACCCCTGGACAAATAGAGAGTGCCCAGAGGGATTTTGTGCTGTCCTTCCCTTCACTGCACGCCAGTCCAGGGAGCTACAGAACAGTAAGTAATACTACCCCCATCAGCCCACCACAATACTCACTTACACACATTGCCCCTGCGGCCCGGTCGCCGAAAGTCCCACAGCTATTCTGCATAATTTACTCTTGTGTGCATAAGCACCTGTAGTAATGATGTAACCCATATGTGCCACTATAAAAGCAAAGGTTACAATGCAATTAAGACTTGCACATGATCTGTATAGCTACTGTTAGGGTGGTTCTACATAATATATTCCTGCAGGTCCACAACAGGGGTAGAGCCAGTGTAGAGTGTACCTACCATGGAGACACAACTGCCGTGAGGGGTGACCTGGCGCTAAACTTAATTATCTGCCCCAAAACATAAATATACAGCATCTTGGGGGGGACGGCTTGGGGGCTCAGTGCATAGAGATTTTTGCAGATTCTATTAAAGGGAATCTGTCAGCTCCAAAACATTGTCAAACTAGAGTAAGCAGCGTACAGTGTAAGTGACGCTGAGTCCGATTATGTAATTTTTATCTTCATACTCTCTTACATTATGACACTGTGCTCCAACAAACCAGCAGTAAAATGCACTGAGAGGACTCCTCTTTGAGTCCTCTCCATTACGTGCATGAGCACGGGAGTCCTCAGTGCATTTTACTACTGGTTTGTTGGAGCACAGCGTCAGGATACAAGTGAGTATGAGGATAAAATTGATATAATCGGACTCTGCGTCGATTATACTATTCACCCCTTCATCTAGTTTAGGGGGTGTTTTGAAGCTGACAGATTCCCTTTAAGTTCAATGGTAACTGTAGAATTTCCTATGCACTGAGCTCCCCCTAGTGGTGTCTGTAGGCAGACAGTTTTATCAGATACTATATTAAGGGAAGTATTTAGAGCAGTATGAGGGAAATCTATAAGTATTTAGGCCAGTTGACTGGTGTAAATAGATTAGGCAATGTGGTGTTCAGAAAGAGTGCCATTATAATGAAGCAGCTGTTCACATTTTATGACATAGAATTCAAGTAAAGAGGGTGAGGCAGAGCGCAACGTTTATTGTACAGTAATTTGTCATACAATGTATTGGGGGGGGGACATACTAAGGTTTGCTATGGGGCCTATAAAATCTGTGTACGCCTCTGGGTGTAGTTTAAGGCTGGAGGGGTCTGTGACCTGGGTATTGGGTGTCGAAAAGAGAGGGCACCAACAAGTCACTCTGTCTTATTAAATCATACCACTGTGTGTATTCTTACAATATCTATCTATCTTGTATCTATCTATCTTGTATTTATCTATCTCTCCTGTATCTATCTATCTAAAAGTCAAAGCGGCTGGGCAGCACTGCAAACAATAGTAGAACAAAGTAGAAAAAAGGGGTGCCAGCGGCCGTGATCCTCCCGTCAAACCATAAATGAAAAAGGAAATTCCACGGCACTTCCCAAAAATAGATACGGGTTTATTTCACCAGATGCAACGTTTCGGTTCTCCCTTTGGAACCTTTTTCAAGCAGTGACTGCCTCAAAGGGAGAACCGAAAAGTTGCATCTGGTGAAATAAACATGTATCTATTTTTGGGAAGTGACGTGAAATTTCCTTTTTTATCTATCAATCATGTACATTATCTATCCATCTATCTATCTCATATCTATCTATCTATGACTCCTCCTGAGGAAGCGAGACGGCGAAACGCGCGTCGAGGAGCCAGCTACCACCAAGCCCTGCCACTATCCCGGTATGATCTGTCTTTCAAAATACAAGAAGTTCTTGCATTTTTGTTACATTTCTGTCACAGTATTTAGGAGTAAATCTAGACTAGTGGATGCATATATTGATCAGAGAGGATGTATTTCCCTGCTCTCTATGTTAGTTTCCACCGGTCTAGTCCTTCATGCAGTGTCATTTCACTATTTATATGCAACCAGTAAGACAGGTCAGGTGGTGCTGTTAATTGGATGTCTCTGCGTATGTTGGTAATGATTATAAATCTAGTATGAATATGTCCTTTTATCTTGTTCTTAAATAAATATCAAATTTTTAATTTTTGGGAATTAAGTTTACTCATTTTTTTATGGGTGTGTAGACTATCTATCATCTATCACTGTATCTCATATCTATCTATCTAATATATATCTATTATCTAGCAATCTATTTATTTAATATCTATCTCTCCCTCTCTCATATCTATCTATTTATTTAATATCTATCTATTAGCTATGAGTATTTTTTTCCTCTCTATGTTATATATTAAGAAGATTATTTTGATGTAAAAGTTACAAAATAACAATGTGACTACCACCATATCAGACAAACGTTGCATCTCAGATTAAGGGCTCATTCAGACGGCCGTATTCTATCCGCAAAAATGCAGATCCGTTTTTTTGCGGATTAGATGCTGACCCATTCACTTCTATGGGGCCCTTTTCTATTCCACGGTTCCGCAAAACAAATGAAACATGTCTTATACTTTTCCGTGAAAATCAGGACATGGCCCCATTGAAGTCTATGGGTCCGCAAAAATACTGAATGCTATTCTTTTTTTTACGGACATGCTGAACTGTTCGCAAAAAAACGAATCCGCATTTTTGCGGACAGCATATGGCCGTCTGAATGAGCCCTAAGAAATAACCTGAATTTTGAGAGCATAATTTGCCTCATGGATTAGTCCTGGGTCAACACAGACGTTCCCTGGATGGATTTGAACCCAAGACCTCCGCAATAAAACGTGACTGTTCTAATGGCTGAGCTATTTTACATTTGTCTCTTGTCATTTTTTAAAAACATTCTATAGAAAACATGGGCCGTATACAGTTTACTACATGAAGGTAAGCATGCGCCTTTGTCCTTCCCATACTTCCACAATGTCCCAGAGATGCGCTAATCCTTCCACAATACAATAGCTTGTATTACATGGACTATTGTGAGGAACAATAGGTTTTATCACTGGGAGTGAATTATGTTAAATACTACTACCAGTCGCAGGTTCCCCTGTGGACCCAAATCTTCATTGATTTTATTGTAGATCCCCAAGGATATTCAGTAATAAAGGATGTTAAGGACAAAATGAGCAAAATTTAGGAACCAATCACCAATTCATATATATTTGCCCTTATTGATGCTGTGATGTTTGTGAGCAATGATAGCAACATGGTTCACAGTGCAATTAAAAGTGGACCACTACATGTTCTGTATAACAGAATGGCCCGACTCAGTAGACCGTGATATACTAAGGGCAGGGCTTAATCAGCAGATTTGTACCTATGACACTGGCTGACCTGTTGCATGTTCGCTTGGCAGCTGAAGGCATCTGTGTTGGTTTTAATATATGCAAATGAGCCTTTAGGAGCAACAGGGGCGTTGCCCTTACTCCTAGAGGCTCAGTCCTCTCTGCAACTGCTGCACCCTCTGCACTTTGATTGAGAGGGCCAGGTGTGATGTTGTTTTCATTGCCTGACTGTCACGGAATGTGTACAGGTAACAAGGCAAAACAACATGCATAAATGACTCGCTGGATCCAACAGCTAAGGAACAAAAGGGAGACCCCTGTAGAAGACCTGGCACTTTCCCTGGCTGCTTAGCCTATGCATAGATCCGAATGGTGGAGGTATGCATATCCACGTACCTTGACTATATAACCCCTGAGCACCCTACAATAGTGAGGGGACACGACCACCGGCTCCCTACACCAGACACGGAGGGAGTCAGGGTCACCTGGGATCCAGCAAACAGAAAATAACAGATAACAGTTAACACTTAACTTTGTAGAGGAGAGGAGAACCAGATGGGCATGCACACATACTCCAGGAAGAAATATAAGCCGCCCAGAAAAGCCTTCTGGGGAAGAATTTAAAGGGAAGCAATTAGTCCAACACATGACAGCTGAGAGAGGCTAAGGAGAGGAGGAGCTGAATGCCACAACACAGAAACTCAAAGAGGAGGTTCTGAAAGGCCTCTGTCAGAGCTTCTCAGCTGTCTGGTTGTGACAGTACCCCTCCCTCTACGAGTGGACTCCGGACACTCAGAACCCACCTTCTCAGGATGGGACCTATGGAAAGCCCTGATGAGACGAGAGGCTTTAATGTCCGTCACTGGGACCCACATCCTCTCCTCAGGACCATACCCCTCCCAGTGAACAAGGTACTGAAGAGAACCGCGGACAAGACGAGAATCCACAATCCCAGAGACCTGAAATTCAAGATTCCCATCAACCATAATCGGAGGAGGAGGCAAAGGCGAGGGTACAATGGGTTGAACATAAGGTTTCAATAAGGACTTATGAAAAACATTATGGATCTTCCAAGTCTGAGGAAGATCAAGACGGTATGCAACAGGATTGATGACAGACAGGATTTTGTAAGGCCCAATAAACCTAGGACCCAACTTCCAGGAGGGAACCTTCAATTTGATATTCTTGGTAGACAACCACACCAGATCACCAACATTCAGGTCCGGACCAAGCACACGTCTCTTATCAGCCACACGCTTATATCTCTCACTCATGCTCTTTAGATTATCTTGAATCTTTTGCCAAATAGATGACAAAGACGAGGAGAATCTGTCCTCATCAGGTAAACCAGAAGACCCCTCTCCCGAGAAAGTCCCAAACTGTGGATGAAACCCATATGCACCAAAAAATGGTGACTTATCAGAGGACTCCTGACGACGGTTATTTAAAGCAAACTCAGCAAGGGACAAAAAAGAACACCAATCCTCTTGATTCTCCGCCACAAAACAACGCAGATATGTCTCCAGATTCTGATTGACGCGCTCTGTCTGGCCATTCGACTGCGGGTGGAAAGCAGAAGAGAATGACAACCGAACCCCCAAGCGAGAACAGAAAGCCTTCCAGAATCTGGAAACAAACTGCGTGCCCCTATCAGAGACTATGTCTGAAGGAATACCGTGCAATTTGACAATGTGATCAACAAATGCCTGCGCCAGCGTCTTAGCATTGGGCAAACCAGGAAAAGGGATGAAATGCACCATTTTGCTAAAACGGTCCACCACCACCAGAATCACAGTCTTCCCCGAGGAACGAGGCAGGTCCGTTATGAAGTCCATGGACAGATGTGTCCAAGGACGGGAAGGAATGGGTAAGGGAAGGAGAGGACCTGATGGCCGTGAATGAGGGACTTTGGCACGAGCGCAAGTCTCGCAGGCTGCCACAAAACCCTCAACCGACTTACGAAGCGCAGGCCACCAGAATCTCCGAGCGATGAGATCCAGTGTGGCTCTTACCCCCGGGTGCCCAGCAAGGACCGTATCGTGGTGTTCTTTAAAAATCTTGTGTCTTAAAGCGAGAGGCACAAACAACCTCCCAGGAGGACAAAGATCAGGAGCCTCTGACTGGGCTGCCTGCACCTCTGCCTCCAATTCAGGAAAAAGAGCAGAGACCACCACACCTTCAGCCAAAATGGGACCCGGGTCTTCAAAATTCCCGCCTCCCGGAAAACAACGTGACAGGGCATCTGCCTTCACATTCTTAACTCCAGGGCGGAACGTGACAACAAAATTAAACCTAGAAAAGAACAACGACCATCTGGCCTGTCTCGGGTTCAGACGCTTGGCTGACTCCAAGTAGGCCAGATTTTTATGGTCAGTAAATACGGTAATAGGGTGTCTGGCTCCCTCTAGCCAATGGCGCCATTCCTCAAAAGCCAACTTGATGGCCAACAATTCCCTATCTCCCACATCGTAATTTCTCTCTGCGGAGGAGAGTTTTCTTGAGAAAAAGGCACACGGTCGCCAATTGGCAGGAGAGGAACCCTGAGACAAGACTGCCCCCACACCCACCTCAGAAGCATCAACCTCAACTATGAAGGGTAACGAAACATCAGGTTGCACCAAGATGGGAGCGGAAGCAAAACTCTCCTTGATATCAGAAAAAGCCTTACGCGCCTCTACTGACCAAGAAGAAAAATCTACCCCCTTTCTGGTCATATCAGTGAGTGGTTTAACAATAGAAGAATAATTCAAAATGAACTTCCTGTAATAATTGGCAAAGCCCAAAAAACGCATCAGCGCCTTTTGATTCTCAGGAAGCTCCCACTCAAGCACAGCGCGGACCTTCTCGGGGTCCATGCGAAAACCAGAAGCGGAGAGAAGAAACCCCAGAAATTGAATTTCTGGAACCGCAAACACACATTTTTCCAGTTTCGCATATAATTTATTCTCCCGCAGAATGAGCAAGACCTGACGTAAATGTTCCTTATGAGTTTTGAAATCGGGAGAAAAAATCAAAATGTCATCCAAATACACCAATACAAATTTTCCCATCAAATGATAAAAAATGCTGTTCACGAAATGCTGAAAAACGGCTGGGGCATTCATCAAACCAAAAGGCATAACCAAGTTTTCAAAATGGCCCTCAGGGGTATTGAAGGCCGTCTTCCATTCGTCCCCTTCTCTGACCCTGACCAGGTTGTATGCCCCTCTTAAATCTAATTTGGAAAAGACTTTAGCCCCAACAACCTGGTTAAATAGGTCCGGGATCAGAGGAAGCGGATAAGGGTCACGAATTGTGATATTGTTCAGCTCCCTGAAATCCAGACAAGGTCTTAAAGAACCATCTTTTTTCTTAACAAAGAAAAGACCAGCGGCAACAGGTGACTTCGAGGGTCGTATGTGTCCCTTTCTCAGACTCTCAGAGATATAAGCACGCATAGCGATCCTCTCAGGTTGGGAAAGATTGTATAAACGAGATTTAGGCAGCTTGGCATCTGGGATGAGATTAATAGGGCAATCGTACTCCCTGTGCGGGGGCAAATCCTGAACTCCACTCTCAGAGAAGACATCCGAAAATTCAGAGAGAAAAGATGGTATAGTCTTAGTAGCAACCTCAGAAACAGATGTCATGAGGCAATTCTCTCTGCAAAAGTCACTCCAACCATTTATTTGCTTCGCTTGCCAATCAATGGTGGGGTTATGCTTAGTGAGCCAGGGCAGCCCCAACACCAGAGGGGTGGGCAAACCGCTAAGGACGAAACATGACACATCCTCAACATGAGCATCACTCACAATCAAACGGATATTGTGAACTATGCCCTTTAATGATTTCTGAGAAAGTGGAGCGGAATCGATAGCAAAAACCGGAATATCCTTTCTCAAAGCGCACACCTGGAAACCATGAGTTATCGCAAATTGATTATCAATGAGATTGACCGCTGCTCCACTATCCACAAAAATCTCACAAAAAATTTTCTTGCTCTCTAGCGCCACCCTAGCCGGCAGGACAAAACGGGAACTACAAGCAAACGGAAAACCTTCAATTTCCGCCTCAACCCTGCCAATAGTAACAGACGGAACATTTTTCAAAGATTTTTTCCTCTTTGTTTCTTTATTATACCCAGAGAACTGCCTGAATCTCCTAGAGGGACAAATATTTGCCAAATGATTAATACCTCCACAACAAAAACAAACCGTCCCATGCGGGCTGAATCTTCTATTGTCAGAAGCAATCAACCCCAGCTGCATGGGCTCCTGCTCAGAAGGGGCTGACAGCGACAGACCCCTGCGCACAGAATGGGACCGCTGCACAGTCCTGGGACCGAGTATGACAGGAAGGAGAGATCTCTCCTCTCTCTCTAAGACGCCTGTCAATACGAACGGCCTGAGACATAGCAGAGTCCAAAGAAATAGGCCTTTCATGAAAGGCAAATGCATCTTTCAATCCCTCTGAAAGACCATGGCAAAATTGACTTCGGAGTGCAGCATCATTCCAACCAGTATCAGCTGCCCATCTCCGAAATTCTGAGCAGTATATTTCTGCGGATTGTTTACCCTGGCATAAGAGACGTAGTCTAGACTCCGCCAGAGCAATACGATCCGGATCATCATATATCTGACCCAGGGCTAAAAAGAATTAATCCACTGAACGGAGAGGCCGTGCCCCCTCCGGCAGCGAAAAGGCCCAGGACTGAGCGTTACCTCTGAGCAGCGATATAATGATCCCCACCCTCCGTTCCTCATCTCCAGAGGAAAGGGGAAGAAGGCGAAAATGGAGTTTGCAAGCCTCTCTAAAACGCACAAAATTCTCACTACCCCCGGAGAACGTATCCGGGAGCGAGATCTTAGGCTCAGAACAAGCTCCATGAACGCAAGCTGAACCGGTCACTTGAAGCTGAGAAAAAGTCTTACGGAGGTCAGCTACCTCCAATGAAAGACCCTGGAAGCGTTCAGCCAAAAGTGAAACCGGATCCATGCTTAAAACGGTTTTGGCGGCTTATAATGTCACGGACGGTGTACAGGAAACAAGGCAAAGCAACATGCATAAATGACTCGCTGGATCCAACAGCTAAGGAACAAAAGGGAGACCCCTGTAGAAGACCTGGCACTTTCCCTGGCTGCTTAGCCTATGCATAGATCCGAATGGTGGAGGTATGCATATCCACATACCTTGACTATATAACCCCTGAGCACCCTACAATAGTGAGGGGACACGACCACCGGCTCCCTACACCAGACACGGAGGGAGTCAGGGTCACCTGGGATCCAGCAAACAGAAAATAACAGATAACAGTTAACACTTAACTTTGTAGAGGAGAGGAGAACCAGATGGGCATGCACACATACTCCAGGAAGAAATATAAGCCGCCCAGAAAAGCCTTCTGGGGAAGAATTTAAAGGGAAGCAATTAGTCCAACACATGACAGCTGAGAGAGGCTAAGGAGAGGAGGAGCTGAATGCCACAACACAGAAACTCAAAGAGGAGGTTCTGAAAGGCCTCTGTCAGAGCTTCTCAGCTGTCTGGTTGTGACACTGACCCTTTAAAAGTACAGAGGGCGCGGCAGTTGAGGTTAGAGCAAAGCCTCTAGGTGTAATGGCAACGCCCCCATTGCTCCTAGAGACTCATTTGCATATTCTACAACATCATTTTCCTCAGCAATGCGGGCACACATGAACATGGGGCCAACACAGATGCCTTCAGCTGCCAAGTGCACATACAGCAGGTCAGCCAGTGTCATAGGTACAAATCTGCTGGCAAATGCCCTTTAATTCTAATTGCTTATATAGCAGTTATATATTCTGCAGAGCTATACAGAGATTGACATTGCTGAGAGTATACTGATTAGGCTGCAAAAACAGTGCTGTGAACTACAATCTGACTAGAATCGAAAATCCCCTCCCCTACTTCTACATAATCATACCCTCATATGGTAAATCAGGCACAGGTCAGGACAGGCAGCGGAGCGTCAGAGTCAGGAAAGGGCCAGAGTTTGGTCCACAAGCAGACAACAAAACAAGCATACTTTCACAGGAACAAGTAAGCTAAATACTTGATTGCTCACTGTTCAGGCACCTTTCCACTGGTGAAGATTGGGATGTGCACGCTGGACCTTTATGAGCCAGAGGGGCAGCATGCGCAAGCATTATGGGTGCAGGGAAGATGCTGATTGGCAAGCAGGCCACAGCCTACATGAGGAGACAGATCAGGCCCAGCAGGCGGATCTCACCAAGAGAGAGCAGCGAGAGATGGGTTTGGTCCACAGGGTGAGTTTATCAGGACAGCTGTAACATTTGGTGTAAACTGAGACAGAACTCTGTTGCATTTAGGCTAGTTTCACACTAGCGCCAGTGATTCAGCAGACTGTTCCAGCAGGGAACAGCCCGTCAGTAGTGATGATCGGCATAGGCAATATTCGTTTTCTAGAATTCGCGATCTCTAGTCATTATTTATTTATGTAATTTGCACGTATTGTGCGCGCAATTCAGGCATCGCTCACTTTTGCTACATTTGTCAAGCTGCTAGTAGTTTCCTGAGACTGGAGAAAATGGTTGGCAGCAACTTTTGTGACTGTAATGAAGAACTCCTGATAGATTGCTCCAATATATTGTGCAAATAGGCACTGATGATGCAAATATTTTTGGCACAATACAAGCAACTTCACATTTTATCAGGTCTGACTACATATTACTGATTGGTGCACTAAGTATTGCTGTGACATCACAGCACTATGTCTGCAGCATGTATGTATGGACAGCAGAGAAACTGTAATTCCTATCACACTACCTAACACCCTGCACTGGAACCCATCAGCTACACTATATTTATTTATTTATTGCACTTATATAGCGCTACTATATTCTTCAGCACTTTACAGACATTAGCATCTAACTGTCCCCAATGGGGCTCACAATCTAAGGTCCCTATCAGTATGTCTTTAGAGTCACTATCTAACCTACACTGATCTCCCACTAATTATCTGTATTATATATATATATGAGCTAACTAACTATCTAATGTAATTGGATAAGGAGTAGCATCCAGATGAAAGCACAGAGCACAGCAATGTCACTGCTCTCTCTCTCTCAGAACTGCAAAAATGGCTGCTGGGGAGGTTCTTATATAGTAAGGGGTAGGCAACTTTCCTATTGGTTGCTAGGGATGTTGCTAAGCTCAGACAAAGACATTGCAGCCTTCTCATTGGCCCACAAGCAAGAATGGAGGTAAGTGATGAAAACAAAATCTAGAATATTCGCGATTACGAATATATAGCACTATATTCAAGATTTTCACGAATTCTCGAACTGCTGATATTCACGATAAAAATTTGCAATTAGAATATTCGCGCTTAACATTACCCGTCAGATCGCTCTGCATTGTGGCATTGCCGGAAGCTTGTAAGGCTCCATTCGGCCCCATTGACAATAATGGAGGAGATCCAGTCGCATTCCAGCAGAAGAAAACCAGACGGAGCCTTACAAGCTTCCGGCAATGCCAGAATGCAGAGCGATCCGACAGGCTGCCAGGTTGCCAGCACTAGTGTGAAACTAGCCTTAGCTTAGTAAGGCCTCATGCACACAACAGTTTATTTTCACGGTCCGCAAAAACGGGGTCCGTAGGTCCGTGATCCGTGACCGTTTTTTCGTCCGTGGGTCTTCCTTGATTTTTGGAGGATCCACGGACATGAAAAAAAAAGTAGTTTTGGTGTCCGCCTGGCCGTGCGGAGCCAAACGGATCCGTCCTGAATTACAATGCAAGTCAATGGGGACGGATCCGTTTGATGTTGACACAATATGGTGCCATTTCAAACGGATCCGTCCCCATTGACTTTCAATGTAAAGTCAGGAGTTCTTTTATACCATCGGATTGGAGTTTTCTCCAATCCGATGGTATATTTTAACTTGAAGCGTCCCCATCACCATGGGAACGCCTCTATGTTAGAATATACTGTCGGATATGAGCTACGTCGTGAAACTCAGATCCGACAGTATATTCTAACACAGAGGCGTTCCCATGGTGATGGGGACGCTTCTAGTTAGAATACACTACAAACTTTGTACAAGACTGCCCCCTGCTGCCTGGCAGCACCCGATCTCTTACAGGGGGCCGTGATCAGCACAATTAACTCCTCAGGTGCCGCACCTGAAGGGGTTAATTGTACTATCATATCCCCCTGTATGAGATCAGGGCTGCCAGGCAGCAGGGGGCAGACCCCCCCCCCCTCCCCAGTTTGAATATCGTTGGTGGCACAGTGTGCGCCCACCATCGGGCCCCCCCCTTCCTCCCTCTATTGTTATAAATCGTTGGTGGCACAGTGTGCGCCCCCCATCGGGCCACCCGTCCTCCCTCTAGTGTAATAAATCGTTGGTGGCACAGTGTGCGCCCCCCATCGGGCCCCCCTTCCTCCATCTAGTGTAATAAATAGTTGGTGGCACAGTGTGCGCCCCCCATCGGGCCCCCCCTTCCTCCCTCTATTGTTATAAATCGTTGGTGGCACAGTGTGCGCCCCCCATCGGCCCCCCTCCCTCTATAGCAGTAACAACATTGGTGGCAGTGTGTGGCCTCCCATCTCCCCAGTCCCCCCCCCCCCCGATCATTGGTGGCAGCGGAGTTCCGATCAGAGTCCCAGTTTAATCGCTGGGGCTCCGATCGGTAACCATGGCAACCAGGACGCTACTGCAGTCCTGGTTGCCATGGTTACTTAGCAATAGTACAATAGTAGAAGACTCATAGTTACCCGCTTGCTGCTGCGATGTCTGTGTCCGGCCGGGAGCTCCACCTACTGGTAAGTGAAAGGTCTGTGCGGCGCAGTGCTAAAGAACTGTCACATACCAGTAGGAGGAGCTCCCGGCCGGTCACAGACATCGCAGCAGCAAGCAGGTAAGTATGAATCTTCTACTGTTGTACTATTGCTAAGTAACCATGGCAACCAGGGCTGCAGTAGCTTCCTGGTTGCCATGGTTACCGATCGGAGCCCCAGCGATTAAACTGGGACTCCGATCGGAACTACGCTGCCACCAATGATCGGGGGGGGGGGAAATGGGAGGCCGCACACTGCCACCAATGTTGTTACTGCTATAGAGGGAGGGGGGCCGATGGGGGGCGCACACTGTGCCACCAACGATTTATAACAATAGAGGGAGGAAGGGGGGGCCCGATGGGGGGCGCACACTGTGCCACCAACGATATTCAAACTGGGGAGGGGGGGGTCTGCCCCCTGCTGCCTGGCAGCCCTGATCTCTTACAGGGGGATATGATAGTACAATTAACCCCTTCAGGTGCCGCACCTGACGGGGTTAATTGTGCTATCATATCCCCCTGTAAGAGATCGGGTGCTGCCAGGCAGCAGGGGGCAGTCTTGTACAAAGTTTGTAGTGTATTCTAACTAGAAGCGTCCCCATCACCATGGGAACGCCTCTGTGTTAGAATATACTGTCGGATATGAGTTTTCACGAAGTGAAAACTCAGCTATGAAAAAGCTTTTATGCAGACGGATCTTCGGATCCGTCTGTATGAAAGTAACCTACGGCCACGGATCACGGACACGGATGCCAATCTTGTGTGCATCCGTGTTCTTTCACGGACCCATTGACTTGAATGGGTCCGTGAACCGTTGTCCGTCAAAAAAATAGGACAGGTCATATTTTTTTTACGGACAGGATACACGGATCACGGCCTCGGCTGCAAAACGGTGCATTTTCCGATTTTTCCACGGACCCATTGAAAGTCAATGGGTCCGCGAAAAAAAACGGAAAACGGCACAACGGCCACGGATGCACACAACGGTCGTGTGCATTAGGCCTTAATCTTCCCATAGACTTTTTTTCTACTATATTATAGAGATATTCTTCACAATAAGCAGTTTTTCTAGAGAAGAAAAAGATGCCGCTTGGAGATACCATATGGTGGCCCACGAAATCCCTATTGGTCCCTACAAACTGTGCACACGATCTTGCCATGTGTATAAACCCTAATCTGCATCTTGAAGTTATTTTCTCTTGGTGGTCTAATTATGTGAGTATACTTTATATACTTACTGCTCTTCTACTTGTACTGTAAAGCGACTTGAAATAAAGCAAGAGTGGTCAGTAGAGATGAGCGAAGTTTTCAAAAATTCGATTCGGCTGCTTCACCGAACTTTGACAAGAAATTCAATTCATTTCTAATTACTTTGTAACTAATTGCATTCTATTGCATGCAGATGCAATGACGGGGATCGGGGATCGCCCCGCCCCCCGTGATTTAACCCCTCAGACAGGGGCGGACTGGGAACTTAAAGTGGCCCTGGAAAAAAAACTGAAAGTGGCCTCATGTTGTGGGTTGGTGCAAATTTACAGAAGTCAGCAACCAACACAAGTAGCGGGGACAGCAATAACATATTGCAGGGATGGCCAACCTGAGGCTCTCCAGCTGTTGCAAAACTACAACTCCAATCATGCCCGGATAGTCTACAGCTATCAGCCTACAGCAGGGTATGGTGGGAGTTGTAGTTTTACAACAGCTGGAGAGCCGCAGGTTGGCCATGCCTGCCATATTGCAACACAAAATACGATCCCAGCAGAGCCAAATATCTCAGTGCAACACAATGAACTGCCCAAGCAGCATCAAAAACCACATGGCAACACATACTACCTTCTCCGAAGCTGCCCCTCTGTGGTGGTCAGCACCAGCTGCCACGTTCTCTCCTCCTACTCAAGTTGCCTCAGGACAGCAATACAGTTGAATTCAGGAATCAGAAGGGACACAAATACTTGACGTCCCCAGAGTTAAATATCTCTGGGAACAACACAGATCACTACTTATCTGCCTGGCAGCTATGAGGAGGGCTCAGATGGCCCCCTGGGCATCGGCCCACTTGGAGGTGTCCCTGTACAGTCTATGGCCAATCCGCCCATGCCTTCAGATGCCGCGTTCAATGCTGACTGCGGCATCCGAGAGTCACATTCAGCCTATCAGGAGGTTAATACAAAAAATATATATACACTCACCTCATCTATTTGATCACAGAGAGGCTGCCGTGACCATCTTAATTAAAGAAAATACGCCAATTCCTGCGTGCCCGCGTGGGCAGGCACGGTGATGTCATTAGTAATGACGTCACTGCGCCCGCCCAGAGTAATAACAGCGTATTTTCTTCAATCAAGATGGTCGCGACAACCTCTCTGCGATCAAATGGATGCGGTATGTTTGTTTTTTTACCGCCATTTCAGGAAAAATTTATTCATTACCACGAAACGCAAGAAAATTCAGATTTGTGGCGGATTAAATTTTTCTTGAAATTCGGATCGAGTTCCAGTTCGTTAACTTCGATTCCCTCAACACTGGTGGTCAGAAAGCCTGCGGTTATGTGTCCGTTTAAAAAAAGGGAGATGGATTAAACGTCCTTATCCATTTCCCTATCTATCATTTTAAGTATGTGACAACGAAGAGATTCGAAGAAAGGAACAAATACAAGGCAGACTGCACAGAATTACGGCCTAGGTGGCCAATAAATGCAAATTCTGCCCTAGATAAGCAGCAAATGAATGCCTAGTGAATAATATGTATGTATTCATCAGGATGTGCATGTGTATACATTAGTGTCTGTGTAACAAGAGAATGACTTGTAAAGTGTGCCTCTAAGCGTTTACAAGGACGATTTTACGAGCAGGTGCGGACCGCAGGTGCTTTCTACCCTCACCGAAAAAAGGTAGATTTAGACGGTGATCTTAGTAACATGTTAAACATATTGACTGGCGAGCCGGGGCCGCGTGATTTGCCATGCCAAAATCATCTGTACAGCCCGATGTGCAATGGGAAAGAGCGGAAGAATTAATCAGGAGAGTAACTAATTAATAAAAATCTGCATTTTGCATAAGCAATTAGGACCAGGAGAGGGCAATGAAAGAGGAAGTTTTATTCATTTCATCTCACTACCTATTCAAGCGGAAAAATCCACCAGGGCAGAGAACTGAATCCACGCCTGGAAATCCTTCCTTTTTGATTAGTTGAAGGGATTGAAAGGTCAAATTATCAATATTTAATTCAAATGTAAATTTATTTGTTAAAGAGGAAAGCAAATGTTTTTGGTTTTTTTTATCTACCAGGTTGACGACAGGGGGCTAGGTGTTAAAAAAAAAATATCCCCTTCTACAATGACAGCAGCACGGCATATTAAAGACTTTGAAAATATTCATAGCAAATGACGCATTATTAAATGATGACACAGTCTGCCTTCAGCTAGCGCACAGTCTATAGGGGACATGGCCCGTTTGTAGGAGAACTGACTATGCAATAGTGTTCTCTTAACAGAGCAAGGACGTATAGAAATAACTACATTCCCCAACATACTGCTAGAATTAACCCCTTCCTTCCAGGGCCAGAAAGTAAATTAGTTTTTTTTCTGCCTGTTAAAACCAGATAGTAAGGCTAAATGCACACGATCAGGATTATTGCGTGCGGATTTTCAGCACGGATTTGCATGCGGAAAATCCGCACTGTAGGTCATGTACATTTTATTCTATGAGAATTTGAAATTCTCAGTGCACACGATGCAGATTTTTTCCGCGCGGATTTTGACCTGTCAATTTTTTTTTACCTGACCGGATTTTCTTCATTCACTTAGGAAAATCCGCATGCGGAAAATCCGCACTGAAACCGTACCAAATCCGCATGCAAATCTGCACCAATTGATGCGGATTGACCGCACAGATTTGCCTGCGAACACCTGCGGATTTCAGTGCGGATGCGCCGCACATGAATCCTGAACGTGTGCATGTACCCCAACACACATCCTTTTTTTTCTAATCTTTTTTTATTTGCAGATTATTATTTTATTTTTTTCCTGGACATGATTACGGAGGAGGCCATCTTACCTTGTTCTTAAGGGCTGTTTCACACGAGCGGATGCCGTGCGTGGCATCCGCTCCGTGAAAGAGTGCCAAGACCCGATGCAGACTGCAGAGGCACGGAGCATTATCAGTCATGTTAATGCTCCGTGCCTCTGCAGTCCGCATCGGGTCTTGGCTGTCTTTCACGGAGAGGATGTCTCGCACGGCATCCGCTCGTGTGAAACTGCCCTAGAGGGGTTATCCGACCCCTGAAATGCCCCCTCATATGCCCGGGCCCCTCACACCCAATGTACTTACCTCGCTCCCCTGCACCTGTGTTACTCTTGGTCCCCGCACGGCCGCCGCTGCTTCTCCCCGTGCGTGGATGAAAACATCCTGCGTCGGGGGGGGGGGGGGGAGCAGCCAATACCAGGCGGTAATGGGGATGAGCATCCCTAGCATTGCGGGTGACGGGGGGCATTTCAGGAGTCGAATAACCCCTTTAACAGCATTTTGACAGTGTTAAGAAAATTGCTTTACGGCAGCCCCATGGTCCATAGACACAATGGACAGGAGGGGACCTCATTGACGTCTATGGGAGAGTTTTCTAGGCAGCTCTGTGACCTGTGCAGAGGTCATTGTACTGTACAAGGATAGAATAGATAAGCTGTGACAATCACCTATTGTGAATGATGGATCCTGTCTTATCTGCCATTCTAATCCTGCCTGTAATGATATCACCTCTGTGTATAGATAAGCAGGTAACTGCAGTAAAGTGATCTGTACAGACCAAGAAGCAGCGCCAATTATTAGGCTTAGTGACCAGTGTGAAAACTGCAGGAATTTATGGTTTTTGTTTAAGTATAAATATTGACATGGAAAGTTAAAAATAACATGATAAAAATTATTAAAAAATAAGTTAAACATAAAAACGTGATTTAAACAATAGGTCATTTTCTGATGACACATTCCCTTTAAATTTCCCAACAGTCTCCAACAATCCAACAATACACACCAGCAGAAAATGTATGTGTCTGTAACGCCTCATGCACACAACGATATGTATTTTGCGGTCCATATTTTTGCAGGCCCTTTGACTTCAATTGGTCCGTGGTCCGCATTTATTGGACATGTTGTATCTCTTTGCAGATTGAATACGGATGAGGAAAGTACACTGTTCATACATATGCTTTCTGCATCCATACATCCTATACAGTCATGTGAAAAAATTAGGACACCCTTTGAAAGCATGTGGTTTTTTGTAACATTTTTAATAAAAGGTTATTTCATCTCCGTTTCAACAATACAGAGAGATTAAAGTAATCCGACTAAACAAAGAAAACTGAAGAAAAGTCTTTTCAAGATCTTCTGTAAATGTAATTCTACAAAAATGCCTATTCTAACTGAGGAAAAAGATAGGACACCCTTGCCCCTAATAGCGAGTGTTACCTCCTTTGGCTGAAATAACTGCAGTGAGACGGTTCTTGTAGCCATCTACCAGTCTTCGACATCGGTCTGAGGAAATTTTACCCCACTCCTCAATGCAGAACTTTTTCAGCTGTGAGATGTTTGAGGGGTTTCTTGCACGTACAGCCCTTTTCAAGTCACCCCACAGCATCTCAATGGGATTCAAATCTGGACTTTGACTTGGCCATTCCAGGACTCTCCATTTCTTCTTTTTCAGCCAATCTTTGGTTGATTTACTAGTATGTTTTGGGTCATTGTCATGTTGCATGGTCCAGTTCCGCTTCAGCTTTAATTTTCTAACTGATGGTCTCACATGTTCTTCAAGCACCTTCTGATACACAGTAGAATTCATCGTGGATTCTATGATGGTGAGCTGACCAGGTCCTGCTGCAGCAAAGCAGCCCCAAACCATGACACTTCCACCTCCATGCTTCACAGTTGGTATGAGGTTCTTTTCTTGGAATGCTGTGTTTGGTTTACGCCAAACATGTCCTCTGCTGTTGTGTCCAAATAATTCAATTTTGGACTCATCTGTCCAAAGAACATTATTCCAGAAGTCCTGGTCTTTGTCAACTTTATCTCTGGCAAATGTCAGTCTGGCCTCGATGTTTCTCTTGGAAAGCAAAGGTTTCCTCCTTGCACACCTCCCATGCAAGTTAAACTTGTACAGTCTCTTTCTGATTGTAGAGGCATGTACTTCTACATCAACAGTAGCCAGAGCCTGCTGTAGTTCTCGAGATGACACTTTAGGGTTTTTGGAGACCTCTTTTAGCATCTTGCGGTCTGCTCTTGGGGTGAACTTGCTGGGGCGACCAGTCCTGGGCATGTTGGCAGTTGTTTTGAAAGCCCTCCACTTGTAGACTATCTTCCGGACAGTGGAATGGCTGATTTCAAAATCTTTTGAGATCTTTTTAAATCCCTTCCCAGACTCATAGGCTGCTACAATCTTTTTTCTGAAGTCCTCTGACAGCTCTTTTGCTCTCACCATGGTGCTCACTCTCACTTCAACAGTCAGGAGCACACCAAACTAAATGTCTGAGGTTTAAATAGGGCAAGCCTCATTCAACATGCAGAGTAACGATCTACTAATTATGTGCACCTGGTGTGATATACCTGTGTGAGATCTGAGCCAATTTAAGAGGGAATACATGTGAGGGTGTCCTATCTTTTTCCTCAGTTAGAATAGGCATTTTTGTAGAATGACATTTACAGAAGATCTTGAAAAGACTTTTCTTCAGTTTTCTTTGTTTAGTCGGATTACTTTAATCTCTCTGTATTGTTGAAACGGAGATGAAATAACCTTTTATTAAAAATGTTACAAAAAACCACATGCTTTCAAAGGGTGTCCTAATTTTTTCACATGACTGTACTTGTCCACAAAATGCAAAAAAATGGATGCAACATGGATGTCACATGGATGTCATTTTTTGTTTTGCAGACCACAACATACATATGGTCGAGTGCATGACACCTAAGGTAGGGCATACACATGAGATGTTGTCAGCTGAACGTTCCTTTAGCTGACAGGTACAGTATCTCACTTGACCACCCAATACACATGCACACTTGGTTCAGCTGAGCATGTGTAACGGTCAGCAGAGGAAGAGACCGTAGAGCAGGACTCAAGTACAGTGCAGCAGACAAGGAGGCTGAAGTAGAAACCGGCTTTATTAAAAGAGAACTCTAACTGCCGGAGAAGCAGATTTACAATATGAACAGCTTGGGAATTCACAATAAAGATAATGGAAGTTTGCATAAAGAACACAAATGAATCAAAAACACAAGTACAGACAATAGCAGGCTACTCTCTTCTAGGTAGTCCTATCTGTCCCCGCTACCCGGGGTGCACCTCTACGGTGCACTAAACTAAATCCTATTCCACTATGCCCTAGCTCAGGTTAGCATCAGTGCACTCACAGTTCGGTGTCCGCACATGCAGGCAGGTACAGTCTGGGTCCCGATCTGGTTGCTTGCTTGCTTGCTTGCTTCAGCGAGGCTCAGCTCTGGCCTCTCTTTGTAGTCTCTGTAACTCTGGTTAGAGATAATCAGCAGCTCTGGACGTGTAATCAGGCAGGGCCTGGAATTCACTCACAGTTCCTCTGGTAAGTGCCTCACACTACAGCAGTCTCTCTTCTACACCAGGACACATCAGCTCAGTCAGAGAGCAAACACACTCTAATGTCCCAGATACTGTGTCAGCAGGCAGGGAGAAATCACTCTAATCTTCCCTGTGGATCTCCCTCTCAGTGCACAGCGTCCTTCTTCCTGTGTACTCAGACACCTTCAGCCCAGGCTCTCTGCTCAGCCCGGGAAAAACACTTAACTCCTTGTCCTCTGGAAACAACTCCTCTCACTGTCCTACTCAGCCACAGTGGCCTCTGGTGGCTGGAGGGAAACATGACAGTCTGCTATACAGTCATGTGAAAAAATTAGGACACCCTTTGAAAGCATGTGGTTTTTTGTAACATTTTTAATAAAAGGTTATTTCATCTCCGTTTCAACAATACAGAGAGATTAAAGTAATCCGACTAAACAAAGAAAACTGAAGAAAAGTCTTTTCAAGATCTTCTGTAAATGTAATTCTACAAAAATGCCTATTCTAACTGAGGAAAAAGATAGGACACCCTTGCCCCTAATAGCGAGTGTTACCTCCTTTGGCTGAAATAACTGCAGTGAGACGGTTCTTGTAGCCATCTACCAGTCTTCGACATCGGTCTGAGGAAATTTTACCCCACTCCTCAATGCAGAACTTTTTCAGCTGTGAGATGTTTGAGGGGTTTCTTGCACGTACAGCCCTTTTCAAGTCACCCCACAGCATCTCAATGGGATTCAAATCTGGACTTTGACTTGGCCATTCCAGGACTCTCCATTTCTTCTTTTTCAGCCAATCTTTGGTTGATTTACTAGTATGTTTTGGGTCATTGTCATGTTGCATGGTCCAGTTCCGCTTCAGCTTTAATTTTCTAACTGATGGTCTCACATGTTCTTCAAGCACCTTCTGATACACAGTAGAATTCATCGTGGATTCTATGATGGTGAGCTGACCAGGTCCTGCTGCAGCAAAGCAGCCCCAAACCATGACACTTCCACCTCCATGCTTCACAGTTGGTATGAGGTTCTTTTCTTGGAATGCTGTGTTTGGTTTACGCCAAACATGTCCTCTGCTGTTGTGTCCAAATAATTCAATTTTGGACTCATCTGTCCAAAGAACATTATTCCAGAAGTCCTGGTCTTTGTCAACTTTATCTCTGGCAAATGTCAGTCTGGCCTCGATGTTTCTCTTGGAAAGCAAAGGTTTCCTCCTTGCACACCTCCCATGCAAGTTAAACTTGTACAGTCTCTTTCTGATTGTAGAGGCATGTACTTCTACATCAACAGTAGCCAGAGCCTGCTGTAGTTCTCGAGATGACACTTTAGGGTTTTTGGAGACCTCTTTTAGCATCTTGCGGTCTGCTCTTGGGGTGAACTTGCTGGGGCGACCAGTCCTGGGCATGTTGGCAGTTGTTTTGAAAGCCCTCCACTTGTAGACTATCTTCCGGACAGTGGAATGGCTGATTTCAAAATCTTTTGAGATCTTTTTAAATCCCTTCCCAGACTCATAGGCTGCTACAATCTTTTTTCTGAAGTCCTCTGACAGCTCTTTTGCTCTCACCATGGTGCTCACTCTCACTTCAACAGTCAGGAGCACACCAAACTAAATGTCTGAGGTTTAAATAGGGCAAGCCTCATTCAACATGCAGAGTAACGATCTACTAATTATGTGCACCTGGTGTGATATACCTGTGTGAGATCTGAGCCAATTTAAGAGGGAATACATGTGAGGGTGTCCTATCTTTTTCCTCAGTTAGAATAGGCATTTTTGTAGAATGACATTTACAGAAGATCTTGAAAAGACTTTTCTTCAGTTTTCTTTGTTTAGTTGGATTACTTTAATCTCTCTGTATTGTTGAAACGGAGATGAAATAACCTTTTATTAAAAATGTTACAAAAAACCACATGCTTTCAAAGGGTGTCCTAATTTTTTCACATGACTGTATATATATATGTGTGTTGGAAATGTTGCTGGGTGATCAGGGCTGCCTCTTACACATGCATGTGTTCAGATCGGGGAGGCAGGAGCAAGCCACTGCCAGAAACCACTCACAGCCAACAGCCCAATCCTTCTCTCCTTTCACATTTTCCATCAGGGGGTGTCGGGCGGCCCCATACATATTTGATGGTTGCCCAATCCCACTGAAATTTGTGGCTTGGGTTCGAACGATATGCATTCAATGTGTTTGGCCAGTTTAAAAGGCCTCCTAATAAATAAGAAGTCATATTTATTTGCTCCTGCAGCGTCCCACTCAGAACGTGTGGGAACTGCAAAATAGCTTTAAAACGGTATTATCATCTTGCATGCCATTTTGTATTACAACATCTGTTGTATCCCTGTTCATAGGCTGGTCTGGTGTAATTTATACATCCCACCACTAGGTGGGGATAGCACTTAGACTATATATAAACCTTAGCCAGGCCTAGTGTGAGGGGATTCAAATTCAAACAGAGATGAGAATACAGAGTGAAGACGTCACACCACAGATTAGTGAGTGGAGCCAACTTCATTATGTGGTAGTACCAAGGTGTGAGGCGCAGAAGAGCGTTTTCCTTCTGTAGCCGGACTATATACTTGCATCCCTGACCAGTAGGAGAGAGTTTGCCTCCCTGGAACAGGCGCAAGCATCAGAAAGATTCATCGGTGATAACCGCTGTTATTTAGGGCTACAGGCACCTTTGCGCATGGTGGAGGACATTATAGCTTCTGCCCGCCACACCATAATTCTGGGAAACAGATTGGCTACCTGTCCCAATATTCAGCTTGAAGGGAAAAGACAAGGTATAGGACTGAGCATACCAACTGAAGTAAGTTACTCCATAATCACAGCCTGAATCAGGGCCTAAGAAAGCCTATAAATGCAGATTAACTCTAGTACCAACCAGAGACTGTATTCTGTAATGCTGCAGCCAAATTCAGTTCAAGTAAAAGTTGTGAGTTGTATCCTACCACTGTCTACTTCATTCTTACCATTGGTTGTACCACCATTAACGGTACTGGCGTCACGACAAATACCATCAAGGGACTCAGCCGTAACAAGCACCCTAAGTACCCCTGACATCAAGGGCACCTCAACCTCCATCTTGGCTGATGCTTCCCTACCACAGAGCGTGCCCCGGAGGATTTCGTGCTGTCCATCTCAACACTGTGCTGCCAGTCCAGGGAGGCTTTCTGCTAACCGTGAGTAAACTGATGAACTGTGTGTTATTTGGCCCCTCATCGTCCCACCATGCACCTCACGTGTTGCCCCCGCGGTACTGGCTGGCTGCACTCCCCGTCACCCTACCCCTTATCCGCTGGATCACCTGGCCGAGTGTGGACATGGTCACCTACACCGCAGCCAATGACTAACTTCAGCGGTGACATGCCACTTTAGGACACATCACCACTGAAGCCAGTTATTGGTTATAGTGTAGGAGGTGACCATGTCCATCTCTGGTAGGAAGGAAACAAGCTAGAGACTGGAAGATCCCTTTAAGGCAATATAGGGTAGTATACATGGCACAGAAATAAAAATACAATGTCAGAGGTGAAAAGTCACGTCTTTAAAAAAAAATAATGCAAAAATGCTTGCACAGTACAATACCTCCAGATTGTCCACAATACGTCCACACTCCTCCGTTTCCTGTATTAGGGACTCCATAGACAGGATCCACTTCTTCCTACAGCATAAGGCCCCCTGCACATGAACGTCTGCACCCCGTGGTCATGGGCAGCCTCAGCGGATCGCGGACCCATTTACTTTAATGGGTCCGCGATCTGGCCATTCCGCAAAAAGATAGGACATGTTCTATCTTTTTGCGGAACGGAAATACGGGACGAAACCCCACGGAAGCACTCCATAGTGCTTCCATAGGGTTCTGTTCCGTGCTTCCGTTCCGCACCATTCAGCATCTCCGGATTTGCTGACCTACTCAAGTGAATGGGTCCACATCCGTGATGCGGAATGCCCACGAAACAGCACCCGTGTATTGCGGATCCACAAATGCGGTCCGCAATACAGCAACGTAAAGCACACATTCGTGTGCAGGGGGCCTAAGGCTACTTTCACACTGGCGTTTCTGGGTCCGCTTGTGAGATCCGTTTCAGGGCTCTCACAAGCGGCCCAAAACGGATCAGTTCTGCCCCAATGTATTCTGAATGGATAAGGATCCGTTCAGAATGCATAAATTTGGCTGCATTTCTTCTCCGTTACGTTTTTTAGGCGGTCACTAAAACGCAGCTTGCAGCGTTTTGGTGTCCGCCTGACGATGACGGAGCCAAACGGATCCGTCCTGACTGACAATGTAAGTTAATGGGGACAGATCCGTTTTTCACTGACACAATATGGTGCAATTGAAAACGGATCCGTCCCCAATTGACTTTCAATGTAAGTCAAGACGGATACAAGCGTTTGCATTATTGGTGCGGATCCGTCTGTGCAGATACCAGACGGATCCGCACTAAACGCGAGTGTGAAAGTAGCCTAAAATGTCCACCGCTGTTTTTTCAGCCTCTAGAGACAGATCTTCAGGCTCCATTAGTCACACCACTCTATGGAAGCAGGAAGACAACCAGGACAGGGGAGAGAAGGACAGAGAGGACTACTGGATAGGATCCGTCTTAGAATTAAATCTCCCACTCTATTCCATAAACCTTACAAGATATCATCTTGTTGTATTGCACATCAGACAAACAACCCCAGAATTCATGTCTGACCAGATTTCGCCTTTGTGACAAAATCAGGGCATGAACTTTAAGGTATTCACATTCCTTAAGTCCATACAGGATCATCCAGTTCGGTTACATATAAAACATGGAAACCCTCATCTCCACCCCCCAAACATGTCTCTATGGGACTGCGTTCAAACCATGCAGACTTCACTGCGATGATAGCTGTATCAGCCTGCCAATCACCTCCACAATCAGGACTAGTAGTGTGAACATGGCCAAAACCTATATAAAATCACTGAGGTTCAGATCCGCATTTAACCCCTCAGGTGCCATGATATATATGTTATATATAAATTCCATGAATTCTAGTAATATAATGCCTTCTGTAAGCCAAAAAGCTGCTGCCATGATCTTTCCTGCTGCACATGAAATTTCTTTGGAGTTGGTGACCCCTTGTTTGGTCTCAGGATCATGGTGGTGGACCCATGTTTCATCATAACGTAATAATTCGAGAATAGAAGTCTCCTGGATTTTCTCTAACCATGTCTAAATTCTCTTGGCCAAATTGCTGGCGACAAGTTTTTTTGCGCAGGTGTTAACATTCATGGTGGCACCCACTGGAAACTGACCTTTGACATCCTCAAAATATCATGAATGATACTGGAAACTGTGCCAACTGAAATTCATGAGCTATAACACTGACTTTGACCCGACGGTTTTCCAAAATCATGGCCTCCAATTTACCGCACATTTTCTCTGAAGATGCTTCGACAGGTCGCCCTAAACGGGGGTCATCTTCTATTAATTCCCTACCTTATTTAAACTGCTTGGCCCAAAACTTTACTTGGTAGTAGGAATGTGCATCATCACCATATACATGAATCATCCTTTGCAAGGAATTTAATCACGGAACAAAGCTCCAAAGCCCTCACTTTCTTTTCGAGACCCGTACTGTACTGCACTTGCCATCCTGTCACTTCCAGTGCTTCCATCCGACAGAACTGCTACTGTGCGTGTGCTGCATGTCCAGACCTGTCTCGATGTGCACAGACAAGCTCAGCTCTGTAATACTGACAGAACATGCTGGAGTAGATAACTTATTGAACATCCCTCACATCAAGTGGTAACAGATCGTGCTGTCTCCATGTTTCGCTGTTATGGCGCTATTACACTGCGCAATGGACAGGATGCATGAGCGCCGATGGATGATGAAACTTCCGTCGGCACACGTTTATACAAGCAGATGCAAACAGAATGCGGGAAGAATGATTCCTTCCTCCTTCCTTATATTCTATCCTTTATCGGCAGCACATCCCTGATTACATGGGTAGATGTGCTACCAATAATTGGGCATCTTTCATCCTGATGAAAGATGCCCAGCAGTCGACGAACGACTGATTTGCTGCTCAATCAATTATCACAAACAAGTAAGGCTACTTTCACACTTGCGTTCGGGGCTCCGCTTGTGAGTTCCGTTTGAAGGCTCTCACAAGCGTCTCCGAACGGATCCGTCCAGCCCTAATGCATTCTGAGTGGATACGGATCCGCTCAGAATGCATCAGTCTGGCACAGTTTGTCCTCCGCTCCGCTCAGCAGGCGGACACCTGAACGCTGCTTGCAGCGTTCGGGTGTCCGCCTGGCCGTGCGGAGGCAAACGGATCCGTCCAGACTTACAATGTAAGTCAATGGGGACGGATCCGTTTGAAGTTGACACAGTATGGCTCAATTTTCAAACGGATCCGTCCCCCATTGACTTTCAATGTAAAGTCAAAACTGATCCGTTTGCACTATCATGAACAAAAAAAAAAAAATTATATATTTTTTTTTTTTTTTTTTTTTTTTGTTCATGGTAATGCAAACGGATCCGTTCTGAATGGAGCCACCGTCTGCATTAATATGAGCGGATCCGTTCAGAACGGATCCGATCGAACGCTAGTGTGAAAGTAGCCTCATCTTACGAACACTTGTTCCTGATATTTTGCTGATAATCATGTGGTCTAGTAAGCACTTTATGGTATACAGTGTCACCCCAGTGGTCCGTGCCCACCGTTGTCCTGGGCATGCGCGGGTGTTGCTTCTCCCTCCCTGTGTGTATTGGAACTAGTGTTCAGGGACTTCCTTTCAGCACTGCAAGAGTTAAATCCTTTTCTCTTGCTCTCTGTTCAGCTGTTGACTAAGGTGCTGGTCAGCCCCCCTATTTAGCTGGGCTGTGGATCCACCTCCTTGCCTGAGCTTTGAGGTTTTCTAGTATCTATACCCAGCAAAGGTGTGATCTCTTGTCTGACTGTGCCTTGCCTGTCTACCAATTCTGCTCCTTGTAGCCTGCTTTGATTTTGGAACTGCTACCTGGACTACGCACGTACTCAGCCTGCCCCGGCCTTGCAACTGCTGTCTGGAAAACGCATGTACTCAACCTGCCTGATCTTAGAATTGCTGTCTGGAAAATGCACTTGCTCAGCCTGCCCTGACCTTGGACTGTACTAACACTACGCCTTTGCCTTAGTGCATCACACCGCTGTGTCTCTGACTCCCATGGGTAAGCTGACATCACACCAGGACTACTCAAGGAAGTGGCGGCCTGGTTGGTTCCCTGCAGCGAAGTCCAGATAACTGTACAGGGGGTTAAAGGGTGAATACCAGGGAATCTCTAGGGACAATGAATTTAGGTGTAACCCAAGTCAAACTGGTTAGTTGGCAAATTGGGTCCACACCCACTGCCAGTTACATGCAGCTTCTCACACGCTATGGAAAAATTAAAAAAAGGAACTTCCTAATAGAGAAAGCATTGAGAGAAATCATGACAGATGTTACCATGAAAGATTAATATTTCAGACAGTAAACAAATGTACTGTAAACTGGAACAGTGAAATACGTATCAGCGTGTAACTGTTCACCGGCACAATTATATGGGGACTAATACCTCTTGATGTCACCCTGTGGAGCTGTCATAAAAATGCAACACTTGGGTTAATTCTGGAAGTAGGAAATCGAGTTACATGGGCCGTTCTCCAATATGTTTTAGATTTGACTTCATAGAGATGAAGCACACAATGTGTACCTAAATGCTATACTATGCACATTCCCTGAGCCTAAATATGACTCTCTTTATCATGGGATGGAGTAACCTTGTATGAGGAAGGACATCTCATCACTTAGGAGACCTGTTATTAGGCAGCACTAATACAATGTGCAGTATGTGCAGTCTCTACAAGTGGAAACATAGTCAATACAGTAAAAGCTAAGAATTCCTAGACCTGCTGAGAAACCAGAGGCAGATACCAATTGTCACAGACTATTGTGATGGCCACATGCAGTTCTTCTGATGTAGACAAGTTCCTGGTACCACGCAGCTCTTGTAATACAGTAAGCTACCTGGCTGTGATCCAGTCGAGCTCCATAGCCCTGACCAGTTCTGTTCCTTACAGGGTGGATTGGGTCAGTATGCATAGTATAGGTCTGGTAACTCAAATTCTAGGGCCCCGTCTCTAGCACCAGCAGGGTGTCAGCTATAACATCTTACTACTGTTAATAGCTCCTGTTGTGACCTCCCTGAATGGCCTTTCACCTTCACTGGGACTGCATCTTCTACAATTTTGTGTCCCACAAGCCTCATGTTGCCAAACTACTCACAGAAACCTAACTACCCCTGCACCCGCTATTTCAAGCATTGTTTGCTTCTTCAGTTGACTTTTTAAGCACATCTTATCTGTGGAAAAATGGGTTCTAAAGGATGTTAGCAGGATCCTCCAGACTTATTTCGTTTCCACTGAACTCAATAGCAACTCTAGATGTGTATACATAAAGTTCCCTCTAGTGGTGGCTACAGGAAGGTGAAATGTTCTCATTGCACTGCATGGAATTAGGAGCCACCTATCAGCAAAATAGAGCTCCAACCTCTATAAGGATACATTATGAAATTAATCAGCACAGAATATGCACCTAGTTAGATTAACCCTTCACAAAATCCACTATACATGCAGATATGTATGCCCTTAGATGCCGGGGTCTATTGGGACCATGGCATCTGAAGCTGCTTTCCTTGGAAGTGCTGAGCACCTGAGGCCTGAACAGCTTTCCTGCACTGAGATCAGGGAAGACGTTCATTGGTGGTAGAACTCAATCCTCTGCAGAAATGAGAGATGTGTGCATTGTACACTTATATCATCAGTGATGTCTCATAGGTTTTGAATCAAATAAATAGACCAAGTGGCAAGTTATTATCTCCAAAGGCAGCTCCAAATGTTTTTTTCTCCTGGACCTTTGGGGCCCACTATGGTATAAGAGCCTGCACCCACTGGAGGATCCTCTGGTACTCTGGTGGGCCAATCAGACCCTGTAGATAAGAGATGGATGGATGGAAAGACAGAGAGATAGATAGAGAGATAGATAGAGAGATAGATAGAGAGATAGATAGATAGATAGATAGATAGATAGATAGATAGATAGATAGAGAGTAGATAAGCAGGTAGATGGATACATTTTTGATAGATACATAGGAAACTTAGAGTCCCATTGGGGACAGAGTGATACTAATGTCTGTAAAGCGCTGCGGAATATAGCAGTGCTATATAAGTGCATAAATAAAACTTAAAAAAAGATAGATAGATAGATATAACTGTTAGCTCTGTCCCTGACTCTTCAGGACCATTAAAGTTGAGGATTGGCTCCATGCAGCTAGGACATGAGCTATCCCCTCTCCAGTGCTGAAATCTATTTGCTCTGCAGACAAGAGTCTCTCTCTCTCTTCTTCTTATCTGTCTCTCTCCCCAGTCACTTCTAATGTTGTAAAAAGAGGAAATCAGAATGTCTAATCCTCCTCATTGTACAGTAAGAGAGTGCAGCAGCAAGGGCTGTGTCTCGTCGCCTGCAGCAGGAAATGGCTCTCTATCTCTACTCTCTCTTCTCTCTCCCCTCTTCTCTCTCTTCTATCCCCCCCTTACCATCTCTCTTTCCTCTCACTCTCCCTCTCTCTCTCACCATCTCCATCTCTCTCCTCTCTCACCATCTCTCTCTCTCACCATCTCTCTCTCACCATCTCTCACAATCTCTCTCTCTTCTCTCTCACCATCTCCCTCTCCTCTCTCACCATCTCTCTCTCTCTCTCTCACCAACTCTCTCTCACCCCCCCTCTCACCATCTCTCTCTCACCCCCCCCCCCTCTCACCATCTCTCTCTCTCACCATCTCTCTCTCTCTCCTCTCTCTCTCACCATCTCTCTCTCTCTCTCTCACCATCTCTCTCTCCCTCTCACCATCGCTCTCTCCCCTCTCTCTCTCATCTCTCCTCTCTCTCTCTCTCTCTCTCTCTCACCATCTCTCTCCTCTCTCTCACCATCTCTCTCACCATTTCCTCTCTCTCTCTCTCTCCCTCTCACCATCGCTCTCTCCCCTCTCTCTCTCACCATCTCTCTCCTCTCTCTCACCATCTCTCTCTCACCATCTCTCTCCTCTCTCTCTCTCTCTCACCATCTCTCTCCTCTCTCTCTCTCTCTCACCATCTCTCTCTCTCTCACCATCTCTCTCTCTCTCTCTCTCTCCTCTTTCTCTCTCTCTCCTCTCTCTCTCGTCAGTGTACAGTAACAGTCACCTGCTGGCAGGAAATGGCCTCTCCTCTGCTCCCTGGCTCCAGATTTGACTGCTCCCTTGTAAATGTGTCTGGGAGATTGTGCCGGAGCAGATGTCAGGCCTGATCGCTGAACAAACACCGCACCAGCCCTATAATCTGACCAGGTACATAGGATCCCCCTATCTATGGGGACAAGGAGAGGGTTAAACCTGTGCTCGCATACGGACCGTATAGCAGGCGGGCGTCAGGAGCGCAATCACTTTACCCTATTGATTGATGTGTGTGCACAGGGCTTTACAGCCGCCATCCATCCACGTGCTCTCTCCATATTTACCCACTCGCCTCCTGTGTTTATGGGGGTTTAACATTTACCACCCAGTGGGACAGATGACCCTGTAAACGTAAATCATTTACCAGGGACGACTCTCAGCATCATAGCTGCCAGTGATTTGGGGATGAAATCTATTTTTCTCTCTTTCTCGCAGGTGCAATCTGAATCAATTAACTTAATTAAGATAATGCTGCCTATACCCCTGAGACTTCCATGGACTGCGCCGGCCCTGTATATTGTAATGCATGGCTATGTAGAGCTGACTTTCTAATAAATGCCTACCTGGAGCCAAAATCTTCTATAAGGGACTGCCATCTAATACATGAGGGGCTGGGTCTTACATGTCTTATAGAAAATACATAACTATATTGGTAAAAAATATATATATACATATAATCTGTGAATGGTTGGGAAATCTATTGATGTATAGTAGCTTCTTTTGCAGAGGTTAAAAGGCCCCTGATCAATAACGGGTTAATATGGATGACAGTTAATTGAACCTTCAATATGGAGGAGGCTGCTGGTGGCCAGTTCTCTACAATGAGCTGTGATTCATAAATCAGTGCACTCATCATATTAGGACACACATGCCTATATTGGTAAAAACAGAGTACAGTCCATGGATATATTGTTTGTTTTGCAGTCCCTGATCCATAATGGGTCTATATATACCTAGATATGTAGATAACAGCTAATTGGAGCTGCTGGTGGCAAATTTTCTATAAGCTGTAATTAATAAATGAGTGGATTTTACATGTCTTAGGCCTCTTTTTTTTTCCATTTACGTTCCGTTTTTGCGTTCCGTATACAGTCCATATGCGGAACCATTTATTTCAATGGGTCTGCAAAAAAACTGAATGTACTCTGTATGCATTCTGTTTCCGTATTTCTGCTTTTCCGTTCCGTTCAAAGATAGAACATGTCCTATTATTGCCCGCAAATCTTGTTCCGTGGCTCCATTCAAGTCAATAGGGATGCAAAAAAAAAAAAACGGAACGCATATGGAATACATCCGTATCTATTCCATATCCGTTCCGTTTTTGCGGGAGCCTCTATTAAAAATGTTATGCCCAGCCCAATTTTTCAATGTACTTACTGTTAAAACATTATTGTATGCTTCCGTTACAGATCCGCACAAAACGGATCACAAACAGAAAGGATACGGAAACGGAAGGGAAGTGGAACTGAAACACTATTGAAACCAAAAATTGAAAAACAGATCCGTTTAAAACAGATGGCAAAACCATACAGTCGTGTGCAGGAGGCCTTATAGTGTAAATTAGGATATACTATATTGGTAAAAAAAAAAAATGACAAAAATATATATATGTGTATGTGTGTATGTAGATAGATACAGTAGATATGTGTATATATATGAGAGAGAGAGAGAGAGAGAGAGAAGATGCTGCTATAAGGAACTGTCATTAATAAATGAGTGGATTTAACACATACCTATATTGGTAAAATTAAGAATTATATACATTATGTATAATCATACTGTTATATGAATGATTGGTAAATCCCAGAATGACCTGAAATCCCCTGACATAGTGTTTCTTTTGCAGAGATTAAGAGGTCCCTGATCAATAAGGGGTTAATAAGGATGGCAGGTAATTGGGCCTGGCCCTATTGTTGGGGGTGTAGACATGGTTCTGGATTAGTGGGGGATAGATGGCTCACTGCACACTTGGCTATGGAGGAATAAATGCCAGGAGCTTTCCCAATAAGGGGCAGGTTGCCTGCTTTAGTCAGTTGGGATTTAGAGGGGGTCGGTTGGGCCTGAGACCACAGCCAGGCCGTCCCCCTGGGGTGCTCACCCAGCCATGAAAGAGGCTTTTGTTGGGAGCGTGTGCGGCTCGCGTGCCTGTCTCTGGCCAGCAGTCAGGCTGGAGAGGCTCAGAGACCCCCGACTGTCCTTTAAGGGGGGGGGGGGGGGGGTAGAATTAATCCAATAAATAATGGCAGATTGTGCTAGAAATAGTGGCTGGGGGAGCAACAGTCTACAGGCTTCTGAAACCTGTGGATGAGCAGTTGGTGTGGCACCACAAGTCTCAGCATTCCCTGAAAACATAATACATGCTGTCCTGTAATATCTCACTTGTGGACGCTGCACTGGAGAGACATGGACGCTGAATACCAAGCAGTCTCTGGCTGCAACCTGTAGCTCTGGACAGGCTGCACTTGTATTAATGATGTATGCTGGTACTTGTAGTTCCACCACAATAGACCACTCCATAGACAATCTGTAGCTCTGGACAGGCTGCACTTTTATTAATGATGTATGCTGGTACTTGTAGTTCCACCACAATAGACCACTCCATAGACAATCTGTAGCTCTGGATAGGCTGCACTTGTATTAATGATGTATGCTGGTACTTGTAGTTCCACCACAATAGACCACTCCATAGACAATCTGTAGCTCTGGACAGGCTGCACTTGTATTAATGATGTATGCTGGTACTTGTAGTTCCACCACAATAGACCGCTCCATAGACAATCTGTAGCTCTGGATAGGCTGCACTTTTATTAATGATGTATGCTGGTACTTGTAGTTCCACCACAATAGACCACTGCATAGACAATCTGTATGTGACAGCCTGATCAAACTTGAGCTCCCATAGATAGAGAATAAGCAGCTGCTCTCTGTTCCAGACATATCAGCCATTTCAGAGACTGCAGGTACATGATATATTCCCAGCTATTTCAACATTTCATCATCAGATGAATCTAGACAGGAACTCTCTGTACTAAATAGAATGCTTGCTGGGACTTATAGTTCACCAGGCACTGGGGAAGTTTGCTCAGCTATACTGTTTTCTAGCATTAGGATCATGGAGTGGTGTCTATGTGACATGGGGCTCTCTGTGTGACGTGAAATATTTGGTCATTTGAAGGCGTTGCATGCTGTTGCTGTGGAACTACAAATCCCAGAATGAGACAGCTTGTCATTCCATTCTGTTCTATATATTTTTATCCAACTTTCAGATAAAACACTAAAAATCACAAACCATCAGGAAGCTTTTCAAAACCACAGGTGAAATGATTTCACTGGGGAACTACAACCCCTATTATCCACTGGGAGAAATGAATAAAACGTGTAGTTCCTCAGCCATTGCTGCTCATTCAATCTGATTAGTAGCAGAAGAAATGAATGGAGAACTACAGGTATCAGCAGGTGAATCCCGAGTATTGGACACGAATTCTCCAATTTATTTATTTATTTATTTTTTATTATTTGTGATCCTTCCATAAACCATGTTAGTGTTGGAGGAATCTATGGGAATTTTACTGTTATTTCCTATCATGAATATTTAATATATTCCAGCCTGTTTGCCTGATGTATACTGTTAGTATTATATATTTTTTTACATTATAGGAATCCATTATTAACCCTTTTCTATTTTCTTGTTTGAGTTTACCATTAGGCAAGCTGCCTATGGCTCTGGCAATGAGCCGGTTAACGGTCTCTAGCCCAGAAAGCAGAGGCTAGTAGCCTTTGACCTAGACTTGTGTTGATGAGTCATTTCCCCAGATTTCTCCCATCCCTCCCTCCTCAGCGCCAACCACCCGACACCCGCTACCTGTTTGGCCCATCTGTCGCTCTCAGATGGCTGCCAGGCACGCACTGGAGGAGAGGATACTGGGGGGAACTCCATTACTGTCAGCCACGACAGGGTTAATCGTGTCCTCCCTACCTTGGGTTGCCGGAGACCTGAAGTCATCCCTGTAATCTCCTTATCCCCCATCTTTAGGTAGGTCCACACCAGAGCATTTGCAGTCTAATGCACTGAACCAGGACAGTGTTCTGCATAATCCCTAAGTGCAGCTTAAAGTGGGAACAAACCAGTGGGTAATAAGCAAATTGGGGGGAAGTGAAAAATAACCAGTGCACATCACCAGCTGACAAGTGGCCGTGTGGTCCTGGATTTCTGGATTTGTCACTGAGCTTTTTGAGACGACATCGTTTATTTTTTTGTGTGTGTGCAAAACCACTCATTTGGTTTACCTGCAGGGAAACACAGGGGTGTGCCAAATCACAAACACAGCTCTGCTGAATCTGTACATCACAGGTCAATGGCATGTGGTGTATTGTTTAATCAGAGAAACATTCTAAGGATCATTAGATGGAGATTTGTGGACAGGATGAGTGAGGCTGGTAAATCGGTAATTGCCATCACAGCATCAAAAACTAAGGAATGAAATAAACAAATGCATAACAAATTTTAATATATATATATATATATCTACACAGTATATACATTGTGTATATTTATATATATATATATATATTTAGTGAATGCGTGTGTATATATATATATACATATATATATTTATATATAGCAGATTGCTGCTGAAGTGGAGTTAATATATGTTGTGTATATATACAGTATATATATATATCTATTTAGGACCTTGTGTCATGTATTTATTCTTCTACATCTTGAGGAGCACCGACTACAGCGGACGGTATTCTCCGGTGTCGGCTGACTAATTACCTGACTGCATTAATAACGTAATTAGTTTCCCTGGAAGCCATAAAACTCCATGAGATCATAGGAGGCGCCTTATAGATACAGGAGATGGAATGTGATGGGGAGACAAGTGACAATGACATGGACTCAGGGTTATTATACAGGGCAGCTGAAAGCAGGAAAGGCACAGACTGCAGGAGGGAAGGAAACTCGGAGGCAGGAAGAATACAAGGAAGATTTCATTTTTTTAATCCACAATTTAATTTTTCTAAGGAAAGAAAATGAAAGGAAGGAAATGCGAAAAAAGAAAGGAAGGAGAGGGAAATGGAGGGAAGAAGAAAGGGAGGAAAGCCAAGAAAAGGGAAGTTCTGGAAATAAGAAAACGAGCAGGAAAAGAAAGAAAGAAAGAAAGAAAGAAAGAAAGAAAGAAAGAAAGAAAGAATCAAGGAAAATAATAAATGTGGAGCAAATTCAAAGTGCGGCAATAAGTAAAGGAAGGAGAAGGATGTTACCAGGAGGAGATAGAATTATGGAAAATGAAAGGAAGTAAATGGAAGAGGGAAGGAAACCCAAGGGAAAGAGGAAGACAACAAGGGAAGTAAATAGATGGGAATTGAAGTAAAGAAGAGGAAGGAAACAGGTGAGGAAAAGAAGAGACTGAAGGAAGGGAAGAAAAGTGTAAAGGAGAGAAGTAGGGTCCAAATGAAGAGGAAAACCGTAAAGAAAGGAGAGACATGGACGGGCTGCTCTCCACAGTGTCGGAATCTGCGGGCACTGGGTGGCAGGGTGGCACATGAGGGGCGCCAGTGTGAGGGGCGCAGTGATCGCCGCCTCCTCCCTCTCTCCTTCTGTCACATCTCGTGAACACAATGCCTGGGGAGAAGAAGGGGTTAACCCTTGTCCTGCGGGTACAACAAGCAGGTCTGCAGAATGTGTAACAGGCGACAGATGGCCACAAAGAGCCGGGACCCAGAGAGAGAGGAGAGCGCCCGCCATACAAACCAGCGCCTCACGTGACGCCCCGGGCCGCTTGCCTGACCATATGGCGCGTGCCGGGGAAAAATTAGGGGGCGGGGCCTGAGGCGACAGGTCTGGCGCGTGCGCACAGGGCTCCCTCTATAATAATCTGTGTGCCCGCTATCCCCTTACCTATCCCCCTCCTCCTCCTCATCACTTATAAGCGTCACTGGAGCCGATATATAACCCCCTGAGTCTCATCACCAGCACCAGAAATAAAGATAAAAAAGCCACTCCAGCACCTACAAAACTCTGCCTGGTATCCACTGGAGAGGTTATGAGACTGTCACTGCCGAGGAGACTCTCACATTAACGGTAAGATGCTGCATCGCCCCAGATTCTGAAGAATTGCATTTATTTTAGGCTATGGATTTTATATTATATATTTTATATTATCTTATATTTTATGTTAACATAGTATAAATAATTATATGCCTTACGTCAAAATTATCAAAAAATGTAAATACATAATTGCCCACTTCTATGCACTTGTAGCTATATATATATATTGTATCATTATTACACATAATTATCCTGGTGTCTTTGCTACATTCTGTATCTGTCTAATAGGAGATGTACTACCTGTTACTACGAGGTACACTACATCTATACAGCTTTTCATAGACCAGCCTTATTTATTTTCACCCCCCCCCCCTTCATTAAATGCATTTAATTATTGTAAATTATGTCAAGAAAATACTTTATAGGCTCTTTTTTTTTTTTGTAAAAGGCACAAACCAAAATATTCCTCCCATTCAGTATACTAAGAGACGCTTCTAATAGGGATCTGTAATGCACCTGATCCCACCACTCAAGGCGCCTCTAAGATCCTTCTGTTTTCTTTGTGTTTTTGGCCATTGATCTGTTCATTCGCATTTATTCTATTTTATTGTAATAGTATTTGGAATCAGTTCCCTTATTTTGACCACTCTTCAATTTTATTTTAATCACCGAAATCATATCGCCTTAATCAGCTTAACTATAATACCCAACAAGTTACCTAACAGTTTGGAAGGGGGGGAAGGATCTTATTATAAAGTTGAGTAGTTACTGTATAATCCCCCACCACACTTTATTACATCAGTATCCCAATTAGAGATGAGCAAATTTATAAAAATTGGCTTCAGGTCCAATTCGAATACCAATTGATTTGACCAGGATAGAAAGTTCTTCAAAAGTCTGGAAATTTCTCTCTCTCTGTGTGTGTGTGTGTGTGTGTGTGTGTATATATATATATATATATATATATATATATATATATATATATATCTCACTCTCTCGCATCTCAGCAACATTTTCCCGAATCCAATCTAAAAAAAATATTCGGATTCATCAGATTTTATTCGGGAGAATTTTGATTCTTAAGAATAGATTCGTTCATCTCTGATCCCAATGTCTATTTGTCCTACAGATTTAAAGATGACCAAGTCATATCGAGATAATGGGTTGATTATGAGCGAGACCCAAAGCTCCAGAGGTTGGGTGGATGAATGTTTGAGCTCTCAAGATGAGCATGACCTGGAGAAGAAGGAAGAAGAGTTAGAGGGAATGCTTAAGGACGAAGATGAAGACTCTCTAAAGCACCACGATGGAGAGGAGGTAGACGATGAGGAAGGCGAGGAAGATGACAATGATGACGACGATGACGACGATGACGACGAAGAGGACGACGACCAGAAACCTAAAAGACGTGGACCCAAAAAGAAGAAAATGACGAAAGCCAGAGTAGAGCGCTTTAAAGTGAGGCGCCAGAAAGCCAACGCACGGGAGAGAAACCGCATGCATGGTCTGAACGCTGCCCTGGACAATCTGCGCAAGGTTGTCCCCTGTTACTCCAAGACGCAAAAGTTGTCCAAGATCGAGACTTTGCGCCTGGCTAAAAATTACATCTGGGCGCTTTCTGAGATTCTCAGGTCTGGGAAGAGTCCAGAGCTTGTGTCATTTGTGCAGACTCTTTGCAAAGGCTTGTCCCAGCCTACCACTAATCTAGTAGCTGGTTGCCTTCAGTTAAACACTAGAACTTTTCTTCCAGAACAGAGCCAGGACATGCCACCACATATGCAAGCTGCCAGTGCTTCCTTTCCTCTGCACCCTTATCCATATCAGTCTCCTGGTCTTCCCAGTCCTCCTTATGGTACCATGGACAGCTCTCACATCTTTCAAGTCAAGCCTCATTCTTATGGTGTTGCTCTGGAGCCTTTCTTTGAAAGCACAGTCACTGAGTGCACCAGCCCCTCATTTGATGCCCCCCTCAGCCCTCCCCTGAGTGTCAATGGAAACTTTTCTTTCAAACATGAGCCTTCTGCGGAGTTTGAGAAGAATTATGCCTTCACCATGCACTATCCTTCTACCATAGCTCAAAGCCATGGGGCTCTGTTCTCCAGCTCTGGACCACGTTGTGAAATCCCTATAGACAGCATCATGTCCTATGATGGCCAAACACACCATGAAAGAGTGATGAGTGCCCAGCTGAATGCCATCTTTCATGACTAACTCTTGAGAGATCAAACAAGTGACCCTGGTGTAAATGATATCGTCCCATACCTGTTTACAGCCCACTGGGTACTGTTGCTGGAAAGTGCAAAATGTTCCATCACCCTGATCATGACTGTAAACCTAAGGACTGGATGTTCTAATAGTCCTGCTGTATTATCGTGTATATACTGTACCCTAGAGTGACCCTCTAAATCTCAACTGCACATCCTGTTATTATAATATCTGGCTTCAGATAAAACCTGGAAAAATAATAAAACTACTGATGATAATAATAATAATCATAAAGCAATAATTAGGATCTATGCAATTTTTAAACGAATAGTGGGCCAATCAAAAAAATTAAAATACTCTATATAGAAATCTATTTTTCAACCAGACCTTTTACTACTAGTGGTTGTAAACCCATCGCAGAATTATTTTGTGGTGATTTTTTTTGTACAGAATTTTTAAGGACTTTTTATAATGTGAATTTCCTATTTTAAACCGTGCAGCTCCATCGATTTTTTTTTTATAAGAGGAGGAAGTAGAATTATATCTAATTTATAGGAAAAATAATAAAAATAAAATAAAAGATGAATAAAAAAAAATAATAATACGTACTTTAAAAACCAGCAGTAAAGTGCTTAGAAAGTTGTGTTGCCTTAGAAGTTTGATCATTCAGCTCCGTTATGACAAGCTACACGAGGAGGGGAAATGGCAAGCAGTCGGCCCTTTAACACGATGCACATGTAAGAGTTAAATGTGGAGATCCCTATTGCAGGACTGTTAGTGACAGGCCCCAGAACGGCTCCTTTAACTCTTTAATCTCCAGTGTTAGATGGGACACGGGGGGCAGAGCAGTCGTCTGAGCCCCTGGTAGTAGCACCGAGCCCCTGACTGCATTGCACAAGTCTTCACACCCAGATACAAGCTGCTTGACTATCATAGCTCTATCAGTGACCAGTGTTCCTTCCCATGCTTCATGCAGCCGCCAGTAATACGGAGCCCATGGAGGGACCGACCGGAGGACAAACTCAGCTCTGCTCTGTAATTAGACTATTAGCTGCCGCTTAATGTTTATGATGATAATGATACAGTTCCAATCCTTGCTGTCTGAAGTGTACTTATTGCTGGTTCAATCTGGAATGAATCTGTTCTGCTGTTACCCTGTATACAATGATGTACCGCACAGATCCTCCACAACCCGATATAAAATAGTATTCAACACTTCAGTCTACTGGTGCCTCATTACTCAGGGGGAAAGGGACAGCTCTCCTATCATTTATCAGGAGGGGGTTCCCAGATGAGCTGGATAGCTCATATCTATCTATCTATCTATCTATCTATCTATCTATCTATCTGTCTGTCTGTCTGTCTATCTATCTATCTATCTATCTATCTATCTATCTATCTATCTATCTGTTATCTGTCTATCTATCTATCTAATATCTATCTATCTCATATCCATCTATCTAATATCTATCTATCTATCTATCTATCTATCTATCTATCTATCTATCTGTTATCTGTCTATCTATCTATCTATCTATCTATCTAATATCTATCTATCTCATATCCATCTATCTATCTATCTATCATCTATTTATTTATCTATCTAATATATATCTCATATCTATCTAATCAAATCAAATAAACTTTATTGGCAGGACTAAATACATTTTAGCATTGCCAAAGCAAGTGGGAAATAATTGGGTAGGGTTGGGGATACCCTATCTATCTGTCTATCTATATCTAGCTGTCTAATATCTATCTAATATCCATCTCATATCTATCTATCTATCTATCTATCTATCTATCTATCTATCTAATATCCATCTCATATCTATCTATCTATCTATCTAATATCCATCTCATAGCTATCTATCTATCTAATATCCATCTCATATCTATCTAATATCTATCTATCATTAATAATGAGTGATAGATAGCTGATTCATTATCTCATATCTATCTATCTATCTATCTATCTATCTATCTATCTATCTATCTATCTAATATCTCTATCTATCTATCTATCTAATATCTATCTCATATATATTTATTATTTATCTATTATCTATCTATCTCATACCTATCTATCTCTCTATCTAATTTATATCTATCTATCCTCTATCTCTCTATCTTCTAAGTTCATTCATATGTTACATTGTTGTTATAATAATACAATAATCTGATCGATAAAACAATGGTGATAGGACGGTTCTTGTTTTCTGTCTTTCATTCTTTGTATTTTAGCTGACTTTTTATCTATCCCACTACTTAGCTTCCCTTCTTTTCTCTGAAGACTTCTGTTCTCATTCCTATAAACACTTATTCTCTCTACATTTGATATAAACGATGAGCATTGGTCAGTTAGGAGTTAACACGTGGTAATAGAGGCAGGAGGGAAATGTAACCCTGAGAGTCACCGGCAGATGCCAATTAATAATCATATCTCCTGCAGTTCCTATCAGCAGTCCCACTAACTACATGGGAGGAGTGGTCCCTACAAGTCCCCTGTCCCCTCTGCTGCCTCCTGCATTGTCCTCTCCGGAGACACATTAGAATGGCAGAGTTCATGCATTGGTTATTAACCCTTTCCCCCGGCTCAGGGCTGTAATGGTGACTGTAGGAAATGCACGTAGTTATGAAGATGCACATTCATTCATGTTGGTGCTGTTTGTATTAATGCAAAACTACAGCACCAAGTGGTGGGGTGTCAGGGAAGGGGCATCCAGGATGCCACCATCTTTTATTCAGGGAAGGCCAGGCACAGATGTTCTTTCTGCAGGGGAGGATTTAATTTATGAAAATGATATTGTTTATGCATGGCTGCACTGCAGAACACAGGCTGCTCCCATCTGAGAGGGCTGCCACACACCCAGGAGAGCCCGGCTTCCCCGACTCACATTACTGAGAGGGATGGCCGAGGGTGACATGGCAGGGATGCATGTGCCCATGGTGATCCGCAAGCTGCTATTATTGTACATGGCAAAGAAGTGTCACCCACACACTCAACACTATGTGGGCTGGAGATATAGGACTTTCAATCTCTAGTCATAACCATCATTCATTAGTCAGAACGAGAAGAACTAGAAGCATAAATCCTCTCATTCTGTTATCTTAAATGGAATTTCTCGTCATTGCGGTGATCAATGCACGGGCACCGTCCGTGGGGCAGGCGCATGGGAATCGCAGACCTATTCACTTGAATGGGTCCGCGATCCTTCCATTCCGCAAAAAGATAAAACATGTTTTATCTTTTTGCGGTGCGGAAGAAAGGAACGGAACCCCAGAAAGCACTCCGTAGTGCTTCCTTAGTGCTTCCGTAGCGTTCCGTTCTTCCGTTTCGCATCTCCGGATTTGCGGACCCATTGAAATAAATGGGTCCGCATCCGTGAACGGAATGGTGCCCGTGTATTGCGGATCCGCAAATGCGGTCTGCACTACGGAAACGGGCAGCACACGTTCATGTGAACGAGCCCTAATACAGAGAGATATTCCCACAGCCCTGCCACTGCCCCCACCTGTCTCTAGGTCTCGCCTCATCGGTGGTGCACCCTGCCGTTCAGCCTGTTATCCTGCAAGTTCATCCAGAGGAAGGCAAAAAAAAAACCCTGTGAGGTTGAAGCCAATTTTCCTGATTTTAGGGGAAAAAAATTCCTTCCCGACTCCAATCTGGCAATAAGAATAACCCCCTGGATCCACGACCCTTCTCCAGACGTCTAATAACTATAATCTGTACTGTGACATTACAAAGTGACACCCTTCAGACTCCCTCTGTCTCAGGCTTTCTTCACGTATGGGCTCCTGCACACAGACGTTGTTTGGTTCCGCATCTGAGCTGCATTTTTTTTGCGGTCTGATTGCGGAACCATTCCCTTCAATGGGGCAGCAAAAGATGCGCACAGCACTCCGTGTCCTGTCCGCATCCGTTACTCCGTTCCGTGGCCCTGCAACATGTCCTACTCTTGTCCGTTTTGTGGACAAGAATAGGCATTTCTATAATGGGCAGCCCGTTCTGTTCTGCAAATTGCGGAATGCACACGGGCGGCATCCGTGTTTTGCGTATCCGCAATACGCGACGTGGTCATGTGCATGAGCCTTATGTCTGAGCTTTCCCATCGTTATTCCCTTCAGCACAGTACAAAAGCCCGACATGGAAACCGGTGAGACACAGGATCCTATTGTTTTCTATGGGAATCCTATTGTGTTCAGTGGAGCTTGTTGTCACGTGGAACATCTCTTGTAGCCAGGAAGGCTTTAGTCATCATCAACTAGATGGACAATGATGGGTGATCCCAGTGAATCCAACCTTTCTGTCTTGCCTATATGCTGGGCCACATTCAGTTAGCAATAATACTCCTTCTGACTGTAGCCAATTAATGTCACGGGTGATGTTGCAGATAGCTGGAAGTAATGAATAAATGTCCGACTGGCTTGATTCCAAACTAAGGAGCATATAGGTGACCCCTAGAAAACCCTAAGAGCTCACCCTGACTGCTAAGCACATACAAGGGTCTCAAAGGTAGACGATTGTATGCCCACGTACCTAAGACTGTATGACACCTGAAAACTATAAAAGTGAGGGGACACGATCGCCGGCTCCCTGCACTTCATACGGAGTGAGTCAGGGTCACCTAGAATCAAGCCAGCAAGGAAACACAATGCATGAAATGACTTATCTGAACAAGCAGCAGCAGAAGCCTCCAGCACTGAACACTTCATCCAGGAAGTAGTATAAAATGCAAAGAGAGGCAGTATGGGAGGGAATATAAAGGAAAGAGGATTAGTCTAAATAGTTGACACCTGGGAGAAGGAAATGAGATGAGAAAGTGAAACCAAAACAAAGAACATCATACAAGGTATAGAAGGACATCTGTCAGACCTTCTCACAGAACTGGTGGTGACAATTGAACCCCTTGCCACAGAATATCTTATGTCCATCTGAATACAATTTAGAGCATGAACATGAGTTACCTCTCGGCAGGGGCGCAGCTATAGGCGCATGGGCCCTGGTGCAAGAGTTCAGTTTGGGCCCCCCTACCCTCAATACCGTTTCCTAACACCACATCTCTGGTACAATATTACCTATACAATCTATAATAAAGCGTCATATGTATAATTGTACTACATAAAGAGACTGATATCACATTAAAAATAACAGGCCTCAAGCATCAGAACATATTGGACCATTACATTTATAACAGATGAACCCGTTACCTTATAGTCATTTTCTACAGGTGAAAGCAAAAGTGACCCCATAAGGGCTACAGCTAATAATCCTCCTGACCACAGGAAACTGCTTCACAACTCCAATGAGCCAATCAAAGCAAATCACCGGTTTCGGGCATCCTACATATTTTCTAAGGCTATGTTCAAACTGGCGTTTTTTCTGTCCGTTGTAAGATCTGAACAATGGACAGAAGAACTGACTGAATAACGGATGCAGTCGTGCAGACTTGTCTGCGTCCATCATCATAGACTTAGTGTTAAAATAAAGATGGAAGCTTTCTTCCGTTACATTTGTTTATCTTTTAAAACAAATCCGGTGCCCATCTTACCCATCTCTCCCGGGACCAGACGTATTGCAGGTCCCTTTTTCCATGTGATACATACCTTGCAGGTTCCTGAGGATGGGAATGTAGTTGGTACGATAGAGAGATGAGCACTTCCCGCTCCAGGGTTGCCAACCAGTGATGGCCAGTTCGCCGTGTTCGCCCGCGAACACATGCGGGCTGCCATCTTAACTCACAAGTCCGGCGAGGCACAGGTAAGCCCTTACCTGTGCCTGCGCCGCGAGCCGGTTTGAAACAAATGCGGTCACCGGGAGCAGGCAGTTCCGAGAACAGCCCGATGAAGGCCCCCGTGTGTGATATTTCTATAAGTTGAACACTGTAGAGAGATCATCCCTCTCTGCTCGTCACACTGCCTCACCTCACTCTCTCCAGCACGCGCGCGGCACGCAGCTTCACCTCCTCCACGTCCGGCCCGTACAACTCTGCCAGACGGGAGCTGGCTGCGCCTGCACGCACACACGCTCTGCCTCCGCCCGAACCCTATGTGAACTTACTTAGCCGCCGGCGCCGCCCGCAGGTATTGTGAATCACTCACGGCTTTTACTCCGTCTTTCCTGGGGGGCCCCCCTGACTTAGGGGCCCGGTCGCAATTGCGACCACTGCGACCCCTATAGCTACGCCACTGCCTCTCAGACAGATGATCGTTTGGCTGAAAGCTGTCTTTCCTGTCCCTGCATGAAAATGATAGGACATGTTGAATTGAACAGCCCAATCCCGATGTCCCTCAACATCTGTCATCAGGGGACAGTCAAGCAGCCCCTATACACATTAGATCAGGGATGCTCAACCTGCGGCCCTCCAGCTGTTGCAAAACTACAACTCCCAGCATGTCCTAATAGCTGTAGGCTGTCCAGGCTCGCTGGGAGTTGTAGTTTTGCAACAGCTGGATGGCCGCAGGGTGAGCATCCCTGCATTAGATGATCAGTCGATCCTGTTATAATTGGCTGGTTGTGTGATAGGCGCCTAATGTGTATAGCCAGCGTCTTCACCAAATTCTAGTGATGATTCTGGAAGATCTGGATAAGGTCTCACGCACACAACCGTAGTTTTAGACCACATCCGATCTGCATTTTTTTTGTGGATCGGATGCTGACCCATTCATCTCAATGCTGTGTGCTGTCTGCATCCATATTTCCGTTCCACGGCCCATGGTCTGTTTTGCGGACAGGAATAGACATTTGCACCATAGAACGGGGCCTGCGGAAGGGAAAATGCAGGATGCACCCAGCCAGTATCTGAGGTTTGCAGAACCGCGATTTGCGGACCACCAAAATGGACACGGTCATGTGCAAGAGGCCTAACAGTGAAACATGTCCAGAGGAGTCATCGAGCCTGTACTACATAGAGTTGTAGGGGACATATTAAACACACACAACGTCTGTGGTGAAGGTGAATTATTGAATTATAAAGGGGATTGTCACAAGTAAACAATGCTCCAGCTGCGGCTGCAAGCAACGCGGCCTTCTGACATACCAGTTTATTTGGATTGTTAAATAGGAGGATGAGAATTCGGCAGCCAAAACGGAAATTGTCCTTGGAAATGAGTGAGAAATCTGCAGCGCGATCTACAGAGGTCTGTCCATGGTGTAGTGCAGGCATGCTCAACATGCGACCCTCCAGCTGTTGCAAAACTACAACTCCCATCATTCCCGGACAGCCTACAGCTTTCAGCCTACAGAAGGGCATGGTGGGAGTTGTCGTTTTACAACAGCTGGAGGGCCGCAGGTTGAGCATCCCTGGTGTAGTGGATGGAGCTGGTTACTGCAGAGCTGCTCCCACCGAAGAGATTGAGAGCAGCACTGCAGTTACAAGCTCTGTCCACTGCACAATGGGTGGAGCTGTGTAATTCCAGCACTGGAGCCACTGCAGAACCATTGATCGGCGAGGGGGCGGGGTGCCCCCCCCCCCACTATCAGGTATTTATTTAGTTTACTCACTTATACAGCGCTGACATATTCCGCAGCACTTCACAGACATCAGCATCACGCTGTGCCCAATGGGGCTCACAATCTAAGTTCCCTATCAGTGTGTCTTTGGATATATGTATTATCAATAGTAAAAGAGTAGACAAAACGTTTAAAGGTGATGTCTCATCATGGACAATAGGGGCATATCGCTAGGATATTCCCCCATTGTCTTATTGGTGCAAGACCCACCGCTGGGACCCGCACCCATATCGAGAACGGAGCCCCGCAAGTGAAGGAGGGCGCACTGCGCACGCGCAGCCGCCCTTCATTTATTTTTGATGGGGCCGGCGAAAATAGCTGAGCGTTGGCTCGGCTATTTCCGTCAGCCTCATAGAAATGAATGGGAGCGCGGTACATTCCTATTCACTTCTATGGGGAGCCAGCTTGGTGGTGGCTGGACCGGAGTCCTCCAGCCACCACCTTGCGGGGCTCCGTTCTCGATATAGGTGCAGGTCCCAGACGTTGGACCTGCACCTATAAGACAATGGTGGCATGTCCTAGTGATATGCCCCCATTGTCCATGATGAGACAACCCCTTTAAGTGCATGCTTTCAATTGCTTGCTATTTTTAAAACTTCTTACTACTTGCTGTAAGTGAATGAAAATCCATCTGATCTGTAGCTTGTTCTCCCTTTGGGTACTTTCACACTTGCGTTTTCCTTTTCCGGCATAGAGTTCACTTACAGGGGCTCTTTAACCGTAAAAGAACTGATCAGTTTTATCCCCATGCATTCTGAATGGAGAGTAATGCGTTCAGTTTGCATCAGGATGTCTTCAGTTCAGTCGTTTTGACTGATCAGGCAAAAGATAAAACCGTAGCATGCTGCGGTTTTATCTCCGGCGAAAAAAACTGAAGACTTGCCTGAATGCCTTTTTCCCCATAGGAATGTATTAGTGCCGGATCTGGCATTCAAAATAACGGAATGCCGGATCCGTCCTTCCGGTCTGCGCATGCGCAGACCGGTAAAAATGTGAAAAAAGATACAAGATGGATCCGTCTGTCCGCATGATAAGCGGAGAGACGGATCTGTTCTTGCAATGCATTTGTGAGACGGATCCGCACCCGGATGCATCTCACAAATCTTTCAGTCACATGCAGATCGGCGGATCCGGCGGGCAGTTCCGATGACGGAACTGCCCGCTGGATCACACTGCCTCAAGTGTGACGCTGGGTTCACACCTGAGCGTTCTGAAAGGAGCGCTCTGTATGCGCGATTGTACCGGCGTTTGCAATCGTGCATACAGAGACAAGCGAACGCCCATTGTCACGCGCTCCCGAAAGTCTATGTACGGGAACGCGCGACAATACGCCCCGAAGAAGCTCATGTACTTCTTGGGGCGTCGGGCGTTTTACAGCGCGATCGTACGCGCTGTAAAAAACGCCCAGGTGAGAACCATTCCCATAGGGAATCATTGGTTTCTCCTTGTTAAGCGTTTTACAGCGCGTAGGAACGCGCTGTAAAACGCTCAGGTGTGAACCCAGCCTGAAAGTAGCCTGAGCTGATGGGTTTCTATGCTTCAGTGTAGGCAGTCTCCTGTGAGCAAAACTTCTTCTCTACTTTCCTCTGACACTGTTTGATACATTGTAAAGTAGCACTAGGCCAGCACAGTCACAGAACATAAAACTGGATGCTTCCATTCACTGATCACAAGCAGAGTCCTTGAAATGATGTAAGTAGAAACGCTAGGGCCCTGATGTATCAAGCTAATGGGGCCAGGAGGAGGCATGTCATTTATGACGAGGTGCAGGCCTTATCATAAATTAAATGTCCGTGCGCTGGAACAAAATCTAGGGCAGGTCGGTGCTTTTGTAGATTTCAACCATTATATAATAAATACACTGTATAATAAATGATATTTAATAAATAATGATGAATGAGTTGGGCCAAGGGCCCGCCCATGCCACAACCCCTTTTATTAAAATTGGCGAGGGCAGAGTAAAGTGGCAGTTGCGCCAATTGCTTTTTAAAGCCAAAAACTGGAGTGGGGGGTAATGACTGCCTTACGATAGGCCACTAATATAAAAATCTTGGAAAACCCTTTTATGATCTCTTGGTGAATCAGAGGTGACGGGATGACCGGCTTCACAAGTAGCGTTCTTCTGAGTTAGGTCTCATGCACTCGGCCGTTGCCGTTTATGCGGTCTGCAAATTGCAGATATGTAAAACACGGATACTGGCCGAGTGTGTTCCACATTTTGCGGAACGGAACGGCTGGCCCCTAATAGAACTGTCCTATTCTTGTCCATAAAACTGACAAGAATAGGACATGTAAAAAAATGTTGGCGTGGCCTCAGAACGGACATACGAATTCGGACAGCACTCTTTTTGCGGCCCTATTGAAGTGAAAAAATGTTGATCAGATGCGGGCACAAAATACCTTAATGTGCATGAGCCCTTAACCTGACAGGTGCACCTACACAAATCCATTTTACAGATGCCCTCAATGTACAGGTTCATTCTGGGGATAAATTGTATTCTAGGTTATAGGTATAGATTACATATATAGATTATTCCGTATCAGTTTCTATTCCGAGTTTTTCCCGTTCTCTCTGGTATCTGAACGATATTACATGCGTTTGTCAATAACACATCAAATGTTAAACACTGGTTTATACTAATGAGGGAAGAATTATGTTATGGAAAAATCATCAACTTTACTAATGGTGTCCCACAGGCATCATTAAAGCAACCATCCGTAAATGTTGTTAAGAAGGACAGTGTGAGATATCTCAATTTGTATCAGGATGTGTGCGGCACGCCGGGATTTTTCATCCGAATGTATACATGTTATTTTATAGCCAGTCAATCATTAAACGCTAGCAGCTGTAAACAAATACACATCATTCACTATACTGTCATTTATTTTTCGGATTGATCCTTCTATCACTGACACTCCAAAATAAATGAACTGCCAGCTCTTTAATGCGTCATCCAATAATCTGGAAATGATGATTATCCGGCACCCGTCTCCAGCACAGATCTGAAATATAATCGCGCTTTTCACTAAACTAGAAACAGAAGCCTGAATAAAGAGAATAAAAAAGAATAAAATAATGGAGTGTCAACTGAAATTTACACTGTATTACATTTCTATGGCAGTTTATGCTTCTGGATGGTTCTTTAATTCCTGTTAATGTTAGATTAAAACCGTTGTTCCGTTCTCCAATGCAGGGTGGTTTTCAAACCGCGTCTGGATTTGAATACCTTTGTAACTGCCTGTAATTAAACATTTAGTATAGATCCCAGTTCACTATAATGTGATCCAACAGGGATCTGGCAGGTTTCAAGCAGAAATCCTGCCTTTTTGATGAACAAATACTGCTGTTCAGAGGTGTCCGGCTGGACACCGGTGGTCTGCTCCTCTGCTAGAACAGACTACTGTATTTTCCTCCAATGAACCTACCCTTAGGGTCCATTCACACATCCATGTGTGTTTTGCGGATCCGCAAAACACGGACAACGGCAATGTGCGTTCCGCATTTTGCGGACCGCACATTGCCGGCACTAAGAGAATATGCCTATTCTTGTCCTCTATTGCGGACAAGAATAGGACATGTTCTATTTTTTTCAGGATCGGAATTGCGGACCCGGAAGTGCGGGTCCGCAATTCCGGATCGGGGCAGCACGTCGTGCAGCCCCATAGAAATGTATGGGTCCGCAATTCTGTTCCGCAAAATGCAGAAAGGAATTGCGGATGTGTGAATGGAGCCTAAAAATGGTTTTATTTAGCTGGATCATCTACAGGAATCATTCATAGCATTGAATATCTCCACAAATAAAAATTTTGCATAAAAATTTATATAAATCTAACATAAAGATAATACCGAGTTTTTGGACTATAAGACACACCTAGGATTTGGAGGAGGAAAATAAGAAAAGAAAAAAAATTCATCAGACCTCAGATCAGACCACCAAGTTCCATTAGACCTCAGATCAGATCTTCATCTGACCCCGACACTCCATCAGCCTCAGATCAGGACCCCAGATCCACAAGCACCATCAGCCTCAGATCAGACCTCTCAACCTCCATCAGCCTCAGATCAGCCACCCATCAGACCCCTCAGCCTCCATCAGCGTCAAATCAAATCCCCTTAAGACAGATCAGACCCCCATCAGCTTCAGATCAGACGCCCATCAGCCTCAGATCCCACTCTACCTCTTGACACTATATGCAGTCAGGACAGAGTGCAGAGCAGAGGAAGACCAGGGTAGTTAAGTAGAGCCAGCGCAGTGCTTCCCTCACTTCTCCTCGCGCCTCCCACATGCTGAAGACCATGCTGATGGTCCATTAAGGAAGTGGTCATTAATATCAGATCGGTAGCGGTCTGACTCCCACCAATCAGCACTTAAGTTTTAGATTGCAAAAACACTTGTCTTAGTTCCCTAGGCTGGGATCGATGGGAGAACAGATCATCCTTAAAGGTGTTCTCCCATGACTAATGTAAAAAATGAAAATCAGACATCATACAGTACATGACAATCTCTTACTAACAAAGCCAGAACCAGCCCTGTACCTCACATGGATCCAGAGATCTCCACATTGATTGATTGGCAGATCCTTCATGCTTCATAGTTAAGATGTATCCGTGAAAGCATTGTTAATGCCCGTCTAAAAATAGGAGACTCGGCGCACACTGCAGTTTCACATAAAACCAACATAAAAAGAATGATGTTTCCATTATGGATTTATAGGAGTTAGTTCTCGACATGAAACATGGGGTTATGCGCTGGTATCTACCCCAAATGAAGCCAAGATATATTTTTAAAAATCATTGAATGGAATCTGCTACCGGTTTCACACTAGCATAAACTGGTGACAGATATTAGCGAAATGCTGGGTCACTTACTTAAAGGGGTTCTCCCATGAATAATGTAAAAAATGAAAATCAGACATCATATAGTACATGACAATCTCTTACTAACAAAGCCAGAACCAGCCCTGTACCTCACATGGATCCAGAGATCTCCACATTGATTGATCTGCCAGATTTATATCAAGTTAAAGAGGAGTGTCTCTTCTGCTGCAGCTCAGGGGGCGTGTCTCAGCTCTACCTATCACAGCTCAGGGGGCGTGTCTCAGCTCTACCTATCACAGCTCAGGAAGCAGCTAAAGGATGAAACTGAGCATGTGCGGCCTTCTCAGTGAGCAGGACAAAGAAATAAGGAGAAAAAACACTCAGCATGTGGCGCTATACTGAAACAATTTATTGAATAAGGCTACTTTCACACTTGCAGCAGAGTGATCCGGCAAGCAGTTCAGTCGCTAGAATCTGCATGCAAAAGTACAGCATTTGTAGACGGATCCAGATGCGGATCCGTCTAACAAATGCATTGCAAGAATGGATTCGTCTCTCCGGATGTCATCTAGAGAAACGTATCCGTTATAAACTTTTTCAGTTTTCACATTATTACTGGTCTGCGCAAAGGACGGATCCGGCATTGCGGTATTTTTAATGCTGGATCCAGCACTAAAACATTTCAATGTAAATTAATGCCGGATACGGCATTCCGGCTACTGAATTTCCTCCGTCCATAACGCCGTTCAGTGACTGAACTGAAGACATCCTGATGGATGACAGATTTCTCTCCATTCAGAACGCATGGGCATAAAACTGATTAGTTCTTTTCCGGTATTGAGCCCCTAGGAGGGAACTCAGTGCTGGAAAAAAAAAACGCTAGTGTGAAAGTTCCCTAACTCAGTGGCTATGCTAAATTTTTAATCACATGCAATTACAAAAGTACTCAGATCCAGGTGCTGGTTTGAAAACTGTAAAATACTTTTCGTCGGACAACTCCTTTAGGGCTCTTTCACACCTGCGTTCTTTTCTTCCGGTATAGAGTTCTGTCGTCAGGGCTCTATGCCGGAAGAATCCTGATCAGTTTTATCCTAATGCATTCTGAATGGAGTGAAATCCGTTCAGGATGCATCAGGATGTCTTCAGTTCAGGACCGGAACGTTTTTTGGCCGGAGAAAATACCGCAGCATGCTGCGCTTTTTGCTCCGGCCAAAAATCCCGAAGACTTGCCGCAAGGCCGGATCCGGAATTAATGCCCATTGAAAGGCATTAATCCGGATCCGGCCTTAAGCTAAACGTCGTTCGGCGCATTGCCGGATCCGACGTTTAGCTTTTTTAGAGTGGTTACCATGGCTGCCGGGACGCTAAAGTCCTGGCAGCCATGGTAAAGTGTAGTGGGGAGCGGGGGAGCGGGGGAGCAGTATACTTACCATCCGTGCGGCTCCCGGGGAGCTCCAGAGTGACGTCAGGGCGCCCCAGGCGCATGGATGACGTGATCGCATGGCACGTCATCCATGCGAATGGGGCGCTCTGACGTTATTCTGGAGCGCCCCGGGAGCCGCACGGACTGTAAGTATACTGCTCCCCCGCTCCCCGCTCCTACTATGGCAACCAGTCCTGGCTGCCATAGTAACACTGAAAGCATTTTGAAGACGGATCCGTCTTCAAATGCTTTCAGTTCACTTGCGTTTTTCTGGATCCGGCGTGTAATTCCGGCAAGTGGAGTACACGCCGGATCCGGACAACGCAAGTGTGAAAGAGGCCTAAGAAAGTATGACCTAAGTCTTATATTAAAGATTTACCCCACTGCCTTGGTGGCTGGGACATAGTAACCATTCCCCATCTAGTGGTACTTCTTTATGCTCGCGGCTAATGGCCGATACCACCGTTTTCATAGCCCTAGTGTAGTTTTGCCTTGGTTTGTAGCTTCATTCATAGAAGGATCTGAAACTGCTAAGTTGTCGAATACGTGTGAGCAAGTGAAGAGCAGGGTCATCCAATTTAGCTAAAAAGAAAGTTATCACAGTGTTTCATTTTAGTGTGAACAGGGCTGAGTACTGTGATTTTACTACTCCCTACTAGTGTTGAGCGAACTTGTGTTTTAAGTTTGGCGTCTAAAGTTCAGGTTATCGAATAATCGCGTTATGGATTCCGCTACCACGGACTGTAACGGAATTTAGAATCCATAACGCGATTTTTCGATAACCTGAACTTTAGACGCCGAACTTAAAACACAAGTTCGCTCAACGCTACTCCCTACATAAAGTACATATACAGTACATATAAAGTATACCTCAGGTGTACGGTTTATTGAATACAAGATGCAGCATTCCAAGAGTTAATTAAAAAAAAACCTGAAGGAAATCACTCATTTTACTTTCTTAAATTCACATCCCAATTAATCATTTCTCACAGAATAATTATCACCTTTGCTCCTACTGAGCTCCTTTCCCGCTTCTCATTTGGTAATTTTTCCATTACCCGTCCTCGCCACCTTTTGCCAGTCAGAGAAGCTTCCCGGTTTAATGCAATGTTAATCTCTATCACCTTTAAGCAGATTGACTGGCAGATCCTTCATGCTTCATAGTTAAGATGTATCCGTGAAAGCATTGTTAATGCCCGTCTAAAAATAGGAGACTCGGCGCACACTGCAGTGAAACCAACATAAAAGAATGATGTTTCCATTATGGATTTATAGGAGTTAGTTCTCGACATGAAACATGGGGTTATGCGCTGGTATCTACCCCAAATGAAGCCAAGACATATTTTTAAAAATCATTGAATGGAATCTGCTACCGGTTTCATACTAGCATAAACTGGTGACAGATATTAGCGAAATGCTGGGTCACTTACTTAAAGGGGTTCTCCCATGAATAATGTAAAAAATGAAAATAAAACACCATATAGAACATGACAACCTCTTTTTAACAAAGCTAGAACCAGCCCTGCACCTCACATGGATCCAGAGATCTCCCCATTCATTGCTCCTATTGATCGGCTAGATTTATTTCAAGCTGTCAGCTTAGAGGACATGTCCTTTCTCAGGGGTGTGTCCTTTCTGCTGAGCATGTGCTTCCTCTAATACCAAGGCTAAGGGGACAGTGGGCAGGCTCCTAGCACATCTAGGAGAGGCTGATACATAGGTGGCAGTGTTAGGCACTATGGAAAAGGTAGCATACACAACTCCAGCAATCCCAGGGACAAGACAATGCCCGGACAAAGTCTACAAAGAAGAGCAATATTTATCAAAAGGTAATTATGTTCTATGAGGATTTCTGAGCAGATGAAGGAAATGTTTAGGCCCTAGAAAGCCCTCTCCCGTTGCATCTACTTTCTTGTGGCATGATGCCCATAGGAATCAAGTGGACTTATGGATGACACGGGGCGCAATATCACAACCAGGTATCAAAACGGGTTTCGGTTTATTCAAAGACAACGCGTTTCGGGGTACAAGTCTAAAAGAAGGTGATACAGTGTAAAAACAAATAAAAATTGATAAAAAAGATGTAGCACAAGAAAACAATAAGACGGATCTCTAGATATATACATGGGGGAACGCCATGACAATGGATCTCCGGATGTACAGATGGGGGGAACCCCAAAAAACAAAGATTACATTAAAATTATATTTACATAAAGTATATATACACAGTTGGGGTACTGTGAGGTCAGTTACCCAATGCATAAGGGATTTTTTGTGCGTCAGTTGGATATAAACTTAAAGGGGTTGTCCGGGTTCAGAGCTGAACCCGGACATACCCTTATTTTCACCCCGGCAGCCCTCCTGAGCCTGGCATCGGAGCATCTCATGCTCCGATGCGCTCCCGTGCCCTGCGCTAGATCGCGCAGGGCACAGGCTCTTGTGTTTACAATAACACACTGCCGGGCGGTAACTTCCGCCCAGCAGTGTGTTCGGTGACGTCACCGGCTCTGAGGGGCGGGCTTTAGCTCTGCCCTAGCCGTTTTACTGGCTAGGGCAGAGCCAAATCCCGCCCATCAGTGCCGGTGACGTCACCGGGGTTCCTGTCAGCCCCATAGAGAGCCCCGGTACGTCACCGGAACTCAGAAAAATGCCTTTGCCCTGCGCGATTTAGCGCAGGGCAAAGGAGAGCATCGGAGCATGAACTGCTCCGATGCTCATGTCAGGGGGGCTGCCGGGGTGAAAATGGAGGGATGTCCAGGTTCAGCTCTGAACCTGGACAACCCCTTTAATACTAGTACTGACTGTGAATGATAATTAATGATAAATGATTGTTGAATAATAAACATCAATAGAAAACATAGAAAATAAAAATCAGTATAAAACTTAGGTACACAATGTGAAAAGTGTAAGGGTCCATTCACACATCTGCAAAATGGGTCCGCATCCGTTCCGCAATTAGGCGAAACAGGAGCGGACCCATTCATTTTCAATGGGGCCGTAATGATCTGTCCGCATCCGCATTTGCGGATCCGCACTTCCGTTCCGCAAAAAATAGAACATGTCCTATTCTTGTTGTAGATATCGGGCGGCACTGCGTGGAGGTATGGGTGCACGGTCAGCGGGCGTTGCCCCAGATACTTCAATAGAAAAACAGAACCGGCACTCCTTGCGATGCAATAGTGAATTCTTTATTTGCCACTCATAAGAAAAAGTGACGTGCGTTTCGGCACGCGGGTCACTTTTTCTTATGAGTGTCCTATTGCATCGCAAGGAGTGCCGGTTCTGTTTTTCTATTGAATGTCCTATTCTTGTCCGCAATTGCGGACAAGAAAAGGCATTTTCTATGAGAGTGCCGGCGATGTGCGGTCTGCAAAATGCAAAACACATATGGACGTGTGAATGGACCCTAAGAGATAAAGGGATGCAAAGTATGGTGCCATAGCTCAGAGCATACATATTGAGAAGGCCACCCACTCCACAGTCACTGAAAGACCCACGGTGATCGATAACCTGTAGGAAAAAAATAAGAGAAAAGATACCTGGAGAGTCACAGCTGATGCATGGACGCGGCCGCTGCTCGCCAGCACGTGGGGCGTTTGGATCGCTGTGTGTTCGCAGAGCGCGCTCACTGCGGGAGGTTAAAAAGGTTGTGTGGGAGAATACTGTCTCTCTGATGGGAGAAACGCCGGTTGATAGGCAGGGTTGGGGTTACGATGTCTTGAAAGATTAGATACAGGATCTGAAGTACTGGGACAGGTACAAGGATGGGAATTAGTTCATTGGGGTATCAGCAGGAGAAAGGGGAGCTGTAGCTATCAAAGGGAGGGCGACGTAAACCTGATGCATATATATGACGGGCTGTTGCCTGTGTTTGCAAATTATCTTAGGTGTTGAAACGGAGAAGGCTGGTAGTTGTGCAATTATGAAACAAGGGGAAAAAAAAGTAAACTAAATAAGTAAATAAATTGAATATTAATATGATGAGATTAAGATATATATTTTTAATATGTGTAGATAATGTATTGATGGTTAATGAATTGATTGGAGTGTTGATTAATTGAAGGTCAATAAAAAATCTATAAAATATGTATAATTGTGACAGCGGTAAAAGATGGGAGTGGGATATATGAGGGGGTCCCAGCAAAGGTCAGAAGGGACCAAGGTCAATTCCCACTCACTGATGGGGGGGGGGGGGGACCTTGTAAGGGTTATTTGGTCATCCGACAGGTGTATTAGAAGCATTTGTTCTCTAAGCTTTCATTTAGGCCATATGGTTCAAGAGTCTTTAACTTAAAAATCCAAAACATCTCTCTTCTTTGTAGCGTTCTGAATCTATTGGAACAATTGTCAGCGATGTGTTCAATAGGTGTGATGATGAGCTTGGAGGGATCCTTATTGTGGGTAGAGAGAAAGTGTCGTGATACACTGGGCTTCAAAAAACCACGCGTGATGTTCCACCGATGTTTGTTCAGACGTTCTCTCGGGGACTGGATGGTACGACCCACATACTGCAGGCCACATTCACATTCTAAAAGATAAACAACATATGAAGAGAAACAATTCATAAGGCTCTTTACGGGAAATTCCTCTCCCGTTATGTTACTCTTAAAGGTCCTGGTTAGGTTGGAGATGCTGCTACAGCACTTACAAAGGATGTGGCCACATTTATAGCTGCCCACACAATCCGGGTAACTTCCTTATGTGGTTCGCCGTGTTCGAACGCGAACACATGCGGGCTGCCATCTTAACTCACAAGTCCGGCGATGCACAGGTAAGCCCTTACCTGTGCCGCGAGCCGGTCTGAAAGAATGAAGGCCCCCGGCGGCTGTTCTCGGAACTGCTTTCTCCCGGTGACCGCATTTTTTTCAGACCGGCTCACGGGACAGGCACAGGTAAGGACTTACCTGTGCATCGCCAGACATGTGAGTTAAGATGGCAGCCCGCATGTGTTCGTGGGCGAACACGGCGAACTGGCCATGACTGATACTTACCTTTTTCCTGTCGCTCTGGTCCTTCGCACTGCCCCCGCTGTTTACACCTGGCAGTGCATGGACATGGTCATACACCACTCCAGTCAATGACTGGCTTACGTGGTGATGTGGCCACAAGCAGCGTGTCACTTCTGAAGACAGTCATTGACTGGAGCCGTGCAAGTGACCATGGCATGCACTGCCAGGTGTAAACAGCATGGGGACCGGAAGATGGAGGCAGCGGGGGCAGCGCAGAGAACCAGAGCGGCGTGGAGCATGTCATTATGAATCTTGTATTTCAGAGGCCATGCTGCAGGAACTTGTTTAAAACCTTTTTTTACCCAGAAAAGTGGCGACATTTCCTTCCATCCTGCCTCCTATTCATAAATCAGTGCTTTCCTTCACTGCAGAGGACGGAGCTCACTGGTTATCACCATCTCCTGTCCCCAGTTATAGGTGCCCTGCAGTAACCAGTAAGCACTTAACCAATAAGCGCCTTCCCCACTAGCAAGGTAAACACTTTAATGACCAGACACTTTTTTGTGATTTAGCACGTGTGGCGGTTCAAACGGTTGTAACTATCTATTATCTATTATTTGTTGGACTCATTTTTGCTAAAATTCTGTACTAAAAAATGTTTTTAAAAAGTATTTTTTTTTCAAACTATAGCTCCTTTTTCTTTAAATATGCAAACTGACACCAAAATAAATTATCATAATTAGTTCCCTATTTTGTCTAGGCCGTTTTTTTTATATAATATGTGTAGTTTCACATAAATGGGGCTGTAATGGTGACGGTTTTGATGTGGGTGTTTTTTCTTTTATGTATTAAATTTTTTTAATTATTTTTTTTCAACTTAATTTTTAATATATTTCTGATACATAATATGTGCCCCAAGACCTTGGGGGACACTATCACTTTTTAAAATTTAGCAATTTTTCCTTTTTATTTTTCACTTTTATTTGTATTTTTATTAATATTTTATTGTATTATTTTTTATAATTGGTTTATTACTTATTTATTAAATATATTTTTGCCACATAATATGTCCCACAAGAGGTCATAAAAAAACAGTTGAAGTACAATAAACACTTTTCCTTTTTTTTTATTTTATTTGTATTTTATAATTTTATAATTTTTTTAATTTCCTTTTTATTTTATTTGTATTTTATTATTTATTTTTATTTAAATATTTCTGAATTTTCTATAATTTTTTTTAAATATCGTTTTGCCACATAATATGTCCCCCAAGGGGTCATAAAAAGACTGTTGCGGGACAGTGAACACTCTTTTATTTTGTACTTTTTCCTTTTTATTGTCTTTTATTTTTCAATTTTTTTTATAATTTTCTATTTTTTTGTGCCACATTATTTTATTTCTCTTTTCTTTTATTCATATTTTATTATATTTTTTTTATTTAGTTTTAATTATTTTTTTTAATAAATAAATATATTTTTTTTAAATATATTTTTACCACATAATTTGTCCCCAAGAAGTCACTGAAAGACCTTTGGGGGACAATAAGTGACTTTTTTTTGTACTTTTCCACTGTAACTGAAGCATCCAAAGGAGCCCCAGTTACAGGGAAACCAGCCTACTGGGGGAGGGGGGAGTTTGTACCAGGGCAGAGCTGATCTCCCCCGAGACACCCAGCGATCACGTGATCGCTGGGTCCACACTGCAGAGCTCTCATAGAGGAGAAGGCAGAAGCGTTGATAGAGCTCTTCTGTATTCTCCTCGGCTTCCCCGCTCTCACTAATAGCCGGGGACCCTTTCCGCTGGAGCAAAACTTGTGATCTATCCGCTGTGCAGAGCTCCAGGCAGAAACACAGCTGAACGCAGGATCAGCTGTGTTTCTGCCCAGCAGGATGGGGGCCGCAAACCATGGCTCTGGGGACCGCAGGTTGTACACCCCTGCCATACATGATACAACCTTGGTGGACTAATGCAGTACAACAAAGTCAACAGATTTGAAAAAGAAAACTAATGTAAGACTATACATATTATAGAGAGGGCTCATGAAGCTAATAGGGAGCCCATGAGAAAAATGGACACAGACTACAGTATCACAGTAGCATTAGAAAGAAAAGGGTATCAAGGCTTAAAAGTCAATGTAATGCTCCCCTCATTTTAGAGATGTCAAAGGGAAAGAAGGCTACCCACCATACTCCGTTCCTGGATTTGGGTGGTGTAGTGTCGTGGGGGCAAATATATATTTTTTTGTAAATCTCTTTCAATTCTTACATAATCTTTTAATGTATAAGTTATTCATCTAACAGTCTATATCCACGTCTCTACAGAAAAAAGGCAGACACCTACTCATGAAAATGACAGTGGTCCAAAAAAAACAACTTTTGGAACTGTTTTGCCTTTAAGAACTGTGGCCCATGGAACATGGTTGATTGCTATTGTTATGAAGCGGATGAGGATCCGCTGTGTCACTTGAACAGATTTGACTTGTGGCCACTCTCACAGTTGTTTTGCAATTGTCCCTCCTAGTCAGACTCTGCTGCAGGGGAACTACCAGGCCGCTATCTCTTGGAGTAGTCTCTGTTCGAGTGTCTGCTGACCCACAGGGGTCAAGAGACAGGCAAAACCATTGTCAGGGAGGAGCTGAGGTCAGGGCGGGCAGAGTTTATGTGATTTGAAAAATAGTCTGAGGTCAGGGCAGGCAACTCAAGGTCAAATACGGAAACAGGCAGTCAGTACACAGGCAGGTGAACGTAAACCTAATTTTGCAGGAATTTAGTGTAATAGAGTCTATTGCTCAGACACCTTCTCATAGAAGAAGGTGCCTCAAGCACCCCAGGCTAGGCAGCCATTGGCTGGGGAAGGTGCGCAAGTGCTGGTATTTTAATGCTCAAAGGAACCACGGTTACCATAAGGGCAGTGGGAGGCATTGGCAGCAAGAAACAGGCCAAAGTCTGTGTGGAGAGAACAAGCAGAGCTACTCTGGCAGCCGGGCATGCCGGGGAGGAGGAGAGAGATGCTGGTGGGTCTAAGCTGCTGGAACTCAGGAGCAGGTGAGATATGGTCAGGCTGGAGGATAAATCTAGTGCAGGAACAGACATTTGTCTCTGACTCTGTACCAACTATTGGTTGGCTTACTTTGAGACATAATTTGACACCAGAATTGCACCAAAATTTTAGTACAAAATGACACCTCTTTGGCCTGCCCCTTTCATAAGAAGCCCTGACCCTTTGTCACGATGGGAAGTAGGGGAAACCCCCCACCGTACAATGTAAAAGGATAAGAGATAGCAGCTAGGCCAAGAAGCCAGGAAAAGGGAAGGAGGTCACCTCCTATAGCGTCCCTAATCCTCTGCCTAACTCCTCACCGTATGAGCGGACCCCAATGGTACGACAGCTCATACCCTGGGTCGCCCTGATAATCCCTTTAGATAGGAGCAGGGGGGAGACACCCTGTTCATCTAAGACACGGAAGAACAAGAGTCTCTAAAGACCTAATAACAGGGAAAATGAGAGACCATAAACAGCAAGAGGATCGGTAGGTAAGAACACAAGACAACACACTTACCTGCCAAAGTTTCCACGACTGGAACCCATGCATACATACAGGGGCCCTAACACCAAACAGGACGCTGTACCAGCAACTCACACAGGTATCCAGCACACCAGACGCTGCCAGGACACCCATGCTGCAAAGTGCATGGCAGCCCCAGGCAGCGCTGCATACAGGCTAGTGGTTCACCCCTCCGGGAAACCAACCCCCTTCCGGAGGACACAACACACAGGGAAAATGTCTTACATACATGCAGGGACAAACACAAACAAAAGCCCAGACATGTAACAACAATCAAGAAGAACATAAACCCACACCTAACATACAACAAGTGAAGTAGGGTATAAGGCACATACAAAAGGATGACAATTTATGTCCAACAAGGTGACCCTCAAGGACTGGGCAGAATCACCCAGGAAAGGAGCAGAGCTCCAACACCAAACAAGGCTGTAGTACCACTGTCCCCAGCCAGGAAGCCACAGATAAAGTCAAGCTAGTGGCCATACCCAGGACGCACCTAAATCCCCACTAGCTAGAGGATAAACCCTTCGCTCACCAAACCGCAGGGAGACACACCTTAAAGGGCAACCAGTCGGCACGGCAACCGCGTCACAGTTAAACAACAATATGACCGTGACACCCTTTTTCAATCATGTTGGAAAAGAGTGTAGAAAGCCATATTGCGCCATATTGCACCACTTTATTAGACAGATTTCTGATACGGATACATTAGTAAATCTGCCACTTGTTAGAATTAATCTTTAATTCTGAAGCAGTCTGTAGGGTTAAATCTTCATCATTTCACCTCCAGATGTGAAATAAAAATATATTGCAGTATTGATAAATAAAATGAAAATTAGTAGCAAATATCCCTAAATACAGGAGGACATAAAAATACACGCTTCTAAACTCTCTCTGATCGCTCTACCAGAATTTGGCAAGCACTCCTACCTGATCCAGCTGTTACAGAGATGTGGAGCTATTACTGAGACTGACACTGACAGATTTAAGTAATTTATAGGCAATAAAAGTAATGTTCATCTGCCACAATTAATGTAGGACTTGGGGAGAAACATTCAGCCATATTTCAATCTCTTTCAGTCTTTCTGAAAATCCACCTCATGCTTTAAGGTTATGTTCAAGAACACCAAGCTAGTCGTGACTGAGTCATCAGAAAGCACTTCTCGGGAGATGACATTATCGCCCACGGAAGGTATTATCAGGGTCGGAAGCATTGTATATTTGTCAGGATAAGTGGCTGAGTTCATAAAGAAGATATCTACTAACTTTTACTTCCTATCTTCCTGCTGATAACAATAAGAATTCCAAACTATTTCATTTTTTTTAAAATAATTTATAAATCAAGATATAGGCTGATGGGCTCAATTCTAGCCTGTTACAAATATTTCATATATGCACAATGGATAAAAAAAACCAAAAAACAAATGCCTCACCGATCTTCTATCAATGCCATTCCGATGCTTACCAGGGTCTCCTCTGGTCTCTGCTTCCTGGTGACTCTTAAAGGGCTTCTGTCACCCCCCAAAACTCATTTCTCATTTTTGGGCATATTAAAATCCTTATTGGACGACTATTCCCTTATTGGACGACTATTTTACCTTGTTCTGTGGCTTGGTTTCACTAAAAATCGATTTGTTAAAATATGCAAATGACCTCACTACCAGCAAGTAGGGCGTCTACTTGCTGGTAGCCGCCGCATCCTCCTTTCAAAAAACGCCCCCTCCTCCTGCTGATTGACAGGGCCAGGGAGCACTCTCCTCCTCCGACTGGCCCTGTCTGCAATTCAAATCCCGCACCTGCACCTCATTCGGCGCAGGCGCTCTGAGAGAAGGATGCTCACTTCCTCAGCACTTCCTCAGTGCGCCTGCGCCGATGACATCTTCTCTTTCAGATTTAGAGGTGACGTCATCGGCGCAGGCGCACTGAGGAAGTGCTGAGGAAGTGAGCGTCCTTCTCTCAGAGCGCCTGCGCTGAATGAGGTGCAGGTGCGGGATTTAAATTGCAGACAGGGCCAGCCGGAGGAGGAGAGCGCTCGCTGGCCCTGTCAATCAGCAGGAGGAGGGGGCGTTTTTTTTGAAAGGAGGATGCCGCGGCTACCATTAAGTAGACGCCCTACTTGCTGGTAGTGAGGTCATTTGCATATTTTAAAAGATTGATTTTTAGTGAAACCAAGCCACAGAACAAGGTAAGAGCCCTATATAGGGAATAGTCATCCAATAAGGATTTTAATATGCCCAAAAATGAAAAATGAGTTTTGGGGGGTGACAAAAGCCCTTCAAGAGTCACCAAGACTGTGATGTGATGGCTAACCTCCGGCACTCCAGCTGTGGTAACACTACGACTCCCAAGATGTACACTTGTTTGGCTGTTCTCAGAACTCTATAGAAATGAATGGAACATGCTGGGAGTTGTAATTTCACCACAGCTGGAGTGCCGGAGGTTTGTCATCACTGGCTGGAATGGTGTCTGACCTCAGCAGTGATTGCCGGTATTTACCATTGAGCATCAGAATGGCAGTGGTGGGGGATTGGTGAGGCGAGTGTTGCTTGTTTTCTTGTTTACCTCATTCTGCTCTTTTTCTCATGATTTTTCATCTGCCGTGCAACCCCTTTAACCGTCACCTCAAAAGCCAAGATTGAAATGATCTAATGATAGAATGTACAAATAGAAAGTAGCCCTGATATCGTCTAATTTTTATATTTTACCTGTAATAAAAAGTTTTAAATTCATACATCTCAACAATTCACATAGCCAGATAGGGTGATTTCAGGTTCCAGCACACAAGGCTGCTTTTAGATTTTGTCTTTTGTGCCCAGCACATCCATAAAATAGATCCTTAAAACAGACAGAATCAGGTGGTATTCACCCCCAATGGACTCCTAATATTATGCACAATATACATTTTTTACCGGATGTCTCTGCGTGAAGTCTGCAGAGCTATTGTAGTTAGCTAAAAATGGAAACTCATCGGTGCATACAGTAAACTGACACAACAGATTCAGATCTTCATCACCGTGCTGCTGTCTTCTAGTGCTCTGGCCAAGTAACTATTTGCCTCATCTGACTAGAGTATATTGTTTTAAAAGTCCTGGGGTGAATGTATCAGTAGTTTACACCAGTGTTATGGCATACAAAAGTTGCAAAGTTTGTTCCAAGTGCAATTTTGTAATTTTGTAGCAAATTTTGCAACTATTCCTCTTCTCCACCACCCAAGGCACTTTTGTAAAATGGGTACTATTTGAGTGGGAGCAACCCCTTTAGAAAAGATTAAACATTACCATAGAAATATCCCCCCCCCCCCAAAAAAAAAAAAAAAAAAAAAAAAAAAAGATTGTATTGTATTTTCTACATAAACAATCACAAAAATGGAAATACTAACCTCCTAATATCAAAACGTTAACAGTACATGAACATTACATATAGTTCTGTGCTGTCAAAAATTGTCAGTCATAATTCCTCCATCATAGAGAGTCTACTCGTAATGTCATGAATGATGCATAAAAAATAAAACCTATAAAAGTATAAACGTTAGGCATCGATCCCTAAATAATGGGATTGTTAAGCAGAGTGAGCTTTAATCTCCATACAGTAACTCTCAAGTCTTCTCGTAAGTTCCATTGGGTTAACACATAAGGCCTAATTATTTGGTTAAGCTCATCTTTAGTGAAATACAGAGTTAAGAATAATCACAATTTTCCAAAGAATCTCTTAGCTTTGCTCTATTTATGTTTTTTATTCTGTTTTATATCAAGAAAAAAAGCTTAGTTAAGCGGGTAATTAGTTGTGGGACAGTGTGAATTTGGGTTGAAACTCGAAAGCCATTAGGTTAATAAGTATTTCTTGGCTACCATAATAAACACTTCGGTAGTTGATGGTAAAGGATTCATTGACCCCTTTGATTTTGCATCCCTCTGCTTACTATGAAAGAGTAGCTCTATTGGACCTAGTTCTCCCTGATATCTACTCAAAGAGCAATATAAATTGGAGACCTCACTCCAGAAGTGGGATAGTCTAGGGCAGGACCACAGGCCATGATATAGGTCAAAGCACGGTTCATTGCATTTTGGGCATGATGTGATCCTGTCTGGTTTGAGAGCCGAGTAAAGTAAACATGAATACATAAATGTAAGATTTCGAGCTGAGTTTCTTTTCATCCCTCATTCAAGTTGTGCCCATTCTAACCCATTGATAATATGAGAAACCACTTCTGGATCATCTAACCTTTTCAACTATTGGATGGATTCATACTTAAAGGGACACTGACAGGCTGTTAGAGCATATAAAGTGACATACATTCTTCTATTGGTCTTAATATGCTTAATTAAACTATACCATTATCACACCTCACCGCCTTTCCGTTACTTATAAATAGTGTTTTTATCAATATGCAAATTACCGTACTTTGTGCCCAAGGCGCTGTCCCTCATTCAGTTCTGTGCCCAGCCGCGCCCCAACTGCCGTCTCCTAGTGCCGCCCAGCTCATTAGTATATACTGCACTGGGCAGCTTTTTTTTCCTCCCGACTGTCACAACCAGACAGCTGAGAAGCTCTGACAGAAGCCTTTCAGAACCTCCTCCTTGAGTTTTCCTTGTTGTGGTGTTCAGTTCCTCATCTCGTTAGCCTCTCTCAGCTGTCATGTAGTTGGACTGATTGCATCCCTTTAAATTCCGCCCCATAATGCATTACTGGGCGGCTTATACTACTTCCTGGAGTGTGTGTGCATGCTGATCCTGTTTCCCAGTCTGCTACAAAGTTAAGTGCTGTACATTTATCTGTTATTTTCTGTTTGTGGGATCCCAGGTGACCCTGACTCCCTCCGTGTCTGGTGTAGGGAGCCGGTGATCGTGTCCCCTCACTATTGTAGGGTGTTCAGGGGTTATATAGTCGAGGTACGTGGATATGCAACCATCCACCTTTGGGATCTTTGCATAGGCTGAGCAGCCAGGGAAAGTGCCAGGTTTTGTGCAGGGGTCTCCCTTTTGGTTCCTTAGCTTTGGATCCAGTGAGTCATATATGCATGTTGCATTGTCTTGTTTCCTGTACACCGTCCGTGACACCGACGCAGCGAAATCCTGCGCATGCCCAGTACTATCTTCCTGGCATCAGCCTCATCTTGTCGCTCCGTGCCTGATACGGATAAGGTCCCCAGCACCCTTGAGCTCCAATAGAAGATAGTACTGGGCATGCGCGAGATTTCACTGCGTCGGGAGAAAAAAAAGCCTCCCAGTGCAGTGAATACTAATGAGCTGGACGGCACTAGGAGACGGCAGTTGGGGCACGGCTGGGCACAGAACTGAATGAGGGACAGCCCCTTGGGCACAAAGTAAGGTAATTTGCATATTGATAAAAAACACTTTTTTTAAGTAACGGAAAGGCAGCGAGGGGTGATAATGGTATAGTTTAATTAAGCATATTAAGACCAATAGAAGAATATATGTCACTATATATGCTCTAACGGCCTGTCAGTGTCCCTTTAAGGATTCATTTTACTTTCTCTTTCCCAGTGGATATGACCTGGAATAAAGCGGAAGAAAAAAAAAAAATAATGAGACTGGGATTCTAGGGCCATATGAAATAATAATGGTGACACAGGGCATCCTTGTGTGTGCCTTTTAATAAAACATATGGAGGTGATAGAAACCCTGTGTTATAGATTCTAGCCTGCCGTTTAATATAAATGTGTTTAAAGGGGTATTCTCAACACGCTATTTGATACTTACCTGCTCCCGGCGCGCTGTCCACTTCCTGGTTTCGGCACTCGGCAGGGGGCGGGTTCCATCTTGATTGATGTCTTCTCCCGGCCGGGCCGTGCGCTGTACTGAACGCGCACGACAAGGCCGCGCATGCGCCCTGGTGACTTCTTCCTGGCAAGTATACTATACTGGCCAGGAAGAAATCACCATAGCGCATGCGCGGCCTCGGCGTGCGCGTTCAGTACAGAGCGCGGCCGACCGGGAGAAGAGAAGAAGTCGTCTGCGCACGCGCGGCCACCGCAATTCCTGAGAAGAGCGGTGGCCGTAACCAGGGGAGACAGAAAACAACTGTCAGGTAAGTATGGGTTTATTTTCTTCTAAGGGGTGGGACATTGTTAATTAAATATATTTAGAAAAATGATCACTGTTAAATCATTAACAGATTTAACAGTGATCATTAAGATGAGAATGCCCCTTTAAGCATGGAACGAAAAGGACCAATGAATCCCATTTTATCCAGCACCAGCCCCAACCAGGTCTGCTGGCCATTACTGAAAGTCTTTTCAACATCTAATGTGAAGAAAGCAGGTTCTCCCCGAACAGACTGGTAATGAGCCTAGACCAGCAAGAACAGGCCGGATATTTTTAACAGCCACCTGCCACTGAGGGAAGCCAACATGGCTGGTCTATCTGTCACAGTCCCTCCCTCTGAGGCCCTATTTAGTTCTGATATTTCCTGCTGGAGTTGGTTGAGCTGCTCCTCCATTCAGCTTTAAGCTAAGTGCATTTTGTTTTTCACTTGTGTGTGTTGTTGTCTAGGCCTCAGGGAGACGCTGGTTCCTTCATCTGGGAAGGAACCAGTAGTCTCATTCCCTGCCATCACTCCTAGGGATTTCCAGGGTCTTCAGGACCTAGGTTCCGGTGTATGAGTATTTCCACCTTCAGGGTCTACTCATACTGGCAGGAGTCAGGGAGAGGTGTAGGGATTCCTAGGAGGTCACCATCCCTCTCCCTTAGCTTTGAGGCCTAGACTCCGGTCTATTCCTTCTGTTTGTCATTTGGTGTTATCCCCTCCCCACTACCCTTGACACTATCAATGTCGGTATAATAGTAGTCAATCTATCTTTGACAGAATCTTAGGGCTGTATTAGATCAACAGATTATCTGACAATTTCTGTGCAATCAGACCAATAGTTGGCGTGTATAACAAAAGATCCGTATGTGTAAATGACCATCTGACCAATGATTGCTCAGAAAATCTGTCAGATAAACTGTTGGTGTAATACAGCCCTTACCTTCAATGTTTATAAGGGATATAGGCCTGTATGAGCCTGGCTGTGTGGGATCTTTACCCGACTTCAGTAGAAGTTTACTGTAAGACATAGAACCTGTTGGGTGCAAACCCCCTTGCGCTCAGGCCCCATTATATAAAGATGTTAGTGTACCCACGATTTTGTCCTTCAGTGTCCTGTAAATTTCTCCCGGCAAGCCATCCAGCCCCGGAGCTTTAGATGATTTCAAGTTCATAATAGTGTTCTCCTCTGGCACTATGGGAGCATTCAACCCGTCTAGTTGTTCTTGATTGATTTTTGTAAGCTCTATCTCATCCAACATTGTTGGTCTATCTATCAATGAATGGTCATCTGGATACAGCTCTCGATAGTACAACCCCAATGTCTTGCTGCTCGGGTCCTCTACAATTCGTCCCTCTCAGTCCTTCAGTTGAACTATATGAGTGGGGATATCTTTTGCGTTTCGCTAACATCACCAGGAGTCTGTCCGGCTTATTCCCATAATGAAACAGCTTCATATTCAGCATGGAAATGGGTTTCTTGTTGAGAAGCCCAGTCATTAAAAGATTGTTGGGCAGCTCTCCAGGCGGATAGTAACACAAGATATGGGGTGGTTAGATAATAATGTTTTTCTTAGGGTTAGATGAGCAGTGGCATATCCATATGAGATTTCCTTTTTTTCCCATAATGTAAAATATTATGCTACCCTAAAGCACTGCTTTAGCTGCATCCCAAAATAATGGCGTGTCCACGCTAGGGATACTATTTGTATACACATAGTCTTCCCACCAAATTTGTACAAAATTATCATCAGAAGTGAGAGTAGATGGGAATCACCATAGTACAGTAGATCCAAACCTTTGCGATAGGTTCCTGAGATGGACAGAGTTAAGAGGAAGTTATGAGATCACCATGTCTAAGGAGATTACCCTTGGTAAAAAAAAAACTTGTACACAAATATATTCGATCCTAGACCAAGGTTGGTGTGCACATGCCTAATGGGTGTAGTTCCTTTCTGAAGGGTTGTGATATCTAAGTGGATCCCATAAACCCACAGTTTCTATCATGGGGGTCAGGACCTTATCCTGTAAGTAAACCTGCACTTGTCCCTGATCTAAGACTGAGTTTACCCCCAACCACTTTAAAGGCGATTGAGTCTTTAAGGAGCAGAGTTTGTAATGTGGCAAAGAAGTTGGCATTATTGCTATTAGGGCCATAAACATAATACAAGCTTAGCATTCCACAGGTTGTATTAAGGGTTAAATAGAGCAGTCGCCACTCGTCATCAGTCTCCAATGTGAGGACCTCATGGGCCATTGTCTTGTGAAGCATATGATTACCCCTGCTGTTTTTCCTGAAGAATGAAGATCCATAAACCTCTCCCACCCATAATTTAAGCATGGAGCTATAGTCTTATTTCTCCAAATGTGGTTCCTGGCAAAGCGCTAAATCAGTTTTCAATTTTTTTTAAGTACAGTAGGACCATTATCCACTTATTGGTGGAGCGAAGCCCCGTAACATTCTAGGAAATTATATGCATATTACGTACACAAGTAAGGTCTAATCTTGTAGAGCACTCCAGGGACGATAAGAATGTCTAACCACTGACGCTGAGGAGGTCAACTGTTTGATTGTTGGCACAGTCATAAAAACTGACAAACTAAAAAGAGCCTTAAAAAGGATTATGCCATGAAAAAGATGAAAATTATACAGAATCTAGTAGATGACAACCTCTTTCTAACAAAACTAGAACCATTCCTATACCTCACATGGATCCAGAGAAATCAGCATTCATTGTTCTAATTGTTTTGCTATATTTATTTAATGTTGCAGCTCAGGGGTGGTGTCTTTTCTCAGGGGTCATGTCCTTTTCTGCGGTAGCTCTTTCCCTGCAACTGAAACAGCATCTAACCAAAGACATGGCAAGCAGCAGTTGAAGATTTAAACTGAGCGTGTCCGACCACTTCTGTAAGGTGGACAGAGAAATAAAGAAAAGAACGAACAGCAGATGGCGCTATACAGATACATTTTATTTGATAGCTCAGTGGCTATACCAAATTTTTTATTATATGTTATTACAAAAGTTTTCAGATCCAGGTGCTGGTTTGAAAAATGTAGAATATTTTTAATGGCACAACCCCTTTAAAACCAACTGATCACACTTTCTCTCCATTTATAGCTAATGTCTTTATATGCTAGGCAGGTTCTCAGACAATGTCTCAGTATTGTAAAGGACTTGTCTGCAGATAGTTGTGCTCTATATGAATCATATAAAGTGTCCTAACTATTGTAAAACTAGTTCACAATAATTCAATAAAATAAATAAATAGATGTCCTTTAACATGCAGACCTGCGGCCTTGTTTATGCAGGTGACAGTCATAAATGCCATATGCCACCCATGTCTACTATTCATTATTCTAGTTGGAGCACGCTTTCTTTTAGTAGGGTAACTGCTGGATTACCAGACCTATTAGAAAATAATTATTTGTGTGCCAACACTAGACAGTTATACAAGCCATCTGTCCACTCTGTGCTCCCAGTATGGAGAGGATCAGTGAATATTATGATTAGATTCCCAGCATGAGATGGGCACAAGTCATCTCAGGTGTCACAAATATCATCTGTTTCTAAAGTGAAGGACATGAAAGCCCATTGAAAAGTGAAAAATGGGCTTCTTACAAGAGAACTATAGTATATGTGCATATTATCCAACCAAATATAATAGAAAGTACATAATAGTCCTTTCTAATAACTTACCATTTTATTCAGGGGCGTTCATAAAGGAATGGGGGGATGAAACTGCCCCCCCCCCCGATGGTGTAAGATAATGGTAACCAATACAGACTTTACCCACTCCTTCCCTTTCCATAACCCTTGTGCAAGTTCCATTCTCCCTAGTTTACTGACATTGAAGTGGTGATGGAAGAGACAGTTCTGCATAAATTCTCACACCCAACAGCAATGGAGATGGAACCAACGGTGACTGGGGTCTCTCTCCCCTATGATGCTATTTCAGTAGAATAAAAAAATAGCACAAAAGACAGCCTAGTCCTGAAGTTGCTTCACACTACATTTTGATAATAACCTTTTTGATTATTTTATATTCCAGTCAACAATACATACTGATATCCCATGAAACCTAAGTAGGAGGAAATGCTCTTTACTTCCTGCACTGACATCAACCATGGAGGAGACTTCCTAGAATCCCCAAAACAAAACTATACATGTAATAAAATATGAGAATATCCACTAAATATGCCAAAAGTCTACCAGGTCAGAATCCAACCACCTTCAGAATCCCATCAACCCTTGGCTGTTTTTGGATCTCGCTTAGATTACAATGACTTTGCTGCAACTACTTTTCTTGGTCTAGAACAGAGTCATAGCCTGATTGTTGCAGTTTTAAAAGTATGGGTCTATTCACTGAAGATTTATATCAGTAAGGGGCCAATTCACATGACCCTATTTATAGGTCCGCAATTTTGCGGAATGCATGATGTCCCATTTATTTCAACGGGGCCACAAAAGATGCGGACAGCACCCTGTGTTCTTCTGTTCCGTGGCCCCGCGAATAGACGTGTCCTATTTTTGTCCAAAATTGCGGACAAGAATAGGCATTTCTTCGATAGGACTGGCCGTGTTCTCTCTGCAAGATGTGGAACGAACACAGGCCAGTATCCGTGTTTTTACGGATCTGCAATTTGCAGACTGCAAATCACATACGGCCGTCTGAATGGGCACTAAGTCTGTTTTTGTTCCATTCATCTGAATGGGACTTGCAGAAATCCATGTGCTTGCCGTCAAAACAACCCTATTCACGTGAATGGAACTGGTTTTCAGTAGGAGAAACCTCTGCAACAAATCTGTGTACGGAAATATACCTTTAAAGGGGTTGTCCAGCTTTGTTTTTTATTTGCATAGGTACAACTGGCTGGGGTGCATTAAGCTGGACAATCCCCTTAAGGACTTTTTACAAAGCCATACAACAATCGGTGCTCGTTATAGCCAGGCAGCAGCCCATGTAAATGTCCCAGAAGGCTACACTGGAAATTGCCCCTTAAATTTTAAAAGGGTTGACCAGGAGTTTAACAAATACATGTTGTATCTGTGCTATAGTATTTGTGCATACTACAAGAAGAGGATTGCACAATTATATCTATATAATATATTTAACACATTGTTTATGCTGTAGATTGCTGTATATTAACGGAGTTCTCATATTAATGGCCTATCCTCAGCACAGGTGGGGGTCTGACACCCAGCACCCATGCAAACCAGCTGTTTGAAGAACCTGTAGTGCTCACCGGTAGTGATGAGCGAACTTCTGTTTTAAGTTCGGCGTCTAAAGTTCGGCTTCCGGTTAGCGGAGAATCCCGATATGGTTCCCGATATGGATTCCGACTTCCGTTGTGGTCCGTGGTAGCGGAATCAATAATGGCCGATTATTGATTCCGCTACCACGGACCACAACGGAAGTCGGAATCCATATCGGGAACCATATCGGGATTCTCCGCTAACCGGAAGCCGAACTTTAGACGCCGAACTTAAAACAGAAGTTCGCTCATCACTACTCACCGGAGCTCTGCTGAGCGGCCTCCTCGCGGCTTACGAAGCACATCGCCCCCCATTGAATAGTGGCTGTGCTTGGTATTGCAGCTCAGCCCCATTTAATTGAATGGGACTGAGCTACGTCTGGGCCATGTGACAGATGAACGCATCGTCACTGGACTAGGAAGAGACATAAAGACGCAGTGCCGTAGCTTCCTCATGCAGCTGATTGACGGGGGTCCCTGGAGACGGACCCTCGCCAATCTGATATTGATTACCTGAGCATAGGTGATCATTATCTAAATCAGGGAGAACCCCTTTAACCTTTATTTACTAGAATTTTATGTTACCACAGTGGGCAGTGAGGATGTGTTTTGCCAAGACGAGGTCCAGGGAAGTGTGGCAGTAGGGGAGTGGTAAGCTAGCTGTTTTTAGAAGAAAACTTTCTGGTCACAAGTTGTCCGATTCCTTATAGAATGAGTGCAGCCATGTGCCCTTATACTCCCCTTTCTTGCATTCAGGGTAAAATTGTATCAAAAAAAGGACAAAACACAACTTCAGTTTTATTTTGAAAAAAGTTTTTTTCTCCAATATGGGTGAAACATGTCGCCCTCATGTTATGATCATTTGCTATTATTGTATATGTGGTTACGGCCTGAAATATCTGCAGAGGCCAAGCTCCTGTGTGACCCGGTGGCCACAGGGATTCTGCTTGGTAGCGACCAACCCCCTGTAGAACCCCATGTATACACAGGCAGGCCAGATGAGAGATCCACAAACAGGAGAGGGTCTGAGGTCGTTCATGACATATGAAAATATTTTATCTCCTGATTCCTAATATACCGTTAAGATAATTAAGATTAATGGAACAACATACATTTTAAGGCATCATGTTGTCAACATGTAGGTTGGCAACTTGGCATCAATGATGTATCTTGCTTATTCATCTCATGAAAATTTGATAAAATGTTCCCTGTGCCCGGCAGACGTCACTGGGGAAGCAGCTTATAGCTGATTGACAATTTATCCCTTAGACTGTAATAATTCTGTCTGTAAATCTCCTTAGGTCTCATTCATTACCTGTCATTGTGCCAGTGTGTAGCTCAGTGGTAGATGGGCGCACACAAATATTCTTATGCATCGGGTTTGTACAGCCTCATGTTTGGCCACACGACTCACCTCTCTGTATTACAAGAATATGAGATTTTATTATTACTGCACTTGATTGAAATATCATAATGTACCTGCCAATCCCCCTGATGAAGTCATTATAACGTGCTTTATTCTCAAATGTATCGGAGAAGTTATTTAATACTAATCAAAGAAACCAGATTTTCTCATGAGAACATACAGTCAGGTCCATAAATATTGGGACATTGACACAATTCTAACATTTTTGGCTCTATGCACCACCACAATGGATCTGAAATGAAACGAACAAGATGTGCTTTAACTGCAGACTGTCAGCTTTAATTTGAGGGTATTTACATCCAAATCAGGTGAACGGTGTAGGAATTACAACAGTTTGCATATGTGCCTCCCACTTGTTAAGGGACCAAAAGTAATGGGACAGAATAATAATCATAAATCAAACGTTCACTTTTTAATACTTGGTTGCAAATCCTTTGCAGTCAATTGCAGCCTGAAGTCTGGAACGCATAGACATCACCAGACGCTGGGTTTCATCCCTGGTGATGCTCTGCCAGGCCTCTACTGCAACTGTCTTCAGTTCCTGCTTGTTCTTGGGGCATTTTCCCTTCAGTTTTGTCTTCAGCAAGTGAAATGCATGCTCAATCGGATTCAGGTCAGGTGATTGACTTGGCCATTGCATAACATTCCACTTCTTTCCCTTAAAAAAACTCTTTGGTTGCTTTTGCAGTATGCTTTGGGTCATTGTCCATCTGCACTGTGAAGAGCCGTCCAATGAGTTCTGAAGCATTTGGCTGAATATGAGCAGATAATATTGCCCGAAACACTTCAGAATTCATCCTGCTGCTTTTGTCAGCAGTCACATCATCAATAAATACAAGAGAACCAGTTCTATTGGCAGCCATACATGCCCACGCCATGACACTACCACCACCATGCTTCACTGATGAGGTGGTATGCTTAGGATCATGAGCAGTTCCTTTCCTTCTCCATACTCTTCTCTTCCCTTCACTCTGGTACAAGTTGATCTTGGTCTCATCTGTCCATAGGATGTTGTTCCAGAACTGTGAAGGCTTTTTTTCGATTTCGTTTGGAAAACTCTAATCTGGCCTTCCTGTTTTTGGTTTACATCTTGTGGTGAAGCCTCTGTATTCACTCTGGTGAAGTCTTCACTTGATTGTTGACTTTGACACGCATACACCTACCTCCTGGAGAGTGTTCTTGATCTGGCCAACTGTTGTGAAGGGTGTTTTCTTCACCAGGGAAAGAATTCTTCGGTCATCCACCACAGTTGTTTTCCGTGGTCTTCCGGGTCTTTTGGTCTTGCTGAGCTCAACTCAGTGCGTTCCTTCTTTTTAAGAATGTTTCAAACAGTTGTTTTGGCCACGCCTAATGTTTTTGCTATCTCTCTGATGGGTTTTTAGTGTTTTTTCAGCCTAATGATGGCTTGTTTCACTGATAGTGACAGCTCTTTGGATCTCATCTTGAGAGTTGACAGCAACAGATTCCAAATGCAAATAGCACACTTGAAATGAACTCTAGACCTTTTATCTGCTCATTGTAATTGGGATAATGAGGGAATAACACACCCCCGGCCCTGGAACAGCTGAGAAGCCAATTGTCCCCTTACTTTTGGTCCCTTAACAAGTGGGAGGCACATATGCAAACTGTTGTAATTCCTGCACCGTTCACCTGGTTTGGATGTAAATACCCTCAAATTAAAGCTGACAGTCTGCAGGTAAAGCACATCTTGTTTGTTTCATTTCAAATCCATTTTGGTGGTGTATAGAGCAAAAAATGTTACAATCGTGTCGATGTCCCAATATTTATGGACCTGACTGTATATAACTTTTCTACTGCATATTTCTATGTGCATGATTTGATTTCTCAAGGTTTGAGATTTTCTTATCTTGTCATCTTGTTGCACTAATTATGGTATGGGTGTCCAGTTTAGCAAGAGTTGGGATAACCTCCTGTTTTGATTTCCTACGCTTAAAGTGAACGTGTCATCAAAAAAGGATGTTATGTTAAACGTCATTTTAACCCCTTAGTGACCGGCGTGTTTTGGGCCTTACTGACCAAGTGTTTTTCTTCCTTTTTTCATCATTGCCTTCCAAGAGCATTTTCCGTCTATATAGCTGTATGAGGGCTTGTTTTTTGCGGGAAAAGTTGTCGTTTTTAATGGCGCAGTTTTGGGGTACACATAACTTTCTGATTAACTTTTATTAACTCTTTCTGGGAGGGAGATGGGAAAAACAGCAATACTGCCACAGCGTTTTTGCAATAAAACCCCCTTTTTTAAAAGGAAAAAAATGTTTTTGCATCGCTGCTTCCCAAGACCCATAACTTTTTTTCTTTTTCTTTCTATGTGTGAGGGCTTGATTTTTGCAGGACAACTTGTATTCTTCATTGGTACCATTTTGGAGTAAATTATGCTTTTTGATCACTTGTTATTAAGTTTTTTTGGGTGGCAACTAAGAATAAAATTGCATTTCTGTCATTTTTTTTTTCTATACATTTTTTTATGGCATTCACCATAGGGGATAATATACATGATATTTATGTAGTGCGGGTCATTACGGGCAATACCAAACATATGGGGGAGATTTTTTTGAAATTTTTTTCATTAAAAAACATATTTTCAATGGAAAAAAAGCATATTTTTTAAATGGAATTTTTTTATTTAACCACCTCCGGACCGCCTAACGCGCCGATGCGTCCGGAAGGTGGTTGCTTTTCTCCTCCTGGACGCATCGGCGCGTCATCTCGCGAGACGCGAGATTTCCTGTGAACGCGCGCACACAGGCGCGCGCGCTCACAGGAACGGAAGGTAAGCGAGTGGATCTCCAGCCTGCCAGCGGCGATCGCTCGCTGGCAGGCTGGAGATCCGAATTTTTTAACCCCTAACAGGTATATTAGACGCTGTTTTCATAACAGCGTCTAATATACCTCCTACCTGGTCCTCTGGTGGTCCCTTTTGTTAGGATCGACCACCAGAGGACTCAGGTAGGTCAGTACAGTCCCACCAAACACCACACTACACTACACTACACCCCCCCCCCTCCCCCGTCACTTATTAACCCCTTATAAACCCCTGATCACCCCATATAAACTCCCTGATCACCCCCCTGTCATTGATCACCGCCCTGTCATTGATCACCCCCCTGTCAGGCTCCGTTCAGACGTCCGCATGATTTTTACGGATCCGATCCATGTATCCATGGATCCGTAAAAATCATGCGGACGTCTGAATGGAGCCTTACAGGGGGGTGATCAATGACAGGCGGGTGATCACCCATATACACTCCCTGATCACCCCCTGTCATTGATCACCCCCCTGTCAGGCTCCATTCAGACGTCCGCATGATTTTTACGGATCCGATCCATGTATCCATGGATCCGTAAAAATCATGCGGACGTCTGAATGGAGCCTTACAGGGGGGGTGATCAGTGACAGGGGGGTGATCACCCTGATTACCCTGATCACCCCCTGTCATTGATAACCCCCCTGTAAGGCTCCATTCAGACGTCCGCATGCGTTCTGTGGATCCGATCCATGTATCCATGGATCCGTAAAAAATCATGCGGATGTCTGAATGGAGCCTTACAGGGGGGGTGATCAGTGACAGGGGGGTGATCACCCTGATTACCCTGATCACCCCCTGTCATTGATAACCCCCCTGTAAGGCTCCATTCAGACGTCCGCATGCGTTCTGTGGATCCGATCCATGTATCCATGGATCCGTAAAAAATCATGCGGATGTCTGAATGGAGCCTTACAGGGGGGTGATCAGTGACAGGGGGGTGATCACCCTGATCACCCCCTGTCATTGATAACCCCCCTGTAAGGCTCCATTCAGACGTCCGCATGCGTTCTGTGGATCCGATCCATGTATCCATGGATCCGTAAAAAATCATGCGGATGTCTGAATGGAGCCTTACAGGGGGGGTGATCAGTGACAGGGGGGTGATCACCCTGATTACCCTGATCACCCCCTGTCATTGATAACCCCCCTGTAAGGCTCCATTCAGACGTCCGCATGCGTTCTGTGGATCCGATCCATGGATCCGTAAAAAATCATGCGGATGTCTGAATGGAGCCTTACAGGGGGGGTGATCAGTGACAGGGGGGTGATCACCCTGATTACCCTGATCACCCCCTGTCATTGATAACCCCCCTGTAAGGCTCCATTCAGACGTCCGCATGCGTTCTGTGGATCCGATCCATGGATCCATGGATCCGTAAAAAATCATGCGGATGTCTGAATGGAGCCTTACAGGGGGGGTGATCAGTGACAGGGGGGTGATCACCCTGATTACCCTGATCACCCCCGGTCATTGATAACCCCCCTGTAAGGCTCCATTCAGACGTCCGCATGCGTTCTGTGGATCCGATCCATGTATCCATGGATCCGTAAAAAATCATGCGGATGTCTGAATGGAGCCTTACAGGGGGGGTGATCAATGACAGGGGGGTGATCAGGGAGTCTATATGGGTGATCACCCCCCTGTCATTGATCACCCCCCTGTCATTGATCACTCCCCCCTGTAAGGCTCCATTCAGACATCCGCATGATTTTTTACGGATCCATGGATACATGGATCGGATCCACAGAACGCATGCGGACGTCTGAATGGAGCCTTACAGGGGGGTTATCAATGACAGGGGGTGATCAGGGTGATCACCTCCCTGTCACTGATCACCCCCCCTGTAAGGCTCCATTCAGACGTCCGCATGCGTTCTGTGGATCCGATCCATGTATCCATGGATCCGTAAAAAATCATGCGGATGTCTGAATGGAGCCTTACAGGGGGGGTGATCAATGACAGGGGGGTGATCAGGGAGTCTATATGGGTGATCACCCCCCTGTCATTGATCACCCCCCTGTCATTGATCACCCCCCTGTCATTGATCACTCCCCCCCCTGGTAAGGCTCCATTCAGCCATTTTTTTGGGCACAAGTTAGCGGACATTTTTTGTTTGTTTTTGTTTTTTCTTACTAAGTCTCATATTCCACTAACTTGTGCCAAAAAATAAAATCTCACATGGACGCACCATACCCCTCACGGAATCCAAATGCGTAAACATTTTTAGACATTTATATTCCAGACTTCTTCTCACGCTTTAGGGCCCCTAAAAAGCCAGGGCAGTATAAATACCCCACATGTGACCCCATTTCGGAAAGAAGACACCCCAAGGTATTCCGTGAGGGGCATATTGAGTCCATGAAAGATTGAAATTTTTGTCCTAAGTTAGCGGAAAGTGAGACTTTGTGAGAAAAAAAACAAAAAAAAATCAATATCCGCTAACTTATGCAAAAAAAAAAAAAATTCTAGGAACTCGCCAGGCCCCTCATTGAATACCTTGGGGTGTCTTCTTTCCAAAGTGGGGTCACATGTGGGGTATTTATACTGCCCTGGCTTTTTAGGGGCCCGAAAGTGTGAGAAGAAGTCTGGGATCCAAATGTCTAAAAATGCCCTCCTAAAAGGAATTTGGGCCCCTTTGCGCATCTAGGCTGCAAAAAAGTGTCACACATCTGGTATCGCCGTACTCAGGAGAAGTTGGGGAATGTGTTTTGGGGTGTCATTTTACATATACCCATGCTGGGTGAGAAAAATATCTTGGTCAAATGCCAACTTTGTATAAAAAAATGGGAAAAGTTGTCTTTTGCCAAGATATTTCTCTCACCCAGCATGGGTATATGTAAAATGACCCCCCAAAACACATTGCCCAACTTCTCCTGAGTACGGCGATACCAGATGTGTCACACTTTTTTGCAGCCTAGGTGGGCAAAGGGGCACCTTTCGGATTTCGCAGGCCATTTTTTACACATTTTGATTTCAAGGTACTTCTTACACATTTGGGCCCCTAAATTGCCAGGGCAGTATAACTACGCCACAAGTGACCCCATTTTGGAAAGAAGACACCCCAAGGTATTCCGTGGGGGGCACGGCGAGTTCCTAGAATTTTTTATTTTTTGTCACAATTTAGCGGAAAATGATGATTTTTCTTTTTTTTTCTTTTTTCCTTACAAAGTCTCATATTCCACTAACTTGCGACAAAAAATAAAAAATTCTAGGAACTCGCCATGCCCCTCACGGAATACCTTGGGGTGTCTTCTTTCCAAAATGGGGTCACTTGTGGGGTAGTTATACTGCCCTGGCAATTTAGGGGCCCAAATGTGTGAGAAGAACTTTGCAATCAAAATGTGTAAAAAATGCCCTGCAAAATCCGAAAGGTGCACTTTGGAATATGTGCCCCTTTGCCCACCTTGGCAGCAAAAAAGTGTGACACATCTGGTATCGCCGTACTCAGGAGAAGTTGGGCAATGTGTTTTGGGGTGTCATTTTACATATACCCATGCTGGGTGAGAAAAATATCTTGGTCAAATGCCAACTTTGTATAAAAAAATGGGAAAAGTTGTCTTTTGCCAAGATATTTCTCTCACCCAGCATGGTTATATGTAAAATGACACCCCAAAACACATTCCCCAACTTCTCCTGAGTACGGCGATACCACATGTGTGACACTTTTTTGATGCCAAGGTGGGCAAAGGGGCACATATTCCAATGTGCACCTTTCGGATTTCACCGGTCATTTTTTACAGATTTTGATTGCAAAGTACTTCTCACACATATGGGCCCCTAAATTGCCAGGGCAGTATAACTACGCCACAAGTGACCCCATTTTGGAAAGAAGACACCCCAAGGTATTCCGTGAGGGGCATGGCGAGTTCCTAGAATTTTTTTTTTTTGTCGCAAGTTAGTGGAATATGAGACTTTGTAAGGAAAAAAGAGAAAAAAAAAAAAAATCATCATTTTCCGCTAACTTGTGACAAAAAATAAAAAATTCTAGGAACTCGCAGTGCCCCTCACGGAATACCTTAGGGTGTCTTCTTTCCAAAATGGGGTCACTTGTGGCGTAGTTATACTGCCCTGGCAATTTAGGGGCCCAAATGTGTGAGAAGTACCTTGCAATCAAAATGTGTAAAAAATGCCCTGCAAAATCCGAAAGGTGCACTTTGGAATATGTGCCCCTTTGCCCACCTTGGCAGCAAAAAAGTGTGACACATCTGGTATCGCCGTACTCAGGAGAAGTTGGGGAATGTGTTTTGGGGTGTCATTTTACATATACCCATGCTGGGTGAGAAAAATATCTTGGTCAAATGCCAACTTTGTATAAAAAAATGGGAAAAGTTGTCTTTTGCCAAGATATTTCTCTCACCCAGCATGGTTATATGTAAAATGACACCCCAAAACACATTCCCCAACTTCTCCTGAGTACGGCGATACCACATGTGTGACACTTTTTTGCTGCCAAGGTGGGCAAAGGGGCACATATTCCAAAGTGCACCTTTCGGATTTCACCGGTCATTTCTTACACATTTTGATTGCAAAGTTCTTCTCACACATTTGGGCCCCTAAATTGCCAGGGCAGTATAACTACCCCACAAGTGACCCCATTTTGGAAAGAAGACACCCCAAGGTATTCTGTGAGGGGCATGGTGAGTTCCTAGAATTTTTTATTTTTTGTCGCAAGTTAGTGGAATATGAGACTTTGTAAGAAAAAAATAAAAAAATAAAAATCATCATCATTTTCCGCTAACTTGTGACAAAAAATAAAAAGTTCTATGAACTCACTATGCCCATCAGCGAATACCTTAGGGTGTCTACTTTCCGAAATGGGGTCATTTGTGGGGTTTTTCTACTGTTTGGGCATTGTAGAACCTCAGGAAACATGACAGGTGCTCAGAAAATCAGAGCCGTTTCAAAAAGCGGAAATTCACATTTTTGTACCATAGTTTGTAAATGCTATAACTTTTACCCAAACCATTTTTTTTTTGCCCAAACATTTTTTTTTTATCAAAGACATGTAGAACTATAAATTTAGCGAAAAATTTATATATGGATGTCGTTTTTTTTGCAAAATTTCACAGCTGAAAGTGAAAAATGTCATTTTTTTGCAAAAAAATCGTTACATTTTGATTAATAACAAAAAAAGTAAAAATGTCAGCAGCAATAAAATACCACCAAATGAAAGCTCCATTAGTGAGAAGAAAAGGAGGTAAAATTCATTTGGGTGGTAAGTTGCATGACCGAGCGATAAACGGTGAAAGGAGTGTAGTGCCGAAGTGTAAAAAGTGGCCTGGTCATGAAGGGGGTTTCACCTAGCGGGGCTGAAGTGGTTAATATATGTGTTTTTTTTAACCACTCAATAGTCCCACAAGGGGACTATAACAAACAATATTCTGATTGATTTAAAAATGCAGTGCATTATCCCTATAGTGCATTGCATTTTAATGTCAGTGCCATACTATCATTGACCAGCAGGCTGCGCCAGAGAAGCACAGCCTGCCGGAAACTGCTCAAGGCAGGCTTGGGGCCGTCATAAGACCCCAGCCTGCATTTACACACATCGGCCCCCCGCGATCGCATTTGCGGGGTGCCGATGGGAGACAGAGGGAGTCCGCTCTCTCTGTAAGTGCTTTACATGTGGTGGTCGCCATTGCCTGTGGCATGTAAGGCGTTAAACAACCCGGACTGGCACTCCTGCCGGTCCGGGATTTTAGAGCAGACCCGCGAAGACCCCTTTTAGAGGGGGGCCTGTGCAGCGCTTAAACTGGACCGACGTAAAAATGCGGTGGTCCAGCCTAAGGCCCCTTAATGACCGCTGTAAAAAGGGGTATGGGTGGTCACTAAGGGGTTAAAGGACATCTGTCAGCAGATTTGTATCTATTGCTGACCTGTTACATGTGCACTTGGCAGCTGAAGGCATCTTCGTTGGTCCCATGTTCATATGTGTCCGCATTGCTGATAAAAAATGTTTTAATACATGTAAATTAGCCTCTAGGAGCAATGGGGGCGTTGCCATTACACCTAAAGGGCTATGCTCTCTCTGCAACTGCCACACCCTCTGTACTTTGATTGACAGGGCCAGGCGTTATGATGTTTTTATGCCTGGCCCTGTCAATCAAAATGGAGAGTGCTAGGCAATGCAGGCACATATGAACATGGGACCAACACGATGCCTTCAGTTGTCATCCGCACATACAACAGGTCTGCCAGTTTCCTTTAAAAATTTTGGTGTGTTTTCTTTAACTTTTGTATACGCCCCAGGTAGATGTATCCTACATGCTTTAGAACTGAGGGTGCAAAATCTTTTGACTCTGGACATCAGCTGTTCGAAGGGGCCACAGAGCTCTTTCTATTCTAGTGAAAGAAGCAAAGTGGCAATACAGAATAGTTAAGGCTCTTGGAAGGCTAGGAAAAAAATATATACATAAAAGAGACTGGCTGCAGTGCCAAGGGGTCTTGCATTTTTTACTCTGGTCATAATATGCTGACACTTCCTGTTCTGTGGAGCTTACGTCTCAGCAGTCATCTCATTATCATCAGAGGGAGAATTATTATGGCAAGTAACATATATATATATATATATACATATATACACTCACCTAAAGAATTATTAGGAACACCTGTTCTATTTCTCATTAATGCTATTATCTAGTCAACCAAACACATGGCAGTTGCTTCAATGCATGTAGGGTTGTGGTCCTGGTCAAGACAATCTCCTGAACTCCAAACTGAATGTCAGAATGGGAAAGAAAGGTGATTTAAGCAATTTTGAGCGTGGCATGGTTGTTGGTGCCAGACGGGCCGGTCTGAGTATTTCACAATCTGCTCAGTTAGTGGGATTTTCACGCACAACCATTTCTAGGGTTTACAAAGAATGGTGTGAAAAGGGAAAAACATCCAGTATGCAGCAGTCCTGTGGGCGAAAATGCCTTGTTGATGCTAGAGGTCAGAGGAGAATGGGCCGACTGATTCAAGCTGATAGAAGAGCAACGTTGACTGAAATAACAATAGCAAAGCATTTGTGAAGCCACAACACGCACAACCTTGAGGCGGATGGGCTACAACAGCAGAAGACCCCACCGGGTACCACTCATCTCCACTACAAATAGGAAAAAGAGGCTACAATTTGCACGAGCTTACCAAAATTGGACTGTTGAAGACTGGAAAAATGGTTTCTTGAACATGACAATGAGTTCACTGTACTAAAATGGCCCCCACAGTCACCAGATCTCAACCCAATAGAGCATCTTTGGGATGTGGTGGAACGGGAGCTTCGTGCCCTGGATGTGCATCCCTCAAATCTCCATCAACTGCAAGATGCTATCCTATCAATATGGGCCAACATTTCTAAAGAATGCTATCAGCACCTTGTTGAATCAATGCCACGTAGAATTAAGGCAGTTCTGAAGGCAAAAGGGGGTCCAACACCGTATTAGTATGGTGTTCCTAATAATTCTTTAGGTGAGTGTATATATACAGTATATATAATACGTTCCACTTTAAAGGGACTGCCCATCACGAAATTCACTTTCAATAGGCTTGCTCAGGATCTCTCTGTACTAGCGATAATGGAGAGCGACTGCAAGTGGGCGCAGCACAACTCCTGTCCTCCATGGGCTGTGTTTTCTACAAAAAAAATCATAAGCTGCCCTCTGTAATATTAGAAGACTATCGCCCAGATTTACTAATCCTATAGGCGGTATAAGCTTAGACATGCCGTCTAGACCTGCACCAGATTTATCACATGGGCTCAGGCTGGATGATAAATGTGGTGCAGGGATAGACACTTTTCTCCGACTCTATACCAACTATTGGTTGCCTTACTATGACACAGATATTCATGCCAGAATTGTAGCGCAAGTGGAGCTGGTTCCTGGTGGGCGATTAAAGTAATAAATGTAATTTATGGACTAGAGTGCCCAGAAAAATCATCAAAATTAAACCACTCTCACAAAAATGTTTATTCTCTGGCCCATTAGAAAAGTACATGAAGAGAAGGTTATCTTTTTACTGGAGACTGCATTTGTGAGTTATCCACTCTCTTCTGGGTCTGACTCTCCAACTGACACAGCGTCCTATGTGTGGACAGGAAGTCAGTTTCTCCATTTATTCCTGTGGGAGCCTCAATGTCAGTCTCATAGGAAGGAATCAAGAAACTGACTTCCTGTCCACAAATAAGCAGTTGTGTCATCAGAGGGTCAGACTGTTGATCACATGACACAGCTGAAGATCAGAAAGGAGGGGATAACTCACAAATACAGCCACTGGTAAGAAGATAACCTTCACTACAATTTACATCATGTACCTTTCTAACAGGGCGGAGAATAAATGTTTTTGTGGGAGTGCTACTTTAAGATTGTTTAGTCTAGAAAAAAATAAAACTGTTGAAGGGTGACTTAAAGGGGTATTCCAGTTGTTAGGAGATATGGGTACCCCATACCCCTGGGAGCCCCCGGAATAAACGGAGTGGGAGGTTGGGCATGCGAACTGCTGCTCCATTCATCTGTATGGTTCCAGAGTTTCCGGAAATAGCCAGGGGCTGTATTTGGCTGTTTTCAGAACTTCTATAGAGATGAATGGAGGAGCAAAACATATGCATGATCTGCCGCTCTGTTCATTTTGGGACACCTGGTCTCGTGATCAGTGGGGTCAACTTTTAACAACTGAAATATTACTTTAACAAAAGGTCAATACAATGATCTACTTACACCCAGGGCCTCTATGTCTAGTTGAAAGAAGGTTCTACACCAACATAGAAGAGCAGTGAGACTATGGAAGTCTCTGCCTGAGGATATTGTGATGGCGAATTCACTAAAGAGGGGCCTATATGCATGAGGATAATAACATGGCCAGGAATGGTTATTATATTACAGATTTATTTATTTTATGCCCTTATACAGCTCTACTATATTCTACAGCGCTTTACAGACATTAGCATCAAACTGTCCCCAATAGGGCTCACAATCTAAGGTCCCTATCAGTATGTCTATGGAGTGTGGGAAGAAACCAGAGGACCCGGAGGAAACCCACGCAAACACGGGGAGAACATACAAACTCCATGCAGATGTTGCCCTTGATCGGATTCGAACCTAGGACCCTAGGTGCTAACCACTGAGCTACCGTGCTGCCCATGAAGAAGATGGGGATTTATTCTGATAGCTACAATCTTTAGAGGTGGGAAGTAAGGTGGCAGGATGTTTCCCAAACCAGCTACTTAACAAGATTACGCTAACTGGTGTTTCTATAATGGGGCCCCTCCTCCTCATCTGTGGCCAGTGTGACCACTTGTACGGTCCAGACCTTCTCTACACATAGTCCTACAAGCAGACGATACACCAGTCGTGTCACTGCTCCATCATCGGGTGCCAGGGCCAGCATTCTCATTTCTCCTGTCCTGAAGCAGCAACTAATATGGCTGTTCTGCACGTCGTGCATTGGTTTTTCTTCCAAATGAAGGACATCTCATTTTAAGGGGAATCTGTCACCACAATCTTGGACTATTATCTGCTGTGATAAATTAACAGTACTGCAGATAGGTGTTCACATCTGGCAGGCTGTTGTAGCAGAGAGCATCCTGTTGGATTGTGCCAGATCCAGTATTGCTGGATTCTACATTTCACCTCCGGATCCCTATTTACTATAATGGGATCTGGCTGACAGCCGGCATTTGTGCTGGATCAGGCTGCCGGATTCAGTGGGAAAAGATTCAGTAAAACTTAGAATTTATACAATTTTATATTCCTGCTCATTCTGGAATTTGAAATCCAGGAGGCGGAGCTATCAGTGATTGACAGCCTTCCCTCTATGAATGTGTATACAGAGAGAACTGTCAATCACTGATAGCTTCGCCTCCTGGACTTCAAAGCCCAGAATGAGTAGGAATTTAAATGTACAAATTGCAAGTTTTACTGAATCTTTTCCCTATTAAACTATATATCAATCTGCTCAGCTCCTCCTGCTCTATAACATGCTGCCTGCCCCTTACATTGCATTTTTATGGTGACAGCTTCCCTTTAACCCATGATAATTGGCCCTCTGTGTACAGTGTAAGATCTGTAAAGCTGAGTCACCTTTTCTTCCCTGGGATTTCAGGTTTTGCGCTGAGGTAAATAAAGGGGAATCCCAGGAATTGATTAATCTAATACTTCCAGTGAAACAATATTCCATTACCCAGCTTTGTCCTCCAGAGTAAATTTGTAGAGGAAACTTATTCCACTCTTTATCACTGGCATATATTATCATATTGTAGTTAATTTGTGTAAAGTGACTTGTTTTATAAAGGCTTTTATTGCTAATGCATGTGATTAAATCCCAGCTAGGGGAAAGGGTATCCCATGTGGATATGTTAAGGAAGCCATTACAATCGATTTAATTGCACACAGTGGTAAACAAAGCTGGTTGTCATGGCATTTCTAGATGACTGATATAAAATTATCTATCTCTATCTATATCTATCTTATTATGTCTATCCATCTATTATCTGTCTATTCTATCTTATCTATTTATTATCTATCTTCTCTTAAGGCCTCATGCACACTATCTATCTATCTTGCATACAAACAATGAGTCTGGAAAGATTGTTAGTACTAATCCATATTTGTGGAATGAGTTTTACAATATTTTGAATTCTATGCAGTAATTCACTGTAAATTTTGTCATTTTCAGCAATTTTCAGAGCATTCAGTATACCCAGTGATTATGATACTGCGCTTATTTTGAGACATTTTGCTTGACTGGCAGGCTGGGTGTTTGGCAGGAATACAGATTAGGCAGACACACAGGGTAAGGCCGAATGCACAGGGCCATGTTTCATTCGGCCTAACTTAAACACGAACAAAATTTTAACTAGACTTGAAAATGCAGGAGTACGCAGGCAGGGGCGTACCTAAAATCAATGGGCCTTATAGCAAGAATCTGAATAGGGCTCCCATGCCTGGATGCGCCAGATCCGGCATTACTAGGATTTTCATTGCTGTCTTCCTATGACAGAGCAGAACAGCGAATGTCGCTAGCGCAGATGTGAACAAAGCCTAATACACACCTCAGCTGCTGCAGAATAGTAATAAGAGAACTACAAGCCTCATCATGACCAGTTCAGACCTGTTTCACACTGCAGGCAGTAGTTCCAGCAGAGAACAGTGTGCCTGAGCTCTCTTGGTGCAATGGGGCCGGCGGGCATTCCAGTAACCTCCAGCAATGCCGGATCCAGAGAGCGCCGGCAGGTTTTTTTCTGCTGAAACAGCCTGCTGGAACTACTGCCGCCAGTGTAAAACAAGCCTTATTCCTGAAAATTAGTAGACATACATGGAGGGGTAAAATAGGAGAGAACTACAACTCCCAGCATGTCCAGGCTGTTATTATGGAATATAGACTATGGATTGGCCATAGACCTCACTGGGAAATTTCTTCCTGATGGGACAATGCCCAGGGGGCCGCCCCGGTACCTAATGAGCTCTCAGCAGTAATTAATGCTGTGAGAATCAGGTACTCATGTACCCAGCCAGTGACCTCACATGTCCTCCTGAATTCAACTATGGCCCGCATCTCACCTCCTAAGCCCCCTGCTCCATATATTAATCAGAGACAACTGGAAAGGGAGGAGAGAAAATGACAGCCATTGGCCACCACAGAGGGACAGCTTTTGGGCAGTATACTGTGCTGCACTGTGACATATGGTACATAATGCTATAGTATTGCTGACACCCCCCCCCCCCCCATACACACATATGTTGCCCCACCTCCTGTCAATTTAGACACTCCTACAACATGGGGCCACTGTTAGTTTCTTCCAGGACCACTTTAAGTTCCCAATCTGCCCCTGGTAGTTGACATTACAGGGAGAGGGTATAAGGAGAACTACAACCCCCAGCATTGCCAGACTGTTATTATACAGCAACAGGGTATATTATAAGAGGAGAGAAACAAATCCCAGCATGTCCAGATTGTTATTTTAGGATGTCAGTGAACATTACATGGAGATGGATGCAGTAGAACACAACTACAACTCCCAGTATTAGGATGTTATAGGCTATCCCAGGACACCACTCACCTCTCCTCCTGGCACAGTACAGAATCTCATCCTGCTAACATCCCACAGCTTGTTCACCACTTTTTGTCTCCCCTGCTGAGCTCCATGTTCATGCACTGGTCACATGATGATGACATCATCGCAGGTTCTTCACCTGCTAAGCTCTGTATTCCTGCCCTGATCACAGGATAATGACATATTCACGGGTCATTCTCCACATTGTTCTTCTCACAGCTAGCCATGTAAGTGTAATTAGGGGGCGGGCCATTTTGGCACAGCGGGCCACCGTCCTTAAGGGTCCAATAGCAGCTACGTGGTCTTCCTCTATTGGAGATATGGCACTGAGGGCAGGAACAGGTAAGGAACACACCAGGAACACAGGCTGGAGATAACGCAAGACAAATGCAGACGCATGACTTCCCAACACCTGAGATGGTAATCAGGGAACCTAAAGCTCAGACACTCTCTGACTGGGGAGGGTGCCATACATACCCAGGGACCAGGGCCGTCTACAATATTGATTGGACCCTGGGCAAAAATTTACTTCCCACACCTTAGCAGGCAATCACGCCCTCCACCACAACACACACACCAAAAGTCCACACATCTGGTAGAGTACAGTGAATAACTTTAGATACTTCCAGTTATGAAGACTCCAGCGGCTCAGGATCAGTGCTCTGGGCAGCTGGGCTCAGGCTGGAAGTGGGCACCGCTCTGCAGGAAGGAGACCAGGGCTCGGCTCACCCTAGTGTTACAGTGCACCCCAGCACCCCACAGTATGCAGTATAGCACCCTATAGTATGCAGCACCCCACACTATACAGTTCCCCACAGTATATAGTAGAGCAGTATAGCAGCCCACAGTATACAGCACCCCACAGTATACAACACCTCACAGTATAAAGCACCCCAAACAATACACGATACAGCCCCCCAAACTATACAGTACAGCAGTATAGCACTCCACACTATACCGCACCCTCAGTATACATTATACAGACCCCCACACTATACAGCGCCCCCCCTCACACTATACAGCGCCCCCCCTCACACTATACAGCGCCCCCCACACAGTATACAGGCCCCCACACAGTATACAGGCCCCCACACACAGTATACAGCCCCCCCCCCACAGTATACAGCCCACCACACAGTATACAGCCCACCACACAGTATACAGCCCACCACACAGTATACAGCACCCCACTATACAGTAGTTTACAGTATATTAACATAACAGCCCCTGTCACCTTTTTCTGATGTAATCTTCACACAAAAAAGCTCCACAGTTAACTTCTGCAACACTCCACAGGACCTGTGATTACCTCATAGCCATGTGACCAGTAATTGCTAGGTTACTGGTCACATGGTAATGATGTCATTAAGGTCCTAAATCACAACTTTAACACAGTACGATCATGATGCCTGGACTCCTGGTAGAGCTGACAGCCTGACACCCGGGGCAGTGGCTAGCAGGGCTCAAGAGGCAGCTGCCTTGGGCACCCCAGGAGCAACTAGGCCCGGGGCAGCTGCCCCTTTTGCCCCTTGGTAAAGACGGCCCTGCCAGGGTCCACCAGCCATTGTCTGGGGAAGGATTTTGTTTGCTGATCTAAATAACCTGGCCAAAGCAAAGTGGCTTTTTACTCCCATACTCACCCATCAACATATGTCCCACAAGCTATAGCTATGCTCCATCAGTTAGCAAGGCAAAATGCATTACTGGGATCCTTCTATATAGATGTAGTTTATGAAGCTCAGCACTATACTTTGGATTGTGACTGTTCTTGGTATTGTAACTCATGCCTAATGATTTGAATGGGACTGAGCTGCGCCTAGGCCATGTGACCATGTGCAGTGGGTGTGGACCCACTGTGCCAACAAACCAGTTCAACTTTGGGTTAGACCTAAAGGTGTTGTCCTGGTGGTCCCCTGGTTTTCACCCTATAATTCCTATACAGGGATCTGGTATTTGCTGCAGGGGAACCATCAGGCTACTACTTCTGGGAAAAGTCCTGGAGGAGTTGACAGCTGACCCACATGGTTCAGAGAACCGTTGCAAAGCACCGAGGGATCAAGCAAAACCCATAGTCAGGGAAAAGTCTGAGGTCAGGGCAAGCAGAGTTTGTGTGTATCCATAAAACAAGTCAGACGTCAAGCTGGCAGCTGAGGATCAATATGATAAACAGGCAGTAGTCTGGGCGGGCAGCTGAGGATCAAAGATGGTAAACAGGCAAGGTTTTAGTACACGAGCAGTAAGAGAGAATTAGGCACACCTTTACTAGGACTAGCAAGATTAGGAAAACCTAAAGCTCAGGCACCTTCCTACCTTAAATACATGCAGGTAGCCAGTCATAGGCTGGGACAGCTATGGGTGCATGCTAACCCTTTAAAAGTCAGCAGATCTGGGCCTCTGGGAAGAAGAGGGTACAGTCTGGTAAGTTATGTGGCGTCCCTACCCACACGGAGGAGTGGAACATCTGCGGCATGGGCTGTCAGCCTAACACAGGTCAATGCCATGTCGTAAAACAATGGCAGACTCTGAATTCTGTCCACTTTTCCAAACAAATCTGTATCAAAATGTATACCATAAATGCATTGGTAAAACTGCTCCATTGTCTAACTGAATGATGAACAGACTTGAGGAAGAATGGTTTCCTGTTTGAGGCTGATTGCAGATGAGCGTGATCAGTACATGAGAAAAGGTCTGTGTGATGGCTACATTTCCTAGATCGACTGTGCTGTATGATGCTGTAAGTTCCAGTCCAACCATAAATCTACTGTCCCATACTCAGAGCATCATGTGATTACGAGACAGTAGCCTTTACTAGTGATAAGCAAAGTATTAGAAAATTCGATTCAGCTGCTTCGCCAAAGGTTACAAAAAACATTTGCTTCATAACGAATTACTTCATGATGAAGTACATTTCTTTGTAGGTAGTGGGTGCATTGACGCATTCATAGCTGACTGTGGAATTAATATTACAGTGTAAAATAAAAAAAGAAAGTAATAAAATACTTACCATCATCCATTTGATCACTAAGAGCTGGCCGCCACCATCTTGATTGTAGATCCAGCGTGAAATCTCGTGCGGTCAATGATGACCATCACATTGGCCGGCATGGTGACGTCATACGTCACTGCACACTAGATTTTGCAGGGGATCTTCAATCAAGATGGTGGCAGCCGGCTCTTCGAGCACAATGATGAGGATGAGGTAAGTAGGATTTTTTTTCATTTTTTACCGTCATTCAGGCAAAATCAATTCGTTACCAGGAAGAACGAGGAAATTCGACTTCGCGGCAAATAACATTTTCCCTGAAATTTGGATCGAATTCCACTTTGCGGAGTTTGATTCGCTCAACACTAGTCACTAAGATATAGTAAGTTCTGATCAGCCGAGCCATTGTCAGCCCAAGAAATGTACAATGTAGCTTTTTTAAGTATTTACTTTGTCTTCTGATTGCACAATGTAACTAATCTCCAATTGATTCGTTACCACGAAGCACGAGTAAATTTGGCTTCGCGACAAATTGAATTTTCACTGAAATTTGGATTGAATTCCCCTTCGTGGAGTTCAATTCACTTAACACTAGTCACTACGATACAGTGAGTTCTGATCAGCAGAGCCATAGTCAGTCCAAGAAATGTACAATGTAGCTAATTTTTAAGTATTTATTTTGTCTCCTGATTGCACAATGTAATACATTTATATTTATTTATTTATTCTGTCTTCTAATTTATAATAAATTAATTATCAATCACTGGTATCCATTCCTCATTTGGACGAAATGACAAGCATATGATATATGATGAAAGCTATACCTGCACATGCATCCCCCCAAGTGGAGAGGGTAGGCACTCCAGGTGCTGCACATGCACATTCGATATACCTATGCTTCAGGCTCCCAACTGCGGCGAACAATGTTTAGAAGCACCCTGACCAGGCACCCTGATCAGTGAACACCGTTGTTTCTGACAGGGACAGGCCCGTGCCTGGTCAGGGTGCTTCTAAACACTGTTCACCGCAGCTGGGAGCCTGAAGCATAGGTATATTGAATGTGCATGTGCAGCACCTGGAGTGCCTACCCTCTCCACTTGGGGGGATGCATGTGCATGGCGCTAACTGCGTCAGCTTCCATTATCATTATGTAACCTCATATGGACAACGTAAGCGGCCCTCCAGATTGCTGCTAAGACTTTCCTTTTACATTACCGGCTCTTATAACAGTTATTGGTTTTGGCTACATATGCTTTTATATTCACACCTTGTGCAAATATATGTTGCTAAGAGAATTGTTTATTTCCTTTATTCATTCTCTGATTTTTCTCTCTTTGCCAACTCGTTCCCCATACAAAATGTATTTACCCTGTACTTTGTATGTTCTAGATGTGCTATATCGGAAGAAAGGGCAGGTCCCTGAAACGTGACATTTGGACTTTTAATTGTACCATATTTGAGAAGGATTCCTTTGGCTAGAGCTGGTGCCTGGGATTGTTTTTTCCTCACTTTGAAGCTACAAATCTGGATAAATGTAAAGTTATGCATTTTGGTAGTAATAATCTCTGTGCTTCATATGTCCTAGGGGATGTAACTCTGGGAGAGTCACTTATAGAGAAGGATTTGGGTGTCCTTGTAGATGGTAGATTAAATAACAGCACACAATGTCAATCAGCTGCTTCTAAGCCCACCAGGATATTGTCATGCATTAAACGAGGCACGGACTCGCGGGGCAGGGATATAATACTACCACTTTACAAAGCTTTGCAGTTCAGTTCTTGGCACCAGTCCATAGAAAGGACGCACTGCAGCTGGAAAAAGTACAGAGGAGAGAGACTAAACTGATAATGGGCATGGAGGGTCTTAGTTATGAAGAAAGATTAAAAGAATTGAATTTATTTAGTCTTGAGAAGAGACGTCTAAGGGGGGACATGATTAACCTGTACAAGTATATAAATGGGCCATACCAAAAATATGGTGAAAAACTGTTCCATGTAAAATGCCCTCAAAAGACAAGGGGGCACTACCTCCGACTGGAGAAGAAAAAGTTCAGTCTCCAGAAGCGTCAAAGCTTCTTTACTGTAAGAACTGTGAATCTGTGGACTAGACTCCCTCAGGACGTGGTCACAGCAGGAACAGTGGACAGTTTTAAAAAGGGTTTAGACGAATTCTTAAAAGTAAACAAACTTAATGCTTATAACAACTAGTAAAAATCTTCCTTCCTTCTGGAATTCGCGTTCCCACCTATCCGTTGGTTGAACTTGATGGACTTATGTCTTTTTTCAACTGTATCAACTATAGGATGCAGCTCAGAAACCCAACACACTCATCCAAAAGCGACCTATATCTTATGTTATATTCCACTGCCCTTGATTAATGTCTAGTACTAGCATTGCTAATGAGTAGAGTCCCAGTAGGGCAATCATTACCTTAAAATGCTAAATCATAGCCTGCATCCTAATCTAGCTCCCTATGTTCCTGCATCCTAAAGGGATTCTTCATCTCTGACCATACCAAAAACATGTGCCACTAGATCTGCCAATATCTCAGGAATTCTCAAAGTTTGCATCACACAGTCAAGATCGTGTTGTAGGCTAGCTTGAGAAATGATTTTCTCCAGTTTACTCAGTGTTTACTAAGCACTCTTATTCAATTTCATGACATCCTACCCATGGCTGTATGATCGTCTGAGGGTTTTCAGGGAAACTATGCAGTTACTGGTGAGACTGCTAAAAAAACGCTAAATGACCCAGAACATCTCAAGTGTCTCACAAATGAAAACAACACTAAAAGAAGGAGCTTATCTTCCTGAGAGAGTCAGACACCAAACCTTATACACAGTTGAAACCAGAGCTTTACATACACTATATAAAAAGACACACATGCATGTTTTTCTCAAAATCATGAGACATGAAATCAGAATAAACCTTTCCTGTTTTTAGTCAATTAGGATTACCATAATTATTATTATTTGCCAAATGCCATAATAATTAGAGAGAGAGAATGTTTTAAGGCATTTTTATTACTTTCTGTAATGTCAGATATTGAGGAAAAACATGCATATGTGTCTTTTTATATAGTGTATGTAAACTTCTGGTTTCAACTGTACATGTATATCATATGGAAATACACAACACAGTTTGGGTGAAAGATCTCACCTGTACAGATTGAAGGCTCTGAGACAACATTTAAGGGGATCTCTGATTCAGAGCCATTTTACACAATTATACAAAATTATACTATGTTGCATTTTGGACAGTTGTTTAACCACCTCTGGTCTGCCCATTGACTAAAAACGTCCGGGAGGTGGTTCTATATCTTTGAATGGACGTTCCTGAGCGTCCATTCAGAGATCGCAGCTGCACGCTAATCGTGCAGCTTCTGATTGGGTTGCCCACTGTCAGTGACAGAAGGGCAACCCTTAGAGAAGGCAGGGACAGTTCCCAGGTGTCCCTGCCTTCTAGATCGCTGTATACACAGCGATCACCGAGCGCTGTGTATACAGTGCAGAAAGCGCTATGAGCTTCCGGAGAGTGCAGGAGCTGTCGGGTCTTTCACAGACCTCGATCAGCCCTGCACTAAGGCTGTACAGCGTTGTGTTCTGCTGTACAGCCTCTCTGGGGGGTGTATTTCTCCTGTAACTGGGGCTACTATGTCAGCCCCAGTTACAGGAGAAATCAATAGTGAAAAAAAAAAGAAAAGTGAAGTTAAATGTCCCCCAGAGATCTTGTATAATCTTATGGGGGACGAAAAGTGTAAAATAAAATAAATAAAAATAAAGTGTTAAAATAAAAAGGTTTCACATGTAAAAAAATGTAAAAAAATCCCCAAGTAAGGAATTAAAAAAAAAGTTAAATATTGAAAAAATAAAATAAAATAGACATATTTGGTATTGCCACGTCCGTGATGGTCGGCTGTATAAATATATCACATGATCCACCCAGTCCAATAAACACCATAAAAAAATTAAATAAAAACGGTGTAGAAAAAGGCATTTTTGTCACCTTACATCACAAAAAGTGCATCACCAAGTGATCAAAAAGGAGTACGGTATGTCCCACAAAATGGTACCAATAAAACGGTCACCTCATTTTACAAAAAATGAGCCCCTACATAAGGAAATCGCTCAAAAAAAACAAAAAAACTATAGCTCTCAGAACATGGACACATTAAAACATTTTTTTTTGTTTAAAAAATGCTACCATTGTGTTAAAGTAAAATAAAAAAAAGAAAGTATACATATTAGGTATCGCCGCGTCCGTAACAACCAGCTCTATAGAAATATCAAATTACCTAACCCCTCGGATAAACACTGTAAAAAAATTTGAATAAAAACTGTGTAAAAAAAAGCTATTTTTGTCACGTTACATCACCAAAAGTGCAACACCAAGTGATCAAAAAGGCGTATGTCCCACAAAATGGTACTATTAAAACTGTCACCTGATCCCGCAAAAAACTAGCCCCTACATAAGAAAATTGCTTAAAAAAAATAAAAAACTATAGCTCTCTGAACATGGACACATTAAAACATCATTTTTTTTCAAAAATGCTATTATTGTGTTAAAGTGAAATAAATAAAAAAAGTATACATATTAGGTATCGCCGCGTCATTAACAACTAGCTCTATAAAAATATCACATGACCTAAACCCTCGGCACGTGACCGGCGTACGGGTGAGGAACCCATCTAGGGACGTCAGGGCAGTCAGGTGCCAGCCTCAAGGTAAGTTAGGGGTCACCACCTTTCCCTCTCCCTTGGACAGGGCCTTCCCATTTTCCTCCCTTTGCGTCATGTATGTGATCGGCACGCCGGTCATGATACTTACATCACAAAAAGTGCAACACCAAGTGATCAAAAAGGCCCACAAAATGGTACCAATAAAACTGTCAACTCATCCTGCAAAAAATTAGCCCCTACATAAGAAAATTGCATAAAAAATTCTAAAAACTATAGCTCTCGGAACATGGACACATTAAAACATAATTTTTTTGTTTCAAAAATTATATTATTGTGTTAAAATGCAATAAATAAAAATAAGTACACATATTAGGTATCGCCATGTCCGTAACAACTAGCTCTATAAAAATTTCACATGACCTAACCCCTTGGGTGAACACCGTAAAAAATAAAAAATAAAACTGTGCCAAAAAAGCTATTTTTTGTCACCTAACATCACATAAAGTACAACACCAAGCGATCAAAAAGGCGTATGCCCCCCAAAATAGTACCATTCAAACTGTCACCTGATCCCGCAAACAATCGGTCAAAAAATAAAAAAGCTATGGCTCTCAGACTATGGAGACACTAAAACATCATTTTTTTTGTTTAAAATGTTATTATTGTGTAAAACTTAAATAAATAAGAAAAAGTATACAAATTAGGTATCGCCACGTCCATAACGATCTGCTCTATAAAAATTCCACATGACCTAACCCCTCAGTTTTTTTTCTTCAAAAATGCTTTATTATGTAAAACTGAAACAAACAAACAAAGTAGACATATTTGATATCATTGTGTCCGTAACCACCTGCTCTATAATAATAGTGCATGATCTACCCTGTCAGAAGAATGTTGTAAAAAATAAAAACAGTGCCAAAAAAGCCATTTTTTGGTTACCTTGCCTCACAAAAAACATAATATAGAGTAATTAAAAATCAAAAATCATATGTACCCCATAATAGTACCAATAAAACCTTATCCCCTAGTTTCCAAAATGGGGTCACTTTTTGGGAGTTTCTACTGTAAGGGTGCATCAGGGGGGCTTCAAATGGGACATGGCATCTAAAAGCCAGTTCAGCAAAATCTGCCTTCCAAAAACTATACGGCTCTCCTTTTCTTCTGCACCCTGCATTGTGCCCTTATATGAGTTTACAACCACATGTGGTGTGTTTCTGTAAACCAAAGAATCAGGGTAATAAATATTGAGTTTTGTTTGGCTGTTAACCCTCGATGTGTTAAAGAAAAAGATGGATTAAAATGGAAAATCTGTCAAAAAAGTGAAATTAAAAAATTTGATCTCCATTTTTCTTTAATTCTTTTGGAACACCTAAAGGGTTAACAAAGTTTGTAAAATCAGTTTAAGTAACTTGAGGGGTGTAGTTTCTACAATGGGGTCATTTATGGGGGTATCCACTATGTAAGCCCCACAAAGTGACTTCAGACCTGAACTGGTCCTTAAAAAGTGGGTTTTGGCAGTTATCTTAAAAATTGTAAGAATTGCTTCAAAAATTCTAAGCCTTCTAACGTCCTAAAAAAGTATAATTACATTTACAAAATGATGCCACCATAAAGTAGACCTATGGGGAATGTTAAGTAATAAATATTTTATGAGGTATCACTTTCTGTTTTAAAAGCAGATACATTGAAATTTTGGAAATTGAGAATTGCAAAATTCTTGGTAAATTTGGGATTTTTTCATAAATAAAGGTGAAATATATTGACTCAAATTTATGACTATCATGAAGTACAATGTGTCACGAGAAAGTTCTATAGAGATATTAAAACCGCACACATTTAAGCATTTTACCCTAAACCCGGTATTATAGGATGATGGACCAAGTACAAAGTATGTCACTTATGCATTGGAGCTCAGGGGAGCGTTTGAAGTAATTCAGTATCCAATTACCATAGTTAAACCATGCAAATGTATGCATTGCACCCTTTGAAAATGATGCTACGTGCTAGCAATAGCTATACTATATGAAGGGTGCCAGATGGGCAAAGAAAAGTATAGATATATCAGGGCATTGAACAAAATGTCAAAAGTGGTACTACTGAGGGGAAGTAGCCAAAGCAAGGTCAAGACAATAGCAAAGTACTGCCACGTACATGCTGAGTGTTGTAAAGAGTATAATAATGATGATATCTCTGTCCTGAAAGGTTTACTGCTTAATAAAATAATATGTAACATCAAAAAAAGTAAACCCAGTTGACTGGACAGAGATGAACATTACATAGACATGAGTTGGCTGCTGGCTAAATGTTTGACAGTGCCTATCACCCCCGATCCCACCTCAATAACCAGCATGCTCAGCTTGACTTTATATACACCTTAGTCCCTGAGGAGAAAATACCAGAAACGGCTTATCTCAGGTAAAAAACAACATTCAGTAATTTTTTTTACATTAAGCCACAATCCATATACAGTTCACCCAATCCACATAGTCCTCTTTGTGGTCAATAAATAGTGGCCCCTTTGAGCCCCCCACACAGTCAGGATGCATCTTTAGTATTCACACACACAAAGTAAGAATGTCCCTTTAGTGCTCCCTCACAATAGTGATGCCCCTTAGTGCCCCCCATGCAGTAATGGTGCCCTCTCAGACAGTAAAGATGCACTTTAGTGCCCCCCAACATGGCCCTATATGTGCCCTCTGCTCAATATGATGCCCCCTTAAGTGGCCCCCACACAGTATGAGTCCCCCCATCCCTATAAATGACCCTGATAATTGCCCCTTCACAAAGTTATACCTACTTAGTACAAATTGAATACTCACCTACATCACCTTCCCACGACGTGCAGAGAAGAGCAGGTCTGCTCTGCCCTCCTGACCGGGCTGTCCATGGCTAGGCGCAGCAGGATCTTGCTGCCCGCACCAGCAGCAGGCAATGGTGGAGCAGGGAGCTCGCTGCTTCACTATTGTATTCAACTGTCTCTACATCCTAAGGACGCAGATACAGTTGAAGACAGGATATGCGGCAACTGTCCTGGGACCACTGGTTCCGCTTACCTTAGGCATATTGTGCTATAAATGTGATATAATGTAATATAAAACATTGCTACATTTTGATATCTTTTTATTCAAGTACTCATCTTGTGCTAGAAATATATGTGAAAGACCATCTAGTTTGCTATGGCTACTGAGCAATATGGTAGTCCAAGCAAACTGGAGGGTTTCCGAATGCTAGTGGCCACAGGCAATGTACAGATGTGAATTCATTGACAAGGCGTAGAGCGTTGTTTACCAAACACTGCTCTACTATAAACTACTACCCCCAACAATGTGTTCAGTAGACAGCAACGTGTCAGCCAACACTAAAAGGTGTCTGTGGGAGCGAGCGGAGAACGGAGTGCAAGGACAATCTACTGTGGTGACCTGTGCTAATCCCAGGTCATCATTAAAAGCTTTGTGAACAGATGGAGAGGTTTGAGAAACATGAATATCTCCTCATTCATACCTCGCTTTCACAGGCACTTTCCCTTTGTCAAACTTGTAGCAGCGCACACCCACAATTCATTATAGTAAATATATAGAGTCCTATTTAGGATATAGTCCGCAACTCAGGCACTAGTCCACGACACACAATAAAGGAGGTATGCATGCAATTGGTGTATATATATATATAAAATAGGAAGTCAATGGAAGAGAACATCAGTGTTCCACATTAAAGAGGTTTCACAGGATTTTCATATTGATGACCTACCCTCATGATCCACACCTTATGTTTGCTTTGAAAGCGTGGCTGTACCCTTAAAGACGATGGGTTGTTCCATGAAAAATATTCTACAGTTTTCATACCAGCTCCTGGATCTGAAAATTTTTAATTGAATGCAATTACAAAAGCAAAGTATAGCCATTGAGTTATTCATTTAAATCTATCTGTATAGCGCCACCTGCTGTTTGCTCTTTTTCTAATTTCTATGTCCCGCTCACTGAGGTGGACTCACATGCTCAGTTCCATCCGTCAACTGCCACCAGCTTCGGAAGAAAAGACACGCCCCCTGAGAAAAGACACACCCACTGAGCTGCCAGCTTGAAATAAATCTAGAAGAGCAATTGGAGTAATAAATGGGGAGTTCTCCTTATCTATGTGAGGTACAGGGCTGGTTCTAAGTTTGTTAGATTTTCATGTACTATATAATATATGATTATAATTTTTTTACATTAATTATAGGATAACCCCTTTAATGTAGTACTGTGGTTAACAGCGATTAGGTAAGGTTAGAGACCGCCTGGAATTTAATACAGCAAAAACTGGATATATGGAACTTGTCTCATTTTATATATGTGACATTTTATTGATTATTTAAAAAAAATCAATAAATAGTGACCATATGTCAAAAGATAACATAAACCCTAAAAAGTCTTTCTTGCCTTGTAAAATACTTCATGTAATATGTAAATTTGATCACCGAAATTAGGCAAAAACAAAATTATGCGGTTATTTCCCATTTGTTTTGGCTGACAGCACCGCACTATTAATTAGACAGGATGTTCTAAGGAATGTATATTTTTAATAATATAATTAAGTACACAGCTGGTATGCAAAAAATTAACAATCTTGAGGGAGTTAGGAAATTCATTTGCACTGCTTCTTAATTAGCAGCTCAAACCATGAAATTAACGATGGAACCAGCTCGAAAAATATTTATATTTTGACTTGTAGAAATGTATTCTTCTACACCCCCTAAATAACCACATTGACCAGTGAGATTTATGTAAGTCAGTCAGTATCTGCGAGATAGTACGTCAGTCCATCCTGTTCTATGCACTCTCTCAGGCTAGGTTCACACTTTCGGATTACCAGTCCATTGAATGCATGTTTTACATGTTTTTTCTTACTGCAGTATTGAAATTAAAAGCATACTCATCTACACTAATCAGTACAGGTGGGACAAAGATATATCAGAGTATACTGGGAAAGCACTAAGGCTACCTTCACATCTGCAGCAGCAGTGTTCCGGTAGCCTATACCGGCAGGCAAGTGGAGGATCGTCCGGACAAAAACCGCAGCATGCAGTGGTTTGTGTCCGGCGGGTTCTCCGCTTGTCAGCCGGATGCGAACGGAATCGCTGCCGGATGCAAGTATACCTCTACTTTAATGGGGCCGGCGGAAATTCAGTTCGCATCCGGATCTGGTTCATTCGGGCAGGCTGTTCTCCGACGGAACACCCTGCCGAGATGAAATAAGCAGATGTGAAGGTAGCCTAAAAGGACACTATTTGTAAACTCTGTGAGCACTTTAGACACAAGTATACACTAAAAAATCAACCCAAATGTGGTGTGAACTTAGCTTTACTTGTGCAATGTGTATTGAAAACAAAAATAAAGTACATTTTCGGTTATAATGTATCTTTAAAGGACTATTCCAGCAAAATAAAAATGACTTGCAGTAGAATCCTTTTGCTGTAATAGAAATAAACCAGCTATACTTACCTCGCTGATCCCCCGCTGCTGTTCCGATGGTGCGGGGTACCCCACTCCTCTCCACTTCCTGCTGACTTCTCATCATGGCAGGAAATGGCGGTGAAGGCCGCTCAGCCAATCACTGACTGCAATGATGACCGGCCTCGGCAACGGATCGGCTGAGTAGCATCGCGGCCGTTTCCTGCTATGTCGCGAAGTAAGCATAATTTGGAGAGAAGTAGGGACCACCACAGCATCTAGGAGATTGGAGAAGTCAGTGTAACCTCATTTTTTTTGTTTTTTTTTACAACAATAGAATCTCAATGGAAGTCATTTTTATTTTTCCTGGGATACCCCTTTAAATGCAATGGTAGTCACTCCCTTTCCATTATCAATTCTTGATGACTGAGCAGCGCCTGGCTCATACATCCGATGTGTCAGAAGAAGAGATAATCAACTAAAACAAAATGGTATGCACAAGGCCAGCCATCTCACGTCTGAGGTACACGTCTGTAGGACATCCATACAATACATACATACATACATTCATACATGCATATTTATACAGTGCGATAAGTCAACCTGGGCAACACACGGCACAAGGGAGACACATTGAAATAAGAGTGTGGCCGCCCAGCACACAACACTTGTTCAATATCGTGCTGGAGGTCTCAGTCATTAACTAACCGGCTGGGGGTCCTCAGTGGATGCTTTGTCCCTGCCTGTATGTGCTGCACAACCTTGTTTGCAGCCGGCATGTCCACCCACTGTGGTATTCTATACTTTTTTTTTTTGCCGTATACTAACATTTACCGGCCAGATGGAGGTCAAGAGGATCCTCTTTGGCATCCATCTGACCCATGAAGCCCTATAAATTCTTTAAGATTGTTTGCATTCAGAGTTTTCCGTGCATACACACTAACATAACTTGTGAACAGGGCCTAATATAGCCACTTTTAATCCTGACCCACAGGGTTCTTGTGAACCAAAACTCTGATCATCAGAGAACCTGATAATGATTTTTGCTAGTCCTGTAGAGCCACACGGATCCAGGCATCGAAGCAATGTTGTCACTGTATGGAACTGGCCTTGTACTAATTTATTTGCACATACTCACTGGGCAGTTACGTAGATCTAGAGCATATTTTAAGATAAAAATGTTGTGTAATGAGTATGGAATGTATTGGAATTGACAAGTCAAGTAATGTAGAGATAACCTAAGTTGATACATTTATATTCCAATAGCAGGCTACCATCCACACCACAAAACTCCAGGACTCAGGAAGTAAAGGAGAAGAGGGCAGCATCCGAGTGGTTCTCCACTATATAATCTAACTATAGATGCCCATATGATTTACGCTACAGAATAAACATCTAGGAAACATGTTTACAATTGTGAAAAATAATATTTTATATTAACTGCTAAATACCCAGTAATATAAAACATGCACACAATCAGTGGAGCACATAAAAAAACAAAACAATCGGGGTTTCAATCAGTGCCTTGGTTGAAAAAAACATAAGCCCAAGTTCATATTTAATAGTCTTATCAGGTTATAGAGATCATAGAAAGTGCAATTTGTAATTTAACAAGATTATAATTTTAAAATAAACTTATTCCCAAAGTGACTTTGCCAAGAGCTGGGACAATATTTTTGAAGAAATAGCTAAAAGCAGCCAAGTGGAACTCCCTCTCGCTCCAGTATATAATTCTAAAATCAATATATAATTCTACAAAACTGATGATTACTAAGGTGCTTTTTTGGCCCAGTTGGGTATTTTCACAACTGGATCTCCCTTAAAGGGGTTATCCCATAATTAATGTAAAAATGAAAATCAAACAAAGCTAGAACCAGCCCTGTACCTCACATGGATCCAGAGATCTCCCCATTGCTCTGCTAGATTTATATCAAGCTGACAGCTGAGGGGCGTGTCTTTTCTGCTGCAGCTGAGGGGGCGTGTCTCAGCTCTACCTATCACAGCTCAGGAGTCGTGTCTCAGCTCTCCCTATCACAGCTCAGGAGGCAGTTGAAGGATGAAACTGAGCACGTGTGGCCTTCTCAGTGAGCAGGACAAAGAAATAAGAAAAAGAACAAACAGTAGGTGGCGCTATACAGATATATTCTATTGAATATCTCAGTGGCTATGCAAAGTTTTCAACTACATGCAATTACAAAAGTATTCAGATCCCGTTGCTGGTTTGAAAACTTTAGAATATTTTTTGTGGGAAAAAAACTTTTTATTTTCAGAAAAGAAAGCACAGCTTAACTTTAAAAAGAGAATGTAAACTTACAACAGAATTTTTATTGTAATAGCAAGAATTTGGAAGCGATGACAATGATAAAAGAGTTGGTACGTAAAAAATGTATTAAAAAAAATATTTAAAAAATCTCTCTTTGTTTTCTCTCTATAATCAGATGACGGATGTGAGTAGAGTCATAAAATGACAAATGTTTGTTTTTCTCAATATTTTGAAAAACTTTATCATGTCTGATATAATATTGAAATATTAATATACTCTCTATGTGTGTTTAATGATAGCATTATGCAACGTAAATATAAGTGTCCAAGATATTACAAAAATATAACATAGGAAACTGGCACACAACAGACGGGTCATACATTCACAAGCTGATCTGGCACAGACAACATTTTGGCTAAGGTACATTAGTGAATGTATAATATACAGATGGCGTAGTTCAGCGCTAATATCCCTGAAGGCTCTCATATAAACAGGTCAGAAAGGTCATTGAATACAGTGTCGTAACCATTCTACCGATGTAAATGAAAAGCTAAAATATAGCTAGCTGGCAATACGAATATAATGACATTTGGTTTCCCCATGATACAACTACAATAAAAAAAAAAAGACCACTAATTAGTAACACGGATTGACTTTTTTTGTTTTATTACTTTTGTATCTTGTTGAGATTTACAGTATATTTTATTGTGATTATTTTATATCACACCTCCAAAATATGTACACTGTCCCTTCCTCAAAGACTGAGCCTATTTTAACCTTGAGGATCAAAGCATTTTTTTTTTATCTTTCCTCTTTACATTTTGGCAGTCATAGCTTATTTTTAATTGATGCAGCAACATGAGGCTTTGGTTTTTTCAGGATAGCAAAAATGTTAGCAAAAATACAAAATAAGGCCTCTTGCACACGAACGTGTGCGCCCCGTGGCAGTGCTGCAGCTTCAATGGGTCCGCGATCCGCCCGTTCCGCAAAAAGATAGGACATGTTCTATCTTTTTGCGGAACGGAAGTACGGGAAGTACTCCGTAGTGCTTCCGTAGGGTTCTGTTCCGTGCTTCCGTTCCGCACCATTCCGCATCTCCGGATTTGAGGACCCATTGAAGTGAATAGATCCGCATCCGTGATGCGGAATGCCCACGGAACGGCGCTCGTGTATTGCGGATCCGCAAATGCGGTCCGCAATACGGCAACGGGCATCACACGTTCGTGTACAAGAGGCCTAAAAGTAATTCCACTGTGTTCTTTTATGCCCATTAGTATAAATGATGATAGAAATTTATTGTACAGGTTGTGATGAGCGAATAGATGATGAGATGAGCGAAGTTTTGAAAAATTAGATTCGGCAGCTTTACCAAAGTTCGACAAGAAATTTGATTCGTTAACAATTAATTTGTCACAAATTGCTATAAATTAGGTATACCCAGTCCAATCTGCCTAAAAGCAGCGTTTTTAAATCCGGCATAAAAACTGATTTCAGGCGGAATTGGAGCAAACGGATGTCAATATAATGACATCCATCGTCCATTGAAGTGTAGGCGGATCCAGGCAGGCGGATCCATCAGACGGAAGGCTGAAAACCAGCGAAACGCTGGTGTGAATGCACCATAAGTCATATTCTTCCCACTGGCCCAATCTCAGTGTGGGGCCTTGGAAGTTACAGCTGCATAACACAGTATTTTCAACCATTTTTGACCAGTAGCGAGGGTCTAACAATGTGGATACCCAACAGTCATCAAAGAAATCATTGACTGCCTTCCTCTGCTCATACAGGTGGTCTAACATATGGAACGTGGAGTTCCAACGGGTGGAAACACCACATATCAGACAATGTTGGGAAAGAGAATTTTGCCATTGCAGCTCAAGGAGGGTGTATTTTGCACGGTAAGAGTGGCTGAAGTGCATGCACAGTTTCCTTGACATTTTTAACAGCCGTTGTAGTCCAGTGAAAGACTTGAGGAACCAGGTGACAACCAGACTGAAGACGTGCGCCATGCAGAGCGCATGTGTCAGCCCTCCCTTATGCAGCGCAGACAAAATGTTCTTCCCGTTATCAGTAACCATGGTTCCTGTCTCCAGTTGGCATGGGGACAACCAGTATTCGATTTCTTTATTGATGACGCAGAGCAGTTCCTCACCGGCGTGGCTCCGTTCACCAAGGCTGATGAGGTGTGGAACCGTGCGACAACGACTAGCTTTGCATAGGTGATATGATGGAGAATCACTGTGAATTGTGCCTAGAAGGTAGGGTGAGGACAAGGTGGAGGATGATGAGGCAGAGGAAGACATTAGCGCAGAAATCTCAGCATTACAACGCAGAGGTGGCATTGCCATCACCTGGCCAAGTTGCTGGTGTGCCTGGTCAGGAACTACATTTACCCAATGGGCTGTGAACGTATATTGCCCTTGACAATAGTTACAACTCCATACATCAGCACTGGTGTGAACTGTACCAGACACTGATAGGCCCAGACTCAGACTGGCCCACCGGGGAGGCGAGGGATTCCTCGGTGGGCCCCCAGTCTCCTGCGCCCGACATAAGATGGAGGAATAATTATTTCTCCTTTCTCAGGAGAGATAGTTATTGTAACCACTAGGTGGCAGTATCGCACAGTGATGCAGACTCCTACTGGTGTACATTACTCCTACTGGTGTACATTGTACAGAAGGCTCCGCAGTATCTTATAGACTTCTGGGGCTGCTGGCAGTGAAGGAGGAGAGAAGGTGTCTGGCCATCCTCCTGCCCTCCCTGCTGTCAGGAAACTGTGGCTGCTGGAGAGAAGGACTCCTCTGCGGTGCTGGGCTGATTTCTCAGGTGTGTGACAGTAGTGAGCTGTAGTAGACTGTAAGGGGGAAATAGGGGATTTATTTATAGCAGACACAGATCTATGAATGTGTGCTGCTCTCTGCAGAGTTCAGAGTGGCATTAGGGGGACTGCCCTAGGACCCCCCAATGTCTCTGCTTTAGGTGCACCCCCGTAAGTTCCCCAGCTCCAGATGCCCCCCAATACCCCCACTCTAAAAGCATCCCTAATATTGAATCTTCTCCAGTTGCCCCCCTAATAACCCTGCAGCTGCTACAGGATCCTCACTATTACCCTGCCTCAGGTGACCCTAATGCCTCTGCTTTAGGTGCACCCCCATAAGTGCCCCAGCTCCAGATGCCCCCACTCTAAATGCACCACTAATATTGCCTCTTCTCCAGTTACCCTTGCTCCAGGATCCCCACTATTACCCTGCCTCAGGTGACCCTAATGTCTCTGCTTCAGTTATGACCCTCCGTTTGTGCCCTTTGATCACGTTGCTCCTCTAGCACCTTTGCTTGGGCTTTGTTAAAGGTTGTGACCTGCAAAGGGGGTTGGACTTCTGCCCGAAAAGTTCTGCACAGTGCATCACATTCTCCAGTCCTGACACGTATGGTTTACATGGCGGCAGTGATGATATTCCGCATTTACAAGCATCACTGCTGCCATGTGAAAAGATACTGGTGTTGGAGGATTTAAAGGGGTTGTGCAGGTTTTCAAGTTATCCTCTCCACATCATAGGGCATAACTATATGAATAGCGGGGTCCGATTCTGCAACCCCCACTGATCCCAGGAACTGGTCCTGTTCCTCCTTTTTATGGTGCGACACATACGCCCTGCTGCTCCAATCATTCTCTTTGGGACCACTGCAATTAGCCAGCACTGTACGCCGCCATCTCCGGCGACCCCATAGAGAACAGATGGAGAGGCAGGGCATATGCTCGAACTGCCACTCAGTCAAGAAGGGGGAATCAGTGGGGGCTCTAGCGTTCAGACCCCCACTGATCACTTAGTTATTCCCAGGTCCTTTAACAGGCGAGCATTTCTATTTTAGTTTGACACATATTTTGGGACAGATTTTAAATTTTTATTACATATTTTCTTTTGCACCCCCAAAGAAAACCTTTAAAGGGAACATAAATAAGTGACTGATTGTCTTAGCAAAATGCTGGGTCACTTTCTTTAATTGACCCAGTCAATCTGCCAACATCTTGTATTGAAAAGCTCGAGCTGATAATGATGAGTCATGAATATTCATGAGCTCCTGACTCTCCCCGCCCACCTGCTGCTGAGTGACAGTTTGTTTCCATATGAATCAGCAGCAGGTGGGCAGGGGAGTGGCTATAGCTCTGAATTAAATATACGCTGGACTCACTGACATCACGCTGGACTCAAATCAGCTCATTAGCATGCGGCATCTTTGTGTGTATATTATGAGGTAACCATCTGTCACACCAGTAAGTGAATACATCTAAGGCACTTTTTAGTAGTTAATGATTGTATATAATTAGTTAGATTATAATCAAATATCCACATGACAGGTTCCCTTTAAGGATAGGGAATGTGAAAAGGAGAAACAACTATGACACGACAGGTGATAAGTGTCTGACTACTAGGACCCCCATGATCAAGGGAACATGGTCTTAAAGGGGTTGTCTCACTTTAGTAAGTCGGATTTATCATGTAGAGAAAGTTAATACAAGCCACTTACTAATATATTGTTATTATCCATATTGCTTCCTTTGCTGGCTGGATTCATTTTTCCATTACATTATACACTGCTCATTTCCATGGCTACGACCACCCTGCAATTTATCAGTGGTGGTCGTGCTTGCACCACCCTGCAATTCAGTAGCGGTGGCCGTGCTTACACACTATAGGGAAAGGCTGGAAGTGCTCATAGGCCAACACCTTTACCTATTGTGTGCAAGCACGGCCACCACTGCTGGATTGCAGGGTGGTCAAAACCATGGATACGAGCAGTGTATAATGTGATGCAAAAGAGCCAATATGGAGAATCACAATACATTAGTAAGTGCCTTTCTCTACATAATAAATGCCATTTGTTGAAGTGAGGCAGCCTCTTTAGGTGTGCTACACTTAGGGTGAGGCGAAAAATGTCTTGGTGCGTGCATTGCGAGTTTCCTATGTGTGATAGGAACTGCATGTGTCTTGTTTCTGACTGACTTAATAGCAGGATATCCATATATGTGTAAGGCTACTTTCACACTTGCGGTAGCAGGGTCCGGCAGGCTATTACAGTGGCGGAACAGCCTGCCAGATCCGTGCTTACGCTAGCCCACCGTGCTGCCGGAGGTCCGCAGCACGGCAAACATGCAGAGAGGTGGCCAGACAAAAACTACAGCGGACTTCCGGCGGCACGGGGGGCTAGCGTTAGCACAGATGCGGCAGGCTGTTCCCCCGCCGGACCCTGCTACTGCAAGTGTGAAAGTAGCCTAAATTCTGCCACATGTATGTTTGTGCATTTTGCCGTCTACCATCACACTTCATCTTTAATATTTCTGTTCTCACTGTAGGGGCTCATGAACACGATTGTTGGATGTTTTGCAGTCCGCTAATTCCGGATCTGCAAAACATGGATACTGGGTGTGTGCATTCCACATTATGCGGAACAGAACAGCCGGCCTCTAATAGAACAGTCCTATCCTTGTCTGTGATGCCGACAATAATAGGACATGTTCTATCATTTTACGTAATGGCCATGCGAACAGACATGGAATGCACAAGGAGTCATTTCTGTTTTTTGCGGCCCCATTGAAGTGAATGGTTTCACATACAGGCCACACAAATAAATATGGTACGGGCACTACCATTAGACGACATTGAAATAGATGGGAAGAAACAACAGCCTCCTGCTGCTGACGTGGACGAGCCCTGACTGCTGGAGAGGAGGGGGTGCAGGCCGGTGGGAGATGCTGCGGTCGCTGCATCAGGATGTAAGACTAAATGAATGCCATGGCTTTCCCATGCCACTTTATGGTGAGGCTCTATGTGTTGACGCAGTGCCGTCATGCCAACATTAGCACCCTGGCCGCGCCTCACCGTTTATTATTCCCACACTGCCAAGTATCGCATTTTCCCTGCACTACTGCGTGATGCAGCTCACAAATAACCAGGCCCTTGTCCTACGCGATGCAGCGCAAGGCAAGGGGCGCATTGGAGCAAGGAAATGCTCCGATCCTCCTTTCCTATATGCTAAAGCAGTGAAGGGGAGCTGATGTCCAGGTTCAGTCCTGAACTGGACAACAGCTTTAAGTAGTTTGAACTTGTCTTTGAAGTTACCTTCTCATGCGCTGCACTTGGGATGGGGAAACAAAATGTACAATTATGTTCTAAATAGTAAAACACTGAGTACATTTGCCACTGCTTAGGAATTGGGGATATTGGTGTTTAGTAAACTTAACTTTAGTAATTAATGCCAGGTAGCTGCTTCCCGAGGCAGGAAAAAAAGGGGATGCCGCAAAGAGGCGTACTGTAGATGCTCAGGACAAGAGAACGGTTTTGGCTCAACCCTAGAGCCTTTCTTAAGCAGCTCACTGGCTAGGGTTAAACGTTGCATATCCACATGGGTGAATAAAAGTATTTTTTCATATTTACTGATTTTGGAGTGCTGCCTTTTGCTATTTTGTATACTGGGCAATAGTCTAGTCCCCTCAGAAACTAAGTTATACCAGCATCTCCAAACATTGTGAAATAAAGTACAGGCGCACGCTACTATGGCTGACAAGCAAAAGCAACTATGTGACTATAGGCACATAGGGGGTCATTTATTATCCAGAACCACGCCTATATTAGACGTATTCCTGGCGCAGATTGCGATGCAATGATTATTTGCGCCACAATCTGCAACTTTTCCCAGCTCACGCCAGGTCTAAAAAAAGTGGGTGAGTGTGGGCGGAAAAGGGGACAGGCTGGCAGGCCCCTCTCATTTACCATTTTCTATGCCTGATTTTTGCATAGAAAATGGTCTAAATTTACGCCGGCAAGGAAGCTGTCTTACATTTAGACGGGCCCTGGACACGTCGAAGTTATGTAGAGATCGGCACCTTATCATAACTCTGGCGGATCCGCCACAAGGTACAGGAGTTATTAAGACCGGCGTCTAAAACGCTGTTCTTAATAAATAGCCCCCATAGTTTTTATTATTTGCTAGTTTAGAGATTATCTATCTATCTATGAAACTAAAAATTCTGCAGCACTCCAAGCAGTCAGAAAAACTATGGGATCTATTCTGTCTTGTTCAGTGCAACATATCTATCTACAGTAGATCTATCTATCTATCTATCTACAGTATCTATCTATCTATCTATCTACAGTATCTATATATCTATCTATCTACAGTATCTACAGTATCTATCTATCTACAGTATCTATCTACAGTATCTATCTACAGTATCTATATATTATCTATCTATCTACAGTATCCATCTATCTATCTACAGTATCTATCTATCTACAGTATCTATCTACAGTATCTATCTATCTACAGTATCTATCTACAGTATCTATCTATCTACAGTATCTATCTATCTACAGTATCTATCTACAGTATCTATCTATCTACAGTATCTATCTATCTACAGTATCTATCTACACTATCTATCTATCTACAGTATCTATCTACAGTATCTATCTATCTATAGTATCTATCTATCTACAGTATCTATCTATCTATCTATCTATAGTATCTATCTACAGTATCTATCTATCTGCAGTATCCATCTATCTACAGTATCTATCTACAGTATCTATCTATCTACAGTATCTATCTATCTATCTACAGTATCTATCTATCTACAGTATCTATCTATCTACAGTATCTATCTATCTATCTATCTACAGTATCTATCTATCATCTATCTATCTACTATATCTGTCTATCTACAGTATCTATCTATAATATCTATCTACAGTATCTATCTATAGTATATATCTATATATAGTATCTATCTATAGTATCTATCTATCTACAGTATCTATCTACAGTATCTATCTATCTACAGTATCTATCTACAGTATCAATCTACAGTATCTATCTACAGTATCCATCTATCTACAGTATCTATCTACAGTATCCATCTATCTACAGTATCTATCTATAGTATCTTTCTATATATAGTATCTATCTATAGTATCTATCTATCTACAGTATCTATCTACAGTATCTATCTATCTATAGTATCTATCTACAGTATCTATCTATAGTATCTTTCTATATATAGTATCTATCTACAGTATCTATCTACAGTATCTATCTACAGTATCTATCTATCTTACAGTATCCATCTATCTACAGTATCTATCTACAGTATCTATCTACAGTATCCATCTATCTACAGTATCTATCTACAGTATCTATCTACAGTATCTATCTATCTATCTACAGTATCTATCTATCTATCTTACAGTATCTATCCATCCATCTACCAAATAACGATCAGCTATTTGTTTCTCTTATTGATCGATTGCAGGAACTATAGTGTGACTATTTCCTGTAAATGAAATGAATATAAAATTGATAAAGCACAGAGAAAGGACCCAATTTTGACTCTCCTATGGAAATATGATGAAAGCATGTAAATGGTCAGGATGAAATCCCTTGGAGAGCGACCATTACTGGGATGTATTGTTGTCATGTTTTCAAAAGAGAGAAAGAGAAAATAAATAAATAAATAAAACAATAATCCCCTTCAAGCAAATTTCCACTGGATTAAGCACGGTTTAACCCTGGCTATATTCCTGTAGATTCTGGTTATGGAGGCTGGCTGTCTACCCAGACAAAGCCTGGATTAACTGCAGTGAGGAACCACAAATCAGCAGCTGGGTCCCTGTTTAATACTAGCGAAGGAAAGCCTGCTCTTCTAATGCCTGACATTTCCAATTACACATAGATATATATTTCTTGTTCCAGCACAGGTACACACAGTAATTAAGTTCACAGTGTGTTTAGAGCTTTGTCAAAGCTAAAAGGGTTTTCTGAACTGGGACATATTATTACGAGCGTGATAGCAAAAGCAAGTATTTCTTTCCCATTCCATAGCTACTATGTTGCTGTAGGATATAGTTGCAAAGCGTCCCAGCATCTCTATTCTGCAACTTGTCTCTAGGGAAATCTCTCTCAAGCCTCGTTTATCGCCCATTGGCCGTTCCCACCCCACCTCCTCCTGTCTTTCTACCTTTGCTCCCCCAGGGACCATCACTTCCACTCCCATAACTATCCCATGCCCCTTTCTTATTCTTTCTACTGCTGACTCCTGCTCAATATGCGGTAACCTCCCTGGGCCTTGATCTTTCTTGCTCCCTCTACTTTCCGATATCAACAAGATCCGAATGAACTATATAAGTTTGCAACTTTCTAAATCTTATTGTGGATCTCCTTTTTCATCTATCGGGGCCCCATCTGGATGACAGGAGATTTGTCTAATGCTAGACTGCTATTGTCCTGTGGCCTCTCTCATCGTGATCAAAACCAGTAGCTTTCTATTATGAGAATGAATGGTGACAAATGCCTCTGACTGTGATGTATTTCACTGCTTGATAAATAGTGATATGTTAGAGGTGCTATATCTGGATGTGTTACCGTTTTCACATGGGGCCATTGTATTATACAATAGGTCTTCTCTTTTATACAGGGATCTATCTTCTCTTACATGTGAACACATTAGGTATACTTAGAGATGGGACAATCCCTTTTAAATAAAGAGCACCGAGAGGCCATTGCAAGTTAAAGATATCGTATCCTGAGTGCATTGCAAGTCAGAGGATTACTGTATCTTTAAAGGGGTTTGGTCACAAAACATATTCTACATTTTTCAAACAAACACTTGGATCTGAATATTTTAGTAATGGCATGTAATTAAAAATTTAGTATCGCCAAAGTTATTCAATAAAATGTATCTGTATTGCGCCACCTGCTGTTTGTTCTTTACCTTATCTTTGTCCATCTCACTAAGCTGGTCGAACGTGATCAGTTTAAATCTTCAACTGTCACCAGCCATACCGTATGTTCTGTTTGAAAACTGATCAGTTCTTTTCCGGTATAGAGCCCCTGTGACGGAACTCTATGCCGGAAAAGAAAAACGCAAGTGTGAAAGTACCCTTACAGGGACAGAGCTGCAGCAGAAAGAGCACGCCCCCTGAGCTGCCAGGCTGAAGATAATCTAGCAGAGCAATTGGAACACTGAATGTGAAGGTCTCTGGATCCATGTGAGGTACAGGGCTAGTTCTACCTTTGTTAGAAAGAGATTGTCATGTACTATATGATATCTGATTTTCATTTTTTAAATCAATCATGGCTTAACCCCTTTAAGGCTAAATTCATATCAGGACTACGGTATTCCAGAGGAGCAGACTACTGGAATTAATGTGTCCAGCACAGTCATCGGGGCCCGTCACTATAATGAAATCTGATGGGTTTCTGGCATGAATCCCGATTCTCTGCCCAAAAAATACCTCTGCGTGCAGCTATATTTTTCTGGCAGAAAGCCTGCTGGAAACCCAAGATATCCCTTTATAGTGAATGTGGATCCGGCAGGCTCTGGCAGTATCCGGCTATGGCAAATATGGCAATTCTGGTATTTCGATTGGCTGGAATTACACGTGCAGTTTTGGGTGCAGTTGTTTTAGCCAAACACAGGAGTGGATACAAAAGAGAGGAGAAAAATCCATCTTCATGCTGTTTGATCTTCTCTGACCCGCTCCTGCCTTTGGCTCAAAAAACTGCAGCAAAAAAACTGCTATGAAAACTGCATGTGTGGCTTCAGCCTACAGACTGTACATCACAGGGTACAGGTGTGCCCGGTAACCAGTGGGTTGTTCTGTTGGGCTGGGTTCACATGCAGAGGTCCATCCACGGATTACCAGAGGACATTCAGTATGAAATTAGCCATATATATATAATCTACTGTAAAGAGCAGAATATAAAATCTGTGGCAAAATCCACATTGAAATCCTTAGATTTCAGGTCATTCCATGTGCAACCTTGTGAAGGCTACAGTCAACCCACTTTCTTCCTCATCTCTATGAAGAGTGTCTAGACCTTGATTCTGGACCCGCCAGGCCTACTACTCAGTGGGAATTAGCTGCCAAGCACAAAATTTAGGTGTTCTGCATGTGCTAAGCTGATGCCATCTGCTCAAAAATGACTTAAGATATTTGCTGAACAGGTACTCAATGTCTGGAACATGTCCACCGAAAACTTAAATAATCCCCTAAACTGCTGCTGTGCTGTCATGTTCTGAAAAATCATCATTTCCCAAGTGAAAAGTGTGACATCTACAGCAGCGTGTCTTGTGACGAGCATGTGAAGACAGCGACAAGGATGTTTTCCTGACACATTATTCAAATATCTCATCACCTTTTCAAAAAATACACCTTAAGTTAATGAAAGTTAATGAAAGCAGAGAAAGAGAGAAGTCAGTTCATCTAAAAATATTATTCTCTTACCTTACTATATTTCAAAGGAAGAACTGCCTAATAGGGAGCCCGTCAGCAAGGCCATGCAGCCCTCTGACCAGCCCCCTGTGATTGACACGTCTGTCCCAATATATACAACAGTAGAGACCTGAGCTGGTTGGGGGAAACTCAATGCAAGCCTTCCCAGAGGATACTTCTCCCCAGGCCTAGCACTAAACATTGGGTGCAAGACAGTGTTAAAACTATGGGGCACATTTATTAAAGAGGACCTTTCACCTGGAAAAACATTGTGAACTAAGTATCCTGACATATACAGCGGCGCCCAGGGATCTCACTGCACTATTATCCCTGGGCGCCGCTCCGTTCTCCCGTTATGTCCTCCGGTATCTTCGCTCAGTAAGTTATAGTAGGCGGAGACTGCCCTTGTTCTGCTGGGCGTATCCTGCTCCTAGTCTGTAGCACTGGCCAATCGCAGCGCACAGCTCACAGTCTGGGAGAAAAAAACCTCCCAGGCTGTGAGCTCTGCGCTGTGATTGGCCAGCGCTACAGCCTAGGAGGAGGATACACCCAGCAGAACAATGGCAGACTCTGCCTACTATAACCAAGAGTCCTAAGTCTCCACCTACTATAACTTACTGAGCAAAGATACCGGAGGACATACCGGGAGAACAGAGCGGCGCCCAGGGATAATAGTAAGTGCAGTGAGATCCCTGGGCGCCGCTGTATATGTCAGGATACTTAGTTCACAATGTTTTTTTCCAGGTGGAAGGTCCTCTTTAAGACCGGCGTTTTAAGCCCCTGTACTGGTGGTGGATCCGCCGAAGTTACGAAGAGGCGCCGGCCTCTACATAACTTTGGAGCATCCTCCGCCAGTTCTAAATGTAAGACAACTTAGAGTAGAGTAGAGATGTCGCAAACATAAAATTTTCCGTTCGCGAACGGCGAACCTGAATTTTCGCAAATGTTAAAGGGCATAAATCACCTAACATTCATAAATTGTTTGGAATAACGTGCTTTAAAACATCAGGTATGATGTTGTATCGATCAGGTAGTGTAACGGTTACGCCCGCTTCACAGTGACAGACCAAACTCCCTGTTTAACGCACCGCAAACAGTCCATTTGCACAACCGCAAACTCCCCATTTGCACAAGGTTGAATACCAAGCTAGCCATGTCCCGTTCCTTGTCGTCACTGATGTCATTGAAGGTCTCTTCCTCCTCCCAGCCACGTACAACACCAAGGGTCCCCGAAAGGTGACAACAAGCCCCCTGGGACGCCTGCTGTGTTTGGTCTTCCACCTCCTCAAAGCCACCTTCCTCCTCTGACTCCTCTTCTTCAGACTCCTCTCTCTGCGTTAAGGTGTGTTAAGTAGTACTATTCCTATCAGTTTAATCCCTGTTACGTCCCTTATCAGGGGACGTGTAGATGGCATTGATTTTAGGAACCGGGAGATGGAAAAAGATGCTTGGTCGGTCCTCCTACTTCAAATTTGGGGCACTGCGCGTGCAATCTAATGTGCCACCAGATATGAGCAGTGTGTTAAGTAGTATTATTCTTATCAGTTTAGTCCCTGTTACATCCCCTATCAGGCTTGTACAACACCATGGGTACCAGATAGGTGACAACGAGCACCCTGCGATGCCTGCTGTGGTTGGTCTTCCTCCTCCTCAAAGCCACATTCCTCCTCTGACTCCTCTTCCTCAGATTCCTCTTCCAGCGTTGCCGCAGGTCCAGCAAGCGATGCTGATAAGGCTGTTTCTGGTGGTGATGATGGTGGTGACCACAACTCTTCCTCTTCCTCTTCACGCTCATCTACAGCCTGATCCAGCACTCTTCGCAGGGCACGCTCCAGGAAGAAAACAAATGGGATGATGTCGCTGATGGTGCCTTCGGTGCTACTGACTAGGTTTGTCACCTCAAAAGGACGCATGAGCCTACAGGCATTGCGCATGAGCGTCCAGTAACGTGGCAAAAAAATGCCCAGCTCCGCAGAGGCTGTCCTAGCACCCCGGTCATACAAATACTCGTTGACGGCTTTTTCTTGTTGGAGCAGGCAGTCGAACATTAGAAGTGTTGAATTCCAACGTGTTGAGCTGTCGCAAATCAAGTGCCTCACTGGCATGTTTCGGCGCTGAATGTCTGAAAAGTGTGCCATGGCCGTGTAGGAACGCCTGAAATGGCCACACACACTTCCTGGCCTGCTTGAGGACGTCCTGTAAGCCTGGGTACTTATGCACAAAGCGTTGTAGGATCAGGTTACACACATATGCCATGCACGGCACATGTGTCAACTTGCCCAAATTCAATGCCGCCAACAAATTGCTTCCGTTGTCACACACCACTTTGCCGATCTCCAGTTGGTGCGGAGTCAGCCACTGATCCACCTGTGCGTTCAGGGCGGACAGGGGTGCTGGGTGGTTGAGAGGGGGCAAGGAGGACAGCAGTGGTTGACGATGCTGGACCAGGAGGAGGATGGTGGCTTTGAGTTTGTGTGCTGCTTTTACTCATGTGTTGATCCCATAGGCGTTTGTGATGTGAGATCATGTGCCTTCGCAAAGCAGTTGTACCTAGGTGGGTACGGGTGCCGATACATGCTGTCTGACTGTGCCACTAGCTGTGCGACTGTGACGACCTCCCCCTGCTTCCAACTTGTCTCCGCCTCCTCTCTGTCTCCCCATCTGAACATTCCCCCTGTTCTTCTTCTCTTCGAGCGGGCACCCACGTGGCATCCACGGACACATCGTCATCATCAACCGCTTCACTTGTATCTGACAACTCAGCAAAGGAAGCAGCAGCGGGTACAACATCATCATCATCATCATCACACCGTACATCCATCTGTGTAATGCTGCCTGACTGAGACATATCCGTTATCTACATCCTCTGGCAATAATGGTTGCGCATCACTCATTTCTTCCAACTGATGTGTAAATAACTCCTCTGACAGATCAAGTGAAGCGGCTGTGGTGCTAGTGTTGGTGGTGGCGGCAGGCGGGCGAGTGGTAACTTGAAAGGTGCCCGAAGCTGAGCTGGAGGAGGATGGTGCGTCAAGGTTCTGAGCGGAAGCTGTAGAAGATTGGGTGTCCTGTGTTAGCCAGTCAACTATGTCCTCAGAGCTTTTTGAATTCAGGGTACGTGGCCTCTGAACACTGGGCATTAGTCTAGGGCCAAAGGGAATCACAGCACCACGACCACGACGGCCCCTGCGGGGTGGCCTGCCTCTGCCTGTCATTTTTTTTAGATTAGTTAAGTTGTACTATGCGTGCAAGCTACTGTGACACCAGATATGAGTTGCACTGAAGTGACACTATGCACTGCACTGGGCCTTAAACACACAAACACGTGTGCAACTGATAGTGATGTCGCGGACATAAAATTTTCCGTTTGCGAACGACGAACGCGAATTTCCGCAATAGACTTCAATAGGAAGGCGAATTTGAAAACCCACAGGTACTCTTTGTCGCCACAATAGTGATGGAAAAGTTGTTTCAAGGGGACTAACACCTGGACTGTGGCATGCCGGAGGGGGATCCATGGCAAAACTACCATGGAAAATTACGTAGTTGACGCAGAGTGTGGTAAGTTAAAATCGCAATGCGATTTATAGAACTTGAATTAATCGCATTGCGATTTAAATTTTCTCAAATCCGACAGTACATTCTAGCATGGAGTCGTTCCCATGGTGATGGGGACGCTCCATGAGCAGGGAAGTCAGCAGAAGTTCTGTAATTGGGGGGGGGCGGTCAATCACGCACATAACAAAACACGGTAATTAATAACCCCATTTAGGCCCCGGTCAGTGACTTAAAGGTGATATCTCCTCTGACTGGAATCGTTCTCTTACCTTTTCTCTCCTGCACAGATCGCTCTGATGACGCCTCCTGACCACAACGTCTTTCTGCATAACTGAACACATCTATCAATGCCTCCTCTTATGTCCCTACTTAGTAATCATCACCATTTAGGCCCCAGTAGATATAATGCCTCCCCCCAGTAGTCATCCTTTTACATGTAATGCCCCCCCCATGGTGCCCTCTTCACATGTAATGACCCCCAGTAGTTCCATCCTTCCATATAATGCCCTTCAGCAGTGCCCGCTTTACATATAGTGCACCCCCCAGTAGTGCCCTCATTATATACAATGCTCGCCAGTAGTGACCTCTTTACACAAAGTGCCCCCCCCCACAGTTGAGGCCTTTTTAAACATAGAGTAAAATCACTGTATACATTATCTCTGTACTGTGACATCACTGTATACATTATCTCTGTACTGTGACATCACTGTATACATTATCTCTGTACTGTGACATCACTGTATAAATTATCATTATACTGTGACATCACTATGTAAATTATCCCTGTACTGTGACATCACTATGTACATTATCCTTGCACTGTGACATCACTGTATACATTATCCTTATACTGTGACATCACTTGTACATTATCCCTGCACTGTGACGTCACTGTATACATTATCCTTATACTGTGACATCACTTGTACATTATCCCTGCACTGTGACGTCACTGTATACATTATGATTATACTGTGACATCACTATGTACATTATCCTTGCACTGTGACATCACTGTATACATTATCCTTATACTGTGACATCACTATGTACATTATTCTTGTACTGTGACATCAGTGTATACATTATCCTTATACTGTGACATCACTATGTACATTATTCTTGTACTGTGACATCAGTGTATACATTATCCGTATACTGTGACATCACTATGTACATTATCCTTATACTGTGACATCACTATGTACATTATTCTTGTACTGTGACATCACTATGTACATTATCCTTATACTGTGACATCACTATGTACATTATTCTTGTACTGTGACATCACTATGTACATTATCCTTATACTGTGACATCACTATGTACATTATTCTTGTACTGTGACATCACTATGTACATTATCCTTATACTGTGACATCACTGTTTACAAACAATGATGTTTTAAATTTGCCAAATATTTTTTTAACCCAACTCACTTATGGAGATCCATTTCTCCTGCATATCTGTACACTTCAATAGCGCGTAAGAAGCTTCTTAAATGTCCCATTTTTCATTTAAGGTACAGATTAACATTATTACATTTACAATATTGATCTATAAGTATTCGCCTGGCTCCTCTTTATATACTAGAGCTCGCCTTGTATATTCATTTATTATTTGATACACTGAGGATTTTAGAAGTTTCTATATTCAGATACCTTTTGCTCTATTACGCGCTATTGAAGTGTACAGATATGCAGGAGAAATGGATCTCCATAAGTGTCCCTCTCTGGCCAGCTTTCCCAACAAACATACTGGTCAAGCTAAGCCACACCCCAAAGGGAGCGAGGGCGTGGCTTAACACTGGGATAATGTGCCTCCCAGTAATAAAGGGAACCTGTCACCGGGATTTTGTGTATAGAGTTGTTTTTTACACAATAAAAGCACACAGAGCTATGGGGACTGGGTATTGCGGATGTGCTAGTGGCCATCTAACAGCTCTATACACAAAATCCCAGTGACAGGTTCCCTTTAATAGTGCCCCCAAGTTATATTTATGCCTCCATTAGTGCCCCTGGTAATATTAATGCCTTCATTAGTGCCCCCAGAATTAATAATTCCCATTAGTGCCCCCAGTAATAGTAATGCCTTTATTGGTGCCCACCAGAATTAATAATTACCCATTAGTGCCCCCAGTAATAGTAATGCCTTTATTGGTGCCCACCAGAATTAATAATGCCCCCATTAGCGCCCTTCAGATTTAATAGTGTCCCCATTAGCGCCCTCCAGAATTCACAGTGCCCCCAATAACATTAATGCCCACCAGAATTCATAGTGCCCCCATTAGAGCCCCCCCTAATAGTAATGCCCCCATTAGCGCCCCTTATAAATAATAGTGCCCCCCAATAACATTGATGCGCCCATTAGTGGTATCTGACTGTCCAGAAAGTTGGAGGTCTGCCCTATTGTATATGTTCTATAAAGTCCCACAGCCTCGGGACCGGGCACAGGACGGGATTTATCACCCCCCGCGCGCTCCCGTTCGCTCCGAGAGATGGCGTCGCGCGCTCCCGTGCGTTTCCCTGGCAGCGGAGGCCCTGATGAGGATACGCACCTGTCACCCCAACTCCGGGGCTCCACAAGTGACGGAATGGGGGAGAGGCTGCGCCTGCCCGGGCTCTACCGGCGGGTGAGCGCCTGGAGCGACAGCGGCGAGGACTGGAAGAGCTCTGCCTCCGTGCCCCGGAGTGACCGCTGCGACGAGTGGAGCTCGGGCAGTGAGCGCTCCGGAGCCCGGCTGTACAGTGACCCGGACGAGCCGTCCTCCCCGGGACCGGACAGGCAGGCTCCTCTGCTGCGCGGGATATTCCAGATCCAGAGGAGAAGCTGCGACGTCTCCCTGACCGGCAGCCGCCTGCTGTGGAGCCCCGTCCTGCCCGAGCACCCGGGTGAGTGTGGGCGGCCGGGAGGACTACGACTCCCAGCCGCCAGGAGTTTAGTTTCCCTGCTGTAGACACTTTATGCCAGCTGCACTGCCCACCTGAAAGTGCAGCCCCATACAGACCAGTCGCCTATAGCTAGATGTCCTTTGCTGGGAAAGCTGAGTGACCTCTGCTTACAGAGCAGCAGTCACTCAGCTTTCTCACCTCTTCTAGTTACCTGGTGATAATGCCTAATGGGCCATGCAGGGGTCTGGTGCTGCCCCTGTGGAGGCTGTAATTGTGGCTGGCACTCCTCCTCCAAATAATAGGAAGTGAGTGCTGCCCGTGAAGGGTTAAGAGCACCCAGAACCAGTTTTTGGGCTGGATACTGTGGGTGAGCATCTAGCTGAAAGGGAGGTTTGGGAGGAGCTTGGTGAGGGCACTTTCACACTAGAGTTATTCTTTTCCGGCATAGATTTCCATTCTAGGGGCTCAATACCGGAAAAGAACTGATCAGGATTATCCCCATGCATTCTGAATGGAGAGTAATGCGTTCAGTTTGCATCAGGATGTCTTCAGTTCAGTCGTTTTGACTGATCAGGCAAAAGAGAAAACCGTAGCATGCTACGGTTTTATCTCTGGCGAAAAAAACGGAAGACTTGCCTGAATGCCGGATCCGACATTTTGTCCCATAGGAATGTATTAGGCTACTTTCACACTTGCGGCAGGACGGATCCGACAGGCTGTTCACCATGTCGGATCCGTCCTGCCGCTATTTCGCCGTGCCGCCGGACTGCCGCTCCGTCCCCATTGACTATAATGGGGACGGGGCGGAGCTCCGGCGCAGCACGGCGGTGCATGGCGAAAGCCGCCGGACTAAAAAGTCATCGGACATGCAGGACTTTTTAGTCCGGTGGCTTTCGCTGTGCACCGCCGTGCTGCGCCGGATTTTAGTCAATGGGGACGGAGCGGCGGCACGGCGAAATAGCGGAAGGACGGAGCCGACAGGGAGACCAGCATTTTTCCCCATAGGAATGTATGTATTATGCGCAGACCGGTAAAAATGTGAAAAAAAAAAATACAAGACGGATGACAAGCGGAGAGACGGATCCGTTCTTGCAATGCATTTGTGAGACGGATCCACATCCGGATCCGTCTCACAAATGCTTTCAGTCACATCCAAATTGGCCGATCCGGCAGGCAGTTCCGACGACGGAGTTGCCCTCCGGATCACACTGCCGCAAGTGTGAAAGTAGCCTGAGCTGTCAGCCAATCAGCACTGCTGACAGCTCAGGACTCTTTTTCAGTTGGATGCCCATGTAGAGGATACAGCGCCCCGGACTCTGGATGAAAGGATTCTCCTGTGACTGTGTTTATTGGGGCTGTCCGGATCTGGCGACCCGTCAGTGTGGGAGTATGACATCTGACAGCAGAGCAAAGGCGCTGGGGCGTCAGGTACCCATGCTCCTGCAGATATGGAGGTGGTAGATCACTAGCCGAAATAAACTGCCTTCTGGCAACTGCTTTTCTTATAAAACCCCTTAACCCCTTCACATCCGGGCCATTTAACCCCTTCCTGACCAGGCCTAAATTTGCAAATCTGACATGTGTCAGGTTATTTGGTAATAACTTTGGAACGCTTTTACCTATCCAAGCCATTCGGAGATTGTTTTCTCCTGACACATTGTACTTCATGATAATCATAAATTTGAGTCAATATATTTCACCTTAATTTATGAAAAAATACCAAATTTACCAAAGATTCTGAAAAATTGGCAATTTTCAAAATTTCAATTTCTCTGCTTTTAAAACAGAAAATGATACCTCGTAAAATATTTATTACTTAACATTCCCCATATGTCTACTTTATGTTGGCATCATTTTGGAAATGTAATTTTTTTTTTGGGGGGGGGGTTAGAAGGCTTAGAATTTTAGAAACAAATCTTTTACATTTTTAAGAAAATTTCCAAAACCCACTTTTTAAGGACCAGTTCAGGTTTGAAGTCACTTTGTGGGGCTTACACAATAGAATCCACCCAAAAATGACCCATTGTAGAAACTACACCCCTCAAGTTACTCAAAACTGATTTTACAAACTTTGTTAACCCTTTAGGTGTTCCACAAGAATTAAAGGAAAATGGAGATGACATTTCTAAATTTCACTTTTTTAGCAGATTTTCCATTTTAATTAATTTTTTTTCTTTAACACATCAAGGGTTAACAGAAAAATTAAACTCAATATTTATTACCCTGATTCTGCTGTTTACAGAAACACCCCACATGTGGTCATAAACTGCTGTAAGGGCACACGGCAGGACACAGAAGAAAAGGAACGTGGTATGGTTTTTGGAAGGCAGATTTTGCTGAACTGGTTTTTAGATGCTATTGCCATGTGCCATTTGAAGCCCCCCTGATTCACCCTTACAGTAGGAACTCCCCAAAAGTGACCCCATTTTGGAAACTAGTGGATAAGGTGACAGTTTTATTGGTACTATTTTGGAGTACATTTGATCTTTAATTGCTCTATATTAAATTTTTTGTGAGGCAAGATAACCCAAAAATTGCTGTTTTGGCGCAGTTTTTATTTTTTACAACATTCATCTGACAGGGTAGATCATGTGAAATTTTTATAGAGCAGGTTGTTACGGATGCGGTGATATCAAATATGTCTACTTTCTTTGTTTTAGTTTTACATAAAGCATTTTTGAAAAAAAATATATATTTCTGTGTCTCCATTTTCTGAACGCCTTTTTTTTTTTTTCTGCCGATCGTCTTGTGCAGGGGCTCGTTTTTTTGCAGCAAGAGTTGACATTTTTATTGGCACCATTTTTGGATACATATGATTTTTTGCTCATTCATTATTACACTTTATGGTGCAATGTGACCAAAAAATTGCTAATTTTGGCACGGTTTTAATTTATTTATTTTTACAGCGTTCGCCCGAGGGGTTAGGTCATGTGACATTTTTATAGAGCAGATAGATACAGACATGGCAATACCTAATATGTATACTTTTTCTTATTTATTAAAGTTTTACACAATAATAGCAATTTTGAAACAAAAAAAATGATGTTTTAATGTCTCCATGTTCTAAGAGCTATATTTTTTTTAAAGTTTTTTAGCGATTTTCTTATGTAGGGGCTCATTTTTTGCGGGATGAGGTGGCGGTTTTATTGGTATCATTTTGTGGGACATACGCCTTTTTGATCACTTGGAGTTGCACTTTTTGTGATGTAAGGTGACAAAAATGGCTTTTTTTTAGGCTACTCTCACACTCGCGTTTGGTGCAGATCCGTCATGGATCTGCACAGACGGATCTTTTCAAATAATACAACCGTCTGCATCTGTTCAGAACGGATCCGTTTGTATTATCTTTAACATAGCCAAGACGGATCCGTCTTGAACACCATTGAAAGTCAATGGAAGACGGATCAGTTTTCTGTTGTGCCAGATTGTGTCATAGAAAACAGATCTGTCCCCATTGACTTACATTGTGTGTCAGGACGGATCTGTTTGGCTCAGTTTCGTTAGACGGACAGCAAAACGCTGCAAGCAGCGTTTTGGTGTCCGCCTCCAGAGCGGAATGGAGACGGAACGGAGGCAAACTGATGCATTCTGAGCGGATCCTTATCCATTCAGAATGCATTAGGGCAAAACTGATCCGTTTTGGACCGCTTGGGAGAGCCCTGAACGGATCTCACAAACGGAAACCAAAACGCTAGTGTGAAAGTAGCCTTACACAGTTTTTATTTTTATTTTTTTATTTATGGTGTTTATTGGACGGGGTGGGTCATGTGATATATTTATAGAGCCGGTCGTTACAGACGCGGCAATACAAAATATGTTTATTTGATTTTTTTTTTCTATTTTTAACATTTTTTTTTAAATTACTTCATTGGGGAATTTTTTTTTTTATACATATGAAACTAAAATTTTTTTTTTTTACACTTTGCATCCCTCACAAGGTCATATAAGACCTCTGGGGGACATTTAACTTCACTTTTTTTTTTCACCATTGATTTCTCCTGTAACTAGGGCTGACATAGTAGCCCCGGTTACAGGGAAAATACACCTCCCAGAGAGGCTGTACAGCAGTATACAGCGCTGTACAGCCTCAGTGCAGGGCTGATCGAGGTCTGTAGAAGACCTGACAGCTCCTGCACTCACCCGGCCGTCACATGACCACTGGGCCAGGACAGGAAGCGCATTGTGCAGTGTATACAGCGATCTAGAAGGCAGGGACACCTGGGCACTGTCCCTGCCTTCTCTAAGGCCTCTTTCACACGGGGGTTGCGGGAAAATGTGCGGGTGCATTGCGGGAACACGCACGATTTTTCAGCGCGAGTGTAAAACATTGTAATGCGTTTTGAACTCGCGTGAGAAAAATCGCGCATGTTTGGTACCCAAACCCGAACTTCTTCACAGAAGTTCAGGCTTGGGATCGGTGTTCTGTAGATTGTATTATTTTCCCATATAACATGGTTATAAGGGAAAATAATAGCATTCTGAATACAGAATGCATAGTAAAATAGCGCTGGAGGGGTTAAAAAAATGAAAAATAAAATTTAACTCACCTTAGTCCACTTGCTCGCGCAGCCGGCATCTCCTTCTGTCTTCATCTTAGCTGTGTGGAGGAACAGGACCTGTGGTGACGTCACTCCGGTCATCACATGATCCATCACATGATCTTTTACTATGGTGATGGATCATGTGGTGGACCTTTTTTTTTTTTAACCCCTCCAGCGCTATTTTACTATGCATTCTGTATTCAGAATGCTATTATTTTCCCTTATAACCATGTTATAAGGGAAAATAATAATGATCGCGTCTCCATCCCGATCGTCTCCTAGCAACCGTGCGTTAAAATCGCACCGCATCCGCACTTGCTTGCGGATGCTTGCGATTTTCACGCAACCCCATTCATTTCTATGGGGCCTGCTTTACGTGAAAAACGCAGAATATAGAGCATGCTGCGATTTTCACGCAACGCACCTTTAAAAAAATTTTTATACAAAGTTGTCATTTGCCAGAGATATTTCTCTCACCCAGCATGGGTATATGTAAAAATACACCCCAAAACACATTGCCCTACTTCTCCAGAGTACGACGATACCACATGTGTGACACTTTTTTGCAGCCAAGATGCGCAAAGGGGCCCAAATTCCAATGAGTACCTTTTAGGAGGCCATTTTTAGGCATTTGGATTCCAGACTTCTTCTCACGCTTTAGGGCCCCTAAAATGCCAAGGCAGTATAAATACCCCACAAGTGACCCCATTTTGGAAAGAAGACACCCCAAGGTATTCCGTGAGGGGGGTGGCGAGTTCCTAGAATATTTGTTTTGGGCACAAGTTAGCGGAAAATGATTTTGTAAGAGAAAAAATAATAATAATAATCATTTTCCCCTAACTTGTGCCAAAAAAAATAATATTTTAGGAACTCGCCATGCCCCTCACGGAATACCTTGGGGGGTCTTCTTTCCAAAATGGGGTCACTTGTGGGGTATTTATACTGCCCTGGCATTTTAGGGGCCCTAAAGCGTGAGAAGAAGTCTGGAATATAAATGTCTAAAAAATGTTACGCATTTGGATTCCGTGAGGGGTATGGCGAGTTCATGTGAGATTTTATTTTTGGTCACAAGTTAGTGGAATATACGACTTTGTAAGGAAAAAAATAAATAAAAAATCAATTTCCACAAAAAAAAAAATCTTCTATGAACTCGCCATGCCCCTCAAAAGTGATCTTTTTATAGCGCCGCAGCGATTTTGCGGTGTTTTTGCAGTGATCAGAAAAAAAATAATTCTGTCACTGCGGTGGGGCGGACTGAACGCAAGTGTGCGCACAAGATCAGGCCTGATCGGGCGAACACTGCGTTTTTTGTAGAGTCTATAGAACATGTCCTATTCTTGTTCGCAATTGCGGACAAGAAAAGGCATTTTCTATTTAGTTCTGGCAATGTGCGGATCCCCAAAATGTGGAAAGAACATTGCCGGTGTCCATGTTTTGCAGATCCGCGGTGTCCGTGTTTTGCGGATCCGCGGACTCGCAAAACACATACGGACGTCTGAATGGAGCCTTACATGGGGGTGATCAATGACAGGGGGGTGATCAAGGAGTCTATATGGGTGATCACCCCCCTGTCATTGATCACCCCCCTGTCATTGATCACCCCCCTGTCATTGATCACCCCGCTGTAAGGCTCCATTCAGACGTCCGTATGTGTTTTGCGGATCCGCAAAACATACGGATGTCTGAATGGAGCCTTACAGGGGGGTGATCAATGACAGGGGGGTGATTACCCCATATAGAGTCTCTGATCACCCCCTGTCATTGATCTCCCCCCTGTATGGCTCCATTCAGACGTCTAGGAGCTGTGGTGCCCCCTTTGGTAATATCAGGGATTGCGCACCCCTAAGGCTGGTCCTGCTGGGAGGACATTAGATGGTGTCCTAGATTTGAGCTGGGCAATTAGAATATTATAGCAATGTCAAATAATCCTCATAATGGTGAGAGAAGGACCCCGTGACGACTGTCCTTGTCTTGGTGGTCCTGCCTTGAACATTGGGACCTGTGTAGCCGTATAGGGGCCAGACAAAGTTAAGTTCCCTACTTTAAGGACACTTGAACTAACAAGGAGAACAATTCTGGTCAGGACACCGCGCTGTAGGTCACAGGGGCGCGTCCCTTGTGAACACATTTACACGCAGGGTAATGGCTATCAGGTTTCTATTGAGGAGGAAAGAGAAGCAGTTCTCAGGCTTCCCACAAAACAATCACCCCTTTTATTGGAAGCTCCAGGGTTGACCCTGTGGGTCGGCCCTAAAACAAACTAGGTCTGGCCTAAGTGGCTTTGCATGGAAATAACATGTAGACAGGAATATGAGATGATGCCAGTGTGCGCCATACATAAATTCTGTGCTCTCATCCATTGTACTTACTGACTACATGGCAGCAGTATGTGCTGCAGAGCTGCACACACTGTGATCACTCAGACCGTTCCTTGTAGGCTCCTTCACACTTGGGTACAAAAATACAGACTTTTGCACCTGGATCGATACAATACTGGGATTTTCTATTTTCCAATACTAGTCTGCGATACTAGTATCCTAGCATCTGCGCAGCCTTGTATCGTCCTCAGCTGGCACCCGGCCTCAATGACCGGGATCCTGCCAAACACCGTCAACTAACCCCTCAGGTGCTGCAGTCGATGCTGATCGCGGCACCTGAGGGGATACTCTGCCAGAAAATCTGCAATTTTGCGGAACCCATTCATTTTCAATGGGACCAGAACGGATGCGGACAGCAAAACACGACATCTCCTGCCTCCGTTTTCTGCATTCCATATAAGGAACCATTCATCCAAGCCTCTTGCACATGACCGCAAAAAACGGATCAGCGAAAAATACGGATGACGCCCATGTGCATTGCGGATTTTGCGAACGTAACAGCTGGCCCCTAATAGAACAGTACTATCCTTGTCCGTAATGCAGACAAGAAGGGTCCATTCACACGTCCGCAGTGTTTTGCGAATCCGCAATTTGCGGATCCGCAAAACACTGGGCCAGCAGCCCAATAGAAATGTCTATTCTTGTCCGCAGCTGCGGACAAGATTAGGGCATGTTCTATTTTTTTTCCGGAGCTGCGGACTGGAAGTTTGGGGGCCGCGCTTCAGAAATGCGGATGCAGACAGCACACTGTGTGCTGTCCGCATCTTTTCCGGCCCCATTGAAGATTAATGGGTTCGCACCTGTTCCACATAATTGCGGAACGGATCCGGACCCATTCAACGGATTTGTGAATGGACCCTATTAGAACATGCTCTATTTTTTTGTGGAACGGAAATCCGGACATACGGAAACAGAATGCACATGGAGTAACTTCCGTTTTTTTTGCGGACCCATTGAAGTTAATGGTTCCGCATACGGTCCGCAAAAAAACGGAATGGACACGGAAACAAAATGCTTTCATGTGCAAAAGGCCTAAGGTCCGTTCCGCTTCCGTTCCGTTTTTCTGTTTGGTTTCCGTTTGTAATCCGTTTTTTGCGGATCGCAAACCGAAACGGAAGCATACAATAATGTTTAAACAGTAAGTACATAAAAAAATTGGGCTGGGCATAAAATGTTCAATAGATGGTTCAGCAAAAACGGAACGGATACGGAAGACATACGGAGTACATTCCATATGTATTCTATTTTTATTTGCGGAACCATTGACTTGAATGGAGCCATGGAACGTGATTTGTGGGCAATAATAGGACATGTTCTATCTTTGAACGGAAATACGGAAACGGAATGCATACGAAGTACCTTCTGTTGTTTTTGCGGACCCATTGAAGTGAATGGTTCCGCATACGGACCGCAAAAGGAATGCAAAAAAAACGGAACGGAAACGTACAAGAGGCCTAAGGGCTCATTCACACGGCCGATCCGCATGCGGCTGCCCCATGGCCGGTCGGTGCCCGTGCATTGCAGACTGCAATTTACGGTCCACAGCACAGGCATGGAGGGGCAATGGTCGTGTGAACAAGCCCTAATCCTGAGTAAACTTCAATTCTGGCCATTTAACCCTTTTGTGCCAGAGGAACAATTTTTAAGTCTTAACACCTACCGTAATTTAAAAAAGTAGCAAGATTTCCACACCTGTTTTTTTTTTTGTTTTTTTCACAGATTTAAAGGTCTGCACATGAGCGGACCAGAAGAACAGATCCGTCATTGCGGCAATTTCAATGGAAATTAATGCCGGATCCGGCTTTCCGGCAAGTGTTCAGGATTTTTGGCTGGAGAGAAAACTGCAGCATGCTGCGGTATTTTCTCCGGCATTAAAAAACGTTAGAGGGACCGAACTGATGCATTCAGAATGCGTTAGGATAAAACTGATCAGTTTATTTTCCGGTATTGAGCCCTAAGGGCCGCATTTGTGGATCTGCACTACACGGGCATCGTTCCGTGGCCATTCCACATCACGGATGCGGACCCATTCATTTCAATTCAAGTGAATGAGTCTGCGATCCCCATGCGCCTGCCCTACGGACGGTGCCCGTCATTATAGTTCTAGCTGAGGACTCTTCTCCATCTTTCATTTCCTTTCTGCTTGGAAGTATCTGTGTACGCAGAGCCATGCAGAGCACCAAATATTAGGCCTCCTCCAGATGTGACGTCCCTTTAGTGAAATGTTTTTTTTAAATTATATTGGAGGATTTGATAAATAACAAACCCACAATATAATCAGAATCACATGCTGTATGGGTGAGCAGTATTGCGGTAAAATCTGCTTCTATGAACTTCTACTGCACTGTTAGGCCTCTTTCATATAGTCAGTGTTTGGTCAGTGATTTCCATCAGTGATTGTGAGCCAAAACAAGGTGCCGGTCCAAACCAAAGAACAAGGGCAAATCTTTCCATTACACCTTATCTCTGTGGAGGCTCCACTCCTGGTTTTGGCTCACAATCAATGATGGAATCCGCAAAAAACGCGAGTGTGAAAGTAGCCTTACGCTGGGTTCAGACCTGAGCGTTCTGAAACGAGCGCTCTGTATGCGCGATTGTACGGGCGTTTACAATCGCGCATACAGAGACAGGGGTGCACACATTGTCGCGCGTTCCCGAATATCCATGTGCGGGAACGAGCGACAAACGCCCAAAAAAAAGCTCAAGCACTTGTTTGAGCGTCGGGCGTTTTACAGCGCGATCGTACGCGCTGTAAAACGCCCAGGTGAGAACCATTCCCATAGGGAATCATTGGTTCTTGCCTGTTGTGCGTTTTACAGCGCGTAGGAACGCGCTGTAAAACGCTCAGGTGTGAACCCAGCCTTACTGTGGTTCGTTTTGCGGACAGAACGCGCCAATTCTCAATGGGTCTGTGAAAACAAAGGACAGTACACAAATGTCATAGAAAATAAATAAATAGTAAAAATAAATAAATTGCACGGATTATCAACAGTGAAAAAACATGGAGACGTCTTCTGGTCTTAGAGGTTTGCGGATTCAAAACTCAGATGCAAAACGGACACAAAGATGTGAATAAACCCTTATTGCTTGGAAAATTATGTAACATAATAAAAATGGCGCATTGTAATTACTATATCAATCTATAGTCTGTACGCCCGGCCGCTCATCAAACCAGAGGGGCTGCTTTATAACACAGTAACATAACTCGGAGGAGTGTACCGTATATCCTCTTCTGCCGCGCTCCTAGTGAACAGATGTGATGGAAAGAGATACTCTTAGACATCTGTCAGGGCCGAGTAATGGACTAGTATGCAGGAGGCTGATATCACTCTGTGCCCGCTATTATCCAGGGTCCCCTGGAAATGGTAGCGGAAAATGTTCCGTAGAAGTGAGAGGCGGCGATCTGAAGACATTCTCTACATTTTAAAATCTCTGTAATGAATTGGTTAAGAATATAACACTTTTTTTCTTATTTCTTAACCATATAACAGTTGTTAACATAAGTTAAACAGATTTTCCGACCCCCCCCCCATGCTATTTTTATTAACCCCTTAGGGCTCGTTCACACGAACGTGTAAAGCCCGTGCCCCTGCTGTGGACTGCAAATTGCGGTCCGCCATGCACAGGCACCGTCCGTGGGGCAGGCGAATGGGGATCGCAGACCCATTCACTTGAATGGGTCCGCGATCCTTCCATTCCGCAAAAAGTTAGAGCAAGACCTTATGTCGAACCATTCATTTCAATGGGTCCGCAAAAAAAAACCGGAAGTTAGGGCTTGTTCACACAAACTTATTTTGCGTTCCGTAAATGGGCCGTTTTCTGCGTTCCAGATACGGTCTGTATATGGAACCATTCATTTCAATGGGTCCGCAAAAGATGCGGACAGCACTCTGTGTGCTGTCCGCATCTGTTGCTCCGTTCCGTGGCCCCGCAAAAATTTTGAGTCATGTCCTATTCTTCTCTGTTTTGCGGACAAGAATAGGCATTTCTATAATAGGCCTCCCGTTCCGTAAATTGCGGAAGGCACTCAGGCTCCACCCGTGTTTTGCGGATCTGAAATTTCCGGACCGCAAAAACGGCACTGTCGTGTGAACAAGCCCTTACTCCATGTGCATTCAGTTTCTGTATGTCCGTATTTCTGTTCTGCAAAAAAATAGAACATGTCCTATTATTGTCCGCATTACGGACAAGGATAGTACTGTTATATGAAGGGCCAGCTGTTCCGTTATGGAATGCACACGGACGTCACCCGTATTTTTTGCGGATTCGTTTTTTGCGGACCGCAAAAAATACATATAGTCGTGTGCATGAGGCCCTTAGTCAGGTCCTGGTCATGACTGTGATTTTTATCGAACAGTTAGGGTCCATTCACACGTCCGTATGTGTTTTGCGGATCCGCAAAACACGGACACTAGCAATGTGCGTTCCGCAGACACTCTCATAGAAAATGCTTTTTCTTGTCCGCAATTGTGGACAAGAATAGGACATGTTCTATTTTTTTTGCGGAACGGAAGTGTGGATCCGGAAGTGTGAGTCCGCAAATGCAAATGCGAATGCGGACAGCGCATTTTGGCCCTATTGAAAAGGAATGGGTCCGGACCTGTTCTGCAAAATTGCGGAACAGATGCGGACCCATTTTGCGAACGTGTGAATGGACCCTAAAGCCTCATTCACATGTCAGTGTTTGGTCAGTGATTTCCATCAGTGATTGTGAGCCAAAACCAGGATTGGAGCCTCCGCAGAGATAAGGTATAAAGGAGAGATCTGCACCTGTTCTGTGTTGAGAGCCGCACCTGGTTTTGGCTCAAAATCACTGATGGAAATCACTGACCAAACACTGAGGTGTGAATGAGGCATAAGGTCGCCCAGACAAGGGTTTGTAGGAATGATCTGCCTGAGTAAAAGTGCCACCAATTACTCGTTGAGCGAGCTTGTTCATCGGGCAGTGGCATTTTTTAGGCATGCTATGCTAAAGAATCAGTGTTTGCTGGCAGCAGATTGTGCCATCTAATCCCTCTCTGCTGCCGGCAAATAATGATTCTGTATGGGGACAAGCGATGGCATTAGTGATCACTCCTCCCCATACTGTGGAGGAGATCCCTGCATGTAATAACAGAGCTCTCCTCCACTAACAAGCAGGCGATTTCCGGGAAGGAACATTTCCACCCCGACACTCGTAATGCCCACCTGCAGGTGTAATACAGCCCTTAGTCAGGTCCTGGGCATCACTGAGAGTAAGTCCGGTCCAGGACGTGGACAAGGTCACTGCAGTCTTCTCTATGCACCCTGCCTGGCCAGTGTATCTCAGTGCATGCGAGATACAGCTCCATGCTCCGTGTCCTGGGTTTCCATACAAAACATATTCATTTCTCACTAGTAGAACAAAACATCTTCTCATATTTCCAGGTTTTAGAGGTTGGGGCCTTAATCCATAGAGGATCATATATTTTATTCTGTTATGACAGTTTATTTCCACATTGTAGGATTTTGTCCCTGTAAAAGAATAATAATTACAATTTACCTAAAAGTAATTATTTGATGGAACCATCTAACCTATGCTTTCATATGTGGAAAGCTAAATACTGCATGTCTGTGTACAGCGTGACTTCTATCCCTTTATTATCTTTTCTTTCCTTGAAAGCATTGCTTGGGGTTTCGTGAAATATTACTAGTTATGTGAAGGAATAGATTTCAGTTCTCTAATATGTTGTTTTTAACCTGGAATTCAGTTTCATTTAGACATTGGTAGATAATGGAAGGTTAAAGGGAAGCTGTCACCACAACATGCCGTGCAATCTGATAGCGGCATGTTAGAGCAGGAGGAGCTGAGCCGATTGTATATTGTGGGAAAAGATTCAGTGAAACCTGTCATTTATACTCTTATATCTCTGCTTTTTTCACCTCCTGTGAAGAGCTATCAGTACAGGAGGGAGGGGCTATCAGTGATTGACAGCATTATGTGTATAAGTGTGGAAAACACATACGGTCGTGTGCATGTAGCCTTAAAGGGCTTCTGTCACCCCACTAAACCGTTTTTTTTTTTTTTTGTTTACTTATAATCCCTACACTGCGATTTGTGCCTACATAATCTAATTAATCATTTTGGTTCAGTAGCAGGAATGTTCTAATATAACCAATATTCACCAATGTTAGCATATCTAAAGGGGTTGTCCCATAAAGACTAGCTCTATGTCTGCTGTTAGGCCTCTTTCAGACGGGCGTTGCGGGAAAATGTGCGAGTGCGTTGCGGGAACACTCGCAATTTATCCGCGCGAGTGCAAAACATTATAATGCGTTTTGCACTCGCGTGAGAAAAATCGCGCATGTTTGGTACCCAAACCTGAACTTCTTCACAGAAGTTCGGGCTTGGGATCGGTGTTCTGTAGATTGTATTATTTTCCCTTATAACATGGTTTATAAGGGAAAATAATAGCATTCTGAATACAGAATGCATAGTACAATAGGGCTGCAGGGGTTAAAAAATAAAATAAAAATAATTTAACTCACTTTAGTCCACTTGATCGCGAAGCCGGCATCTCCTTCTGTCTTCATCTTAGCTGTGTGGAGGAACAGGACCTGTGGTGACGTCACTTCGGTCATCACATGATCCATCACCACCGCAAAAAGATACAACTTGCTCTATCTTTTTGCGGAACGGAAGGATCGCGGACCTATTCAAGTGAATGGATCAGCGATCCCCATGCGCCTGCCCCACGGATGGTGCCCGTGCATTGCGGACCGCAATTTGTGGTCCACAGCACGGGCTTCACACGTGCTGTGTGAACGAGCCCTAAGGCTGGCCATACACTTAAAGGGCTTCTGTCACCCCACTAAACCAAATTTTTTGGCCCTGTCTGCTATTAAGAACTCGCGCCTGCGCCGTAACGGTATTCAGTCGGTGCAGGCGCACTGAGAGGCGGCCGCTCCATCCTCAATGCGCCTGCGCCGATGACGTCACATCTACACCCGGCGCAGGCGCATTGAGGATGGAGCGGCCGAGCGAGCGTCCGCCTCTCAGTGCGCCTGCGCCGATTGAAGACAGGTACGGCGCAGGCGCGAGATTTTGAATGCAAACAGGGCCAGCAGAGAACGATCCCGTTCCCTGGCCCTGTCAATCAACATGCGGAGGGGGCGTCTTTAGGATCGGAGGATGCGGCTGCTACCAGCAAGTAGCCGCCCTACTTGCTGGTAGCAAGGTAATTTGCATATTTTAAAAGCATGTTTTAAACAAAATCTACTGGACCAAAATGATTAATTAGATTATGTAGGCACAAATCGCAGTGTAGGGATTATAAGTAAACAAAAAAAAAAAAATTGGTTTAGTGGGGTGACAGAAGCCCTTTAAGTGTATGGCCAGCCTTAGGGCTCGTTCACACAGCACGTGGGGCAGGCGCTTGGGGATCGCAGATCCATTCACTTGAATGGGTCCGCGATCCTTCCGTTACGCAAAAAGATAGAGCAAGTTGTATCTTTTTGCGGTGCAGAAGCACGGAACGGAACCCCAGAAAGCACTCTGTAATGCTTCCGTAGTGTTCCGTTCCGTTCTTCCGTTCCGCATCTCCGGATTTGCGGACCCATTGAAATGAATAAGGCCTCATGCACACGACCGTTGTGTGCATCCGTGGCCGTTGTGCCATTTTCCGTTTTTTTTTCAGGACCCATTGACTTTCAATGGGTCCGTGGAAAAATCGGAAAATGCACAGTTTTGCAGCCGAGACCATGATCCGTGTATCCTGTCCGTCAAAAAAATATGACCTGTCCTATTTTTTTGACGGAAAACGGTTCACGGACTCATTCAAGTCAATGGGTCCGTGAAAGAACACGAATGCACACAAGATTGGCATCCGTGTCCGTGATCCGTGGCCGTAGGTTACTTTCATACAGACGGATCCGAAGATCCGTCTGCATAAAAGCTTTTTCAGAGCTGAGTTTTCACTTCGTGAAAACTCAGATCCGACAGTATATTCTAACACAGAGGCGTTCCCATGGTGATGGGGACGCTTCTAGTGAGAATATACAACGAACTGTGTACATGACTGCCCCCTGCTGCCTGGCAGCCCCTGATCTCTTACAGGGGGCTGTGATCCGTACAATTAACCCCTCAGGTGCTGCACCTGAAGGGGTTAATTGTGCGTATCATAGCCCCCTGTAAGAGATCCGGGGCTGCCAGGCAGGAGGGGGGCAGACCCCCCTCCCTCCCCAGTTTAAATTTCATTGGTGGCCAGTGCGTCCCCCCCTCCCTCCCTCTATTGTAATAATAACATTGGTGGCACAGTGTGCGCCCCCCCCCCTTCCTCCCTCTATTGTATTATTACATTGGTGGCAGCAATGCGCCGCACAGACCTGTCACTTACCAGTAGGAGGAGCTCCCGGCCGGACACAGACATCGCAGCAGCCACCAGGTAAGTATGATGCTTCTACTATTGCTAAGTAACCATGGCAATCAGGCCTGCAGTAGCGTCCTGGGGTTGCCATGGTTACCGATCGGAGCCCCAGCGATTAAACTGGGACTCCGATCAGAACTCCGCTGCCACCAATGATGGGGGTGGGGAGAGGGGAGGCCGCACACTGCCACCTATGTTATTAATGTAATAGAGGGAGGGAGGGGGGCCGGGGGAGGCCGCACACTGCCACCAATGTTATTATTACAATAGAGGGAGGGAGGGGGGGACGCACTGGCCACCAATGAAATTTAAACTGGGGAAGGAGGGGTGTGGCACCTGAGGGGTTAATTGTGCTGATCACGGCCCCCTGTAAGAGATCGGGTGCTGCCAGGCAGCAGGGGGCAGTCATGTACACAGTTTGTAGTATATTCTAACTAGAAGCGTCCCCATCTCCCTGGGAACGCCTCTGTGTTAGAATATACTGTCGGATATGAGTTTTCACGATGTAACTCATATCCGACAGTGTATTCTAACATAGAGGCTTTCCCATGGTGATGGGGACGCTTCAAGTTAAAATAGACCATCGGATCGGAGAAAACTCTGATCCGATGGTATAAAAGAGACTCCAGACTTTACATTGAAAGTCAATGGGGACGGATCCGTTTGCAATTGCACCATATTGTGTCAACGTCAAACGGATCCGTCCCCATTGACTTGCATTGTAATTCAGGACGGATCCGTTTGGCTCCGCACGGCCAGGCGGACACCAAAACGACTTTTTTTTTCATGTCCGTGGATCCTCCAAAAATCAAGGAAGACCCACGGACGAAAAAACGGTCATGGATCATGGACCTACGGACCCTGTTTTTGCAGACCGTAAAAAAAAACGGTTGTGTGCATGAGGCCTAAGTCTGCATCCGTGATGCGAAGTGGCCATGGAACGGTGCCCATGTATTGCGGATTTGCATATGCGGTCCGCAATGTGGCAACGGGCATCACACGTTCGTGTGAACGAGCCCTTAGATTGTTGGCAGATCCCATTGTAACAATATTTTAAAGTTTACATGCAAACATATCGCATTATTGATCCTTACAGTCTGTATTATACTGCGGAGCTGCATTCACAGTTCTGCAGGCTTCAGACCAGGAATTTTCTAGCATTAATTGATGGTTTGCTCTGGAATTGTCTTCTTTACACCAGACAGACCCAATCTGCCCCGCAGTATTATGGGAGCTCAGCTAAGCTGTCATCTGTATTGTCGGGTTCACTATTATATGACCTCCTACTTTATGGTTGTACACAGTACATCGGGTTCTGCTGACATCTGTCGCTGGTATTTTCACCTCGTTGAGTATTATGTGGCTGTTGCTCATTGTCCACATTGTTTAAAAATCTGAAAACATTCAGTAGCAGGAATGTTCTAATATAACCAATATTCACCAATGTTAGCATATCTAAAGGGGTTGTCCCATAAAGACTAGCTCTATGTCTGCTGTTAGGCCTCTTTCAGACGGGCGTTGCGGCAAAATGTGCGAGTGCGTTGCGGGAACACGCGCGATTTTTCTGCGCGAGTGCAAAACATTGTAATGTGTTTTGCACTCGCGTGAGAAAAATCGCGCATGTTTGGTACCCAAACCCAAACTTCTTAACAGAAGTTCGGGCTTGGGATCGGTGTTCTGTAGATTGTATTATTTTCCCTTATAACATGGTTTATAAGGGAAAATAATAGATTCTGAATACAGAATGCATAGTACAATAGCGCTGGAGGGGTTAAAAAATAAAATAAAAATAATTTAACTCACCTTAGTCCACTTGATCGCGAAGCCGGCATCTCCTTCTGTCTTCATCTTAGCTGTGTGGAGGAACAGGACCTGTGGTGACATCACTTCGGTCATCACATGATCCATCACCATGGTAAAAGATCATGTGACGGACCATGTGATGACCGGATTGATGTCACCACAGGTGCTTTGACTGCAATCAGCAAAGAAAGAGACAGGAGAGATGCCGGCTACGCGAGCAAGTGGATTAAGGTGAGTTAAATGATTATTATTTTTTTAACCCCTCCAGCGCTATTGTACTTTGCATTCTGTATTCAGAATGCTATTATTTTCCCCTATAACCATGTTATAAGGGAAAATAATAATGATCGGGTCTCCATCCCGATCGTCTCCTAGCAACCGTGCGTGAAAATCGCACCGCATCCGCACTTGCTTGCGGATGCTTGTGATTTTCACGCAACCCCATTAATTTCTATGGGGCCTGCGTTACGTGAAAAACGCACAAAATAGAGCATGGTGCGATTTTCATGCAACGCATAAGTGATGTGTGAAAATCACCGCTCATGTGCACAGTCCCATAGAAATGAATGGGTCGGGATTCAGTGCGGGTGCAATGCGTTCAACTCACGCATTGCATCCTCGCGGAATACTCGCCCGTGTGAAAGGGGCCTTAGGGTGTATGGACCTGATAGAGGGGGGGCTCCTACTTGTATGAGCCATTCTATTCGAGAGACTACCTTTCTGACTTTCTGAGCCATGCTTGTATTACATTTATCCATGTAATATCTCTGGGGGGCCCATTGCTGCGACCCCTCAATCACTAGAAGGGGGGTCCTGAGTTCACCGCAGTGAATGGAGCAATGGTCTGTGCACTCCACTCACCCTCATGGAGCTAAAGCAAAAGGACAATGTAGGTGAGGTGGCTTGGTACGCATATTTTCAATTGAGGTTAGCACTTTCTAGTACTTCTAACAGTCACTTATTTACTGTAGACACTCCTGAAGTTTTACATGATTTAATTTGTAAGAAAGTTGTCATGAAAGTTAAAATATCACACTGCTACAGACACTTAATGGGAAATTTTTTGGGGATGTTCTCTCTCCAGGACAGAGATCTTGGTCCACCTTGCTTTCAGAGGCGGGCCCTCCAGACTGGGAGAATATAGGGGAAAGTTTAAATTTTGTTTCACATAATTTTAACCACACTGTCGTACAATTTAATATTATGCATAAAATATATGTGACACCTATATGGCTATATAGGAGAGGACTTAGAGCCTCCTCTGACTGCCCACGCTGTGGTGACCCCGAGGCAGATCATTTACATCTGTTCTGGGGTTGCCCGAGGGTGGGCAGGTATTGGAGATTGGTTCAAACAATCCTGGCTCGGAAACTCAACATTGACGTCCCCTTGTCCCCCAGGATATGGGTCCTGGGAGACCTTTCGGAGGTTAACTGTCAGCCTATAAAATGCCGACTGTTGATCAAGGTGAATTTCCTAGCCAGGCTTCTTATATCTAGAACATGGTTCTCCTCCTCTGCTCCAGACTGTAATAATTGGTTGGGTTTGGTTGAGAAAGTGAAAAGCTATGAGAGGATTCTGTACAAACAAAGAGGTTCCTACTTAAAGTGGGGTAAAATGTGGAAGGATTGGGACACTGTTAATTAATCCGGTTTCCCCTCCCTTCTTTTCCCTTTCTTTTTTTTCTTTCTTTCTTTCTTTCTTTCTTTCTTTCTTTCTTTCTTTCTTTCTTTCTTTCTTTCTTTCTTTCTTTCTTTCTTTCTTTCTTTCTTTCTTTCTTTCTTTCTTTCTTTCCTTCTTTCTTTCTTTCCCTTCTGCAAGGTGGCGGGGGAGGTTCGCGGGGTGGGTTGGGGATGATCTTATCATTCTGGTCTTTTCTATGCAAATTGTAATTGCTGAGATGATTAAAATAAAGCAAAATTATATTTTAAAAAAAGTAGCCTACGGACGCGGATGCCAATCTTGTGTGCATCTGTGTTTTTTCACTGACACATTGACTTGAATGGGTCCGTGAACCGTTGTCTGTCAAAAAAATAGGACAGGTCATATTTTTTTGACGGACAGGAAACACGGATGCGGCTGCAAAACGGTGCATTTTCCGATTTTTCCACGGACCCATTGAAAGTCAATGGGTCCGCGAAAAAAAAACGGAAAACGGCACAACGGCCACGGATGCACACAACGGTCGTGTGCATGAGGCCTTATAAAAATGAACGAGGCTGACTTCTCTACTCAACCAGAGGAAAGCGGCTGAACATAAAGGCACTTTAAATGTGACTTTCATGGCGTATTGAAAACACTGGATTCCCATGCACCTCTTCCAACACAAAAAGGGTATACGGTTCAATCTTCCTTTTCTCATTCTCCTCCTCCATCATATCAACATGCTTATTAGGCTTCCCTCACCCCTAATGTTTTAGAGGGTCAGATCAGCAGCAGACCCTCACCCCTTATGTTTTAGATGGTCAGATCAGCAGGCCCTTGCTCCTAATGTTTTTGAAGGTCACCAGCAGGACATCAATCATAATTTTTCAAGGGTGTGTATGATGCCCTCCTTTATGTGTAACAAAGGGTGTATTGGAGTGCCAGTTCCTTGTAATTTTGGCAGCCCTTTCACTTAGTGCATAGACTTTATGAGTGTAGGAGTCCTACTACATGAACAATTGTACCACAATGTGAATGAGGCCCTCCTTTATGTGATATACAGGTTGTATCGGAGTGCCTCTTCATTGTAATTTTTGGCAGCACTTGCACTTTCTATACAAGTAAATATACAGAAAACAATGTTTCCTAACAATTTTTCCTCTAAAATCGATTTTATCTCCGGTTTTGTGCGTATTATTGTCAGTCTGTAAAAGTGGCGTACTACTCGGACAACATCGTTTCCAGCAGCGACCTGGGAGTCCAAGATGCATCCAGACATCCTCCCCATACTGTTCCCGAACCATTTAAGTGGTGTTTCCATAAATTTCTGACCTTTTCCTATTACCAGACACCCTCCCCTCTTCAGAGCAGGGGGTGCCTGGTTTAATGATCGGGTTCTCCCATTGACTTCCATTGTGCTTTGGTGCTCTGTAGAGCACCCAGGCATCCCAAAGTGATCTACTCGAGCACCCAAGCACTTTGGTGCTCGATCAACACTACTCCCTACCTGTTCTTGTGCAATGCTTTACAGAACTCCTCTAGTCTGTCAGCTCCTGTGCCCAGCATTTGTCTCCTCACTGCCTGCAGCTACTCAGTAAAGCCTTCAGCCCTGAGTCTGTGCTGCTGAAGGGGTTAAGGTTTTTCCTGAAGAATCCAGGGAGAGAGCAGACGGCAGTGCAGGGGGGTGTGGCCAGCACAGTGACCTCTCCTATACAGAAACAGACCAGCTCTCTCAGGCTTGTGCAAGAAACATCATCAGAGCAGGAAGAGAAGCTGACATCACAGGTCATGTGACCCTCTGTGAAATCTAAGAAAGCATCAACTACAGATGAAGTAAGTGCATGGTAGAGCCTTTACATTTGCCTAGTTAGAAACAGGACAAAAAAATTACTCGGACAACCCCTTTAATCGCTGGCATGAGCAATCTTATGCAGAAGCCAGTGATTGGCTGCAGAGGCATATGGGACGTCACTGCTTCAACCAAAACAATGCATCACTGCTGCAGCCTGATAGAGGGGACAGGCCAGTGGTGCTGGAGTAGAGGGGGTTTGGGAAGGTAATTGTATATATATTTTTTTATTATTATTTTACCAATATCTCTGTAGCTAGGACTTAATAAATATAACTTGGTAGTGCCACCATTAAAAGATATTTTAATATAATTCAAAATGCTCTAGTCATGAGATATTCTCTTTACTTCAATATAATGATTCCCCCAGTATATAATCTGTTTAGTAAATTGCACTTCCATATAATGAGGTGGTCGAACATGCTCGGTTCCATCCGTCTGCTGCCACGAGCCATATCTACTGTTATATACTGTAACAGTGACAGGGAGAGAACTGCAGCAGAAAGGACACCCCCACCCCTCCCCGAGAAAGGATCCCCCCGACCTGCCAGTCTGAAATAAATCTAGCAGGACAATTAGATCAATGAATGGGGAGATCTCCGGATCCTTGTTAGGGACAGGGCTAGTTCTCGATTTGTTAGAAAGAGATTGTCATGGACTGTATGATTTTCATTTTTTTTGGACTTCAATTATGGGATAACCCCTTTAAGACTATGAAACGCTAGCCTTAATAAATCTCACCCAACCTCTGCACAACTGTCCATAAGGCATTTGTGCATAGAAAGCAAGGATTGCAGCATCAATATAAATAACCTGCATAGACAAGCAGGGTGGGAATGTATGAAGATGAAGATAACCACGAAGCAGCCCCTTAAATCGACACCATATGTGTTTTATCCCCAATTAGAGATATATACCACTATCTTATTTTTAATCCTTGCAGATGATATCCTCATTCTAGGGAACAGACCTTTGTTCTGGACCGTTCCCTGAGCCGCCCACTCTCCCATTTAGACATTCACTAGATGAGGCTTTATTGATGTCCCTTTTGCTGCACGTAATGTGGCGTGTATGTGATACAGATATTGTCACACGGCCATAAGGAAGCTCTGTGATTGTAGACACCATCTGATTTCATGATAGTGTCACGTTTCCTGCACATATGCTTCTGTTCCTGCACAGATGACCCCGGGAACATCTGTTAGGTTTGTGGTGGTATCTGAAGTTTCAAGTGACCCGTCTCCTTTCCACCAGCAGTTTGAGAAACTAGCCGCTTCCCATCTAACAGTCCATAAGGACTCCTTGCTGGTAAACATTGTCAATACCTGGATCCAGCCATTCGTCACCAGACACCCGATCTGCCCAGATCCGCCGCATTGTTCAGCAGAACGTTAATCATTGCTGAATCAATGGTGAGGAAGTGCGCACGTGAAGTGAACATGAAGTGATTGCCTTGTACACATGCATCGTGGAGGCACACATTCAATTATTCCAACAATTACACCAATCAACCTGGACACAGAGCTCCATCTTTTGTGTATGAGATCAACAAGGTATCTGTAATCAGTGACGTAGGAGGGGGTGGGTTACCAAAGATGACACCTAGGTGTCCCTCTACTTAAAGAAATTAAAATAAACTTTTGATATGTCCTAACGACATGTCAAAGGTTTTCATCTGTGATGGTCCTAGTGCTAAGACCCCCACCGATCACTAGAACGAGGAGTAAGAGGACTCGCGTAGAGCATTGTCTCTCCTCGCTGCTGAAGGTGGGCTCAATAGAAAGTCTTGAGTTGGAGAGAGAACGATATGAGCGCTTCTTTAGTGGAGGTCTCAGCACTTGGACCCCCACAGATCAACACCTTTTGATATGTAATTATGAGTAGGTAAGTGAGGCTCTCTTAACATCTCATCTGGGATGTGTATATTGGGAGCATTCCCTTGAGTATACCTCCAACTTGTACAACTGTACAGGGGGTTTTCTGAGACTTTTTAAATGATGACTTAGCCTTTGCATAGTTCATCAGTATCTGGTCGGTGGGGGTCCAACACCTGGGACACCCACCGATCAGTTGCTCGAGAAGGTACCGGCGCTCCTGTGAGCATCGCAGCCTTCTGGCGGCTAACCAAGCACAGTGCCGTCCATTTGATAGCAGCTGTGCTTGGTATCACAGCTCAGCCCCATAGAAGTATGGGGCCGAGCTGCGCCTAGGTCCTGTGACTGATGAACGTGACATCACTGGCCTAGGGAAACCTGCCAAAAGGCTGCAGAGCTCACAGGAGCGCCGGTGCCTTCTCAAACTGCTGATCGGCGGGAGTCCCGGGTGTCAGACCCCCACTGATTTAGATACTGACTACCTATCCTGAGGGTAGGTCATCAGCTGAAAAGTCTTGAAAACCCCCTTTGACCCCTTGGTATGTGGCGGCCTACAATTTTAGCGCCCCTTTCCTGTACAGTTAAAAAATTACCAGCCCGACAGAGGCCGAGAAGACACCATTTTGCCATCTGTTGGGTTGGTGTATGTGCCGGGAGCTTTCTTAAGCAGATGTTGAGTCCAGTCACAGCCTAATGCTATCATGGGAAGTCTTAGGGCCAGTTCACACGACTGATTTTGAAAAACGCGTAAAAAAAATCATCACATAATTTGTGTAATCTGTGTGTGGTTTTTGACACATTTTTGATGCACTTTTTTGACTCGTCTAATTTTTTAACCAATAAGTGTTCAATACAATACAACACTGTCTAAGGGCATGCTGCTTTCTTTTCTCCACAAATCTTTTTTCCACCCTAAAAAAAAAAAAAGCAAATGCTGCTTCCCATTGAAAGCACTGGGCTGATTTTGAGGCCGAAACACTCTAAAATCAGCGCCAAAAAACTCTGTGTGAACAGGCACTTAAGATGACACATCTTGTTATAGCCTAAGATGGGAAATGCCATGTCTTGACTCAAGTCAAACGTCGTTTCCCCTTCTCTGCTATCAGTGCAGTATAAAGTACAGTGCAAATCCAGCTTTCAGAATCTGCTGGCTAGAGATATGCTGCCTCGGGATTACAGGGTTGTCAGTGGAGTTGTCAGGCAGGATGTCCTCAGAGACAGTCTATCTCAAACTACTCAGGGATTCATATTTGGCCATTCATGTTTTACATGATAGGTATTGTTATTATATGCATCTTAACCAATATAGTGCATTTTTATAAAAGGACCATTGTCCTGATATTGTTCCTTCATCCACCTGGCTGCTCTTCATTGTATGCAGCTCCTTGGTACGCTATTATTCGCCATTATTCCTCCTGTTTTTCTCTGTTGGTTCGGATTGTGGGAGTGTGCATGCCTTACTTCTATGCCTGGACATCTCTCTGTATTGAGGTCTATGGGACGGCTCCAGCGCATGCGCAGAGCGGCAGCATCGGGAGTGAGGGACCACGTTCAGGCAGAATTCCTGTCCTGCACTGTCAGGTACTGTCAACGCGTTTTGATCATAGAGTTGATCTTAGGGTACTTTCACACTAGCGTTATTCTTTTCTGGCATAGAGTTCCGTCAAAAGGGCTCTATGCCGGAAAAGAACTGATCAGGCATATCCCAATGCATTCTGAATGGATAGAAATCCGTTCAGTTTGCATCTCAGCATGCCTTCCGTTCAGTCGCTGTCAGGCGTTTTGGCCGGATATAATACAGGCATTTTGGACGGACATAATACCGGATCAGTCGATTCCGTTACAATAATACAACCGCATGCATCCGTCATGAACGGATCCGTTTGTATTATCTGTAACATAGCCAAGACGGATCCGTCTTGAACACCATTGAAAGTCAATGGAGGACGGATCCGTTTTCTATTATGCCAGATTGTGTCAGAGAAAACGGATCTGTCACCCATTGGCTTACATTGCGTGCCAGGACGGATCCGTTTGGTTCCGCTTCGTCAGGTGGACAGTAAAACGCTGCAAGCTCCAGAGCGGAATGGTGACTGATCGGAGGCAAACTGATGCATTCTGGACGGATCCTTGTCCGTTCAGAATGCATTAGGGCAAAACTGATCCTTTTTGGACCGCTTGGGAGAGCCCTGAACGGATCTCAGAAATGGACAGCCAAAACGCTAGTGTGAAAGTAGCCTTAGCTGACAGCTATCTGCTATGAACCATTTAGTAGACGCTGGTGGTTCTTTTATGAGCCCGCAGTGTGACCTTTCATCGACGTCAGTAGGAAAACAACCCACAATCAGGCCCGGTAGCAGGTTTCTAGGCACGCCGCAAACACGGGTTCAGGTTACCAGCCAGTAAAGGGGCAGGTTGCTTCGGGGATGATCAGTGTAGTGCTCAGAGATATAGATAAAGCCAGTAACAGGCCGCCTAGATCATATTTTTTCAGAAAACAAAAGAAAATGATCCTAACATTAAAGCTGTCACGTCCTTGTGGACATCAGCAGAAGCGGTCACACTTTCAGCTGTATATTTAGTGCTCTCGTTTCCACAGCGCTTTCTAGCGGGATTGTTATCTCTTGTTATCTTGTGAGGGCTAAATGATCTTCTTTCATATCCTGCAGGGGTTTGATTTTAACGAAATTGCATATTTGCGGCTGCAGTATAATCCTTTGCTTGGCACACTCTGTGAAAGGTATTAGACACGTATGAAAAATAATACAACTTGAGCAGTCGGGCACTTTTTATACATTTAATTTATTAAAAATGAAAGAGGTTGTCCGGGACCTTGGTATTAAGGGCCTATACTGAAAGTCCCTGATCAGCACTCTGCTCCCCCGAAGATCAGCTGTTTAGCGTGCCTTCACAAGCGGCAGATTTTGTGGCAGAAATTTCTGAAAATCAGTTTCATTTATTTGAATGGGGCAGCAAGCATATGGATTTCTGCAACGTTAATTAGGACCCATTCAGACGGCCGTATGAACGGGTCCGCGGTTTTGCAGAACAGGTGCGGGCCCATTCATTTCAATGGGGCCGCAAAAGATGCGGACAGCACACCGTGTGCTGTCTGCATCCGTGGTTCCGTTTCGCGGCTCCACGGAAAGGATAGAGCACGTTCCATTCTTGTCTGCAATCGCATTTTCTATTATGGTTTCAGCCATGTGCGATCCGCAAAACACTACGGCCGTCTGAATGAGGCCTTAAGGTGATCTGATTTTTAGTCGCAGAATTTTCTGCCACAGAATTTTTTGCATATAGAGAGATGTGTCAAGCAGATCAGACCCAGCACCTATGCCTTTTCTGAAATTCTGCAGCTCATGCCAAAAGATTAACACAATTTTCAATGCTTGTAACTAAATACCTTACACCCAGGGGCATACTGGCCATAGACACTACAGGGAAATTTCCCGGTGGACCGGGCCTACCGAGCCCTCCTCACGGCCATCGATCGGGTACATAATGATCTGCCGCTCTCAGTATTAATAATGCCAGGAGCATCAGGTACTTATGCACATGGCCGGCAGCCGCAGATGCCTTCCTGAACTCAACTGTATCTCCATCCTCAGGACGATGACACAGTTGACTACAGTGGCAGGGGAGGCAGTTTATTGTTCTGCACTGTGGTATTTGGAGTTGCTGGGGCAGTATTTTGCCCTATGGTATTGCTGACCCTGCCTACTTCTGTTGGCCCCGTCTTCTGTCAATTTGGACCCGCCTACAACATGGGGCCACTTAGGTTTTTTTCCAGGGCCACGTTAAGTTCCCAGAATCTAATTCTGTTATCCATTTGCCTAGGATGCTGGGATGTTGGGATGTTTGCTGGGATTTTTTTTTTTTTTCGTTTTACCTTTATTTCCTGAGTCTATTTGCTGAGTATAGCGATAGCTCTGTGCAGTTTGTTTCTAGGTTTATGATTTATTACTCAAGTTGAATCTAAGGCTAAGTTCACATTTCCGGTAACTTGTTCCAATAGAGAACAGCCTGGCATTGCCGGGTACTGCCGTTCAACACCGGACCCCATAGACTATGATGGGATCCAGTGGAGATCGGTCCCCTTTCCGGCATGAGTGCTTTGTTTTAGCCAGACAAAAATCGTTGTGTGCTGGATCAAGTTGCCATAGGTGTGTAGCCTAAGCATAAAAGTAGTGTATTTTACCCATGTCATTATGCATGATGATGTTCCACCTGAAACGTTGAGTGACTGAGAATCCAGGTGTAAGGAACCCACTCCTTGATATGCTCGTCTTGAATTGATTCTGGAATGTGAATACTAACTGAGAGCTATAATAAAAGTGGACAGCTACCATCAAAGTGTGAGTGCCTGCAGATAGTCGATCCAGGATCAATTGGAGAGATCAGGTTAGCAAAAAAATTTAAAATAAAGATTAAAGAACAGTAGAAAACAGCACGAGAAAAGTGCGATGCGTTTCCAATGAAGAGGGAGGAACCTCGTTGTAACGAATCTCACTTTCTTCGTGTTGGTTTATACCAGGGATCAGCAACCTCCGGCACTCCAGCTGTTGTAAAACTACGACTCCCAGCATGCTCCATTCACTCTTTTGGGAGTTCTGAGAACAGCCAAGGAGGTGTGCATGCTGGGAGTCATAGTTTCACCACAGCTGGAGTGCCGAAGGTTGCTGATCCCTGGTTTATACTGTTTTTTTATCTTTGCTTAAATAAATTTTCCTGATCTGAGATCCCCTTTTTATCCTGAATCTACTATCTGCAAGCAGAAATTTGGGGCATCTGCTGACCGTACTGACCCGGGAGGGAGCAGCTTGGGCGCATTACCAAGCTCTGTATTAGATACCTAATCCATCACCAGTGTTGTACCTTACGTACAACAGAGTCCGGTAAGCATCTGGTTTTAACACCATGAAGGGCGGATTTTATGTTTTTATCAAAGTATGAGTAGTTGAAGATATTTGGAGGCTTTTATCAATGATGATAAATCCCCTTTAAAAGGTTATGCCACGATTGATGTAAAAAATGAAAATCAGACATCTAAGAAAACTTAGAACCAGCCCTGTATCTCACATGGATCCAGAGATCTCACCATTCATTGCTCCAATTGTTTGGCTAGATTCTCTTCAAGCTGGGAGCTCAGGGAGTGTGCCCTTTCTGCTGTAGCTGTTTCCCTGCTTATAACAGAAGATATGGCTGGTGGCAGGTGAAGATTTAAAGGGCTTCTGTCACCCTACTAAAGTCTTTTATTTTTTTTGAGCTACTTTTAATCCCTATACTGCGATATATCAATCTATAATGCTATTATTTATTTTGGTTCAGAAGTTAATAAAAAAAACAGACTTTTATAATATGCAAATTACCTTGCTACCAGCAAGTAGGGCTGCTACCGCATCCTCCTTTCATAAAGACGCCCCCTCCTCATGTTGATTGACAGGGCCAGCGAACGCGCTCGTCCTCTGCTGGCCCTGTCTGCATTCAAAATCTGGCGCCTGCCCCGTACCTGTCTTCAGTCGGCGCAGGCGCACTGAGAGGAGGACGCTCGCTCGGCCGCTCCATCCTCAATGCGCCTGCGCCGATGACGTCACATCTACACCCGGCACAGGCGCACTGAGGAAGGAGCGGCCAAGCGAGAGTCCTCCTCTCAGCGCGCCTGCGCTGACTGAAGACAGGTACGGCGCAGGCGCCAGATTTTGAATGCAGACAGGGCCAGCCAGAGGACGAGCACGTTCGCTGGCCCTGTCAATCAACATGAGGAGGGGGCGTTTTTATGAAAGGAGGATGCGGCTGCTACCAGCAAGTAGCCGCCCAACTTGCTGGTAGACAGGTAATTTGCATATTATAAAAGTCAGTTTTTTAAATTAACTACTGAACCAAAATGGGTAATAGCATTATAGATTGATATATCGCAGTCTGGGGATTATAAGAAGTAAAAAAAAAAAAAGACTTTAGTAGGGTGACAGAAGCCCTTTAAACTGAGCGTGTGCGACCATCTCAGTGAGGTGGTCAAGAAATACTGAAAATAATAAACAGCAGGTGGCGCTATACAGATACATTTTATTGAATAACTGAGTGGCTATACTATATTTTTTAATTACAGGCAATTACAAAAGTATTAAGATCCAGATGCTGGTTTGAAAAACGTAGAATATTTTTAGTGGCACAACCCCTTTAAGTCCATCTCTGAGTGTCTCAGGGTCAGAGAGTTTAGAGTTTGCTGCCAGTATATCCATTTAGCTTGTGTCAATGTAGGAATGCATGCATGCATAAGATAGAAGATGGGACGGTTATAGCGGCAGATGTTTGAGTCCCCACCATTTCACGTCTCCTAGAAACTAATCTTTTCAGAGTACAAGCCGGTTCTTAGAAAAACAAACATTTGGCAAATAAACGGCATAAAATCCCTGACATCAGCATTAAATAACTGTAACTGAATGTGGTGTTCTTTTTATTGAAACCTGAGGACTTGTTGTGGTAGGAACTGGGGATGTTAATGTATTAAATAAATTGTGCATTAGCGGCTGAAGGTTTTAAAAAAACATGTTTTTCCAGTGTAGAGATACTGAAGTATACTGTATATTCCAGGTAATGGGCTGTTTTAATGAACCAAATTAACAGCACTCCTTAGATAATGTATCACAAGCAACGGAGGAGCAGGGGTGGAGGATGTGAGTGGTAGTGGCTCTGGCCTCAATACTTATTCACAGTGGCAGTCCTCGCACCAATGCTCCCTAGGGCCAGGGCAGTGACGGGAGGGCGCACCCTTTCAGGGGTCCTGCCTGATGGTTGTTGGGGTGCCTGATGTTGGGGGTGTTGGACGGGTGCAAGGCAGGAGAAATAGGAGTCAGAAACCAGGCCAATGGTAGAAAATAATTGTATCTCTCTTTACTCAAGTGCAGAATGGGAGTTGTAGTACATCCAGGGGTATCAAGGCACAGTTCCAAGGCAAGTCGCAGTGCAGTCTTTCCCCCCTTGCTGTATACAGGCAAATGACAACAATGATGATAATAGGAGGAGTAGTCCCTGAGCTCCTTTGTAACCTTTCCAGGCGTGCAAAACGCTCATAAATGTGGTAGGTGTCCCAGGCTACAAACCATCCACAAACACAAAGAGTGCGGTAGGCGCCAGAGACTACAAACCATCTGCATGCAGAAAGTCTCACAATGAGTTTGGAGGGATGGCGATCGTCACACGGTTGGCCCCACTATTACATAGGTGTGAAGAGCGCTGCTGACTGTTAATCCTCCCACAAACAGCAAAGTCTCTTTCGGCCGTAAACATTGAATACCTTGCTAACACTAATGGCTGTGTGCTCCTAGACAGTCTATGAACGTCTTCTCGAGCTTTCATTCAGGGATTGTTTTCTCAACGAGGATGATGTTTCTCCTGGAGCTAATCTGACTTGACATCTACCCTCAACAGCTCCCCCTAGTGGTGGCTTCAGCCAGACAGTTTTATCATACACTGTATGAGGGCGGCCACAGACACAGAGCTGTATCGGGGGGGGTTACCAAATTTTTTATGCCAGTTGTACATTATAAATGCATTAAGAAATATGCTGGTCAAAATAAGCACCATTTTTAAGAAGCGCTTGTTCCAATTTTTCTGACATTGGATAAAGTGGGTGGGGCAGAGGGCAATTTTCCATGTTTAATAAAAAATACTTAAATTTGTCATAAATCTAGGGGGCATTGCACGTCGCATTCCGCGATACCGCTGGGAGAGTTTGAAATGTGCATACTGGGTGGGACAGAAGGGCCCATACTACGTTTTTCTGTGGGGCCTTATGAGATCTATGCATGTCCCTAATAGATGGGGATTGTCTTCATGAAGGAGTCTAGCGTTACTCTTTCAGTGGCTTCCAATCTGTGGCTCTCCCTCTGTTGAATAACTACTGCCTGTGGCCGTCAGGGCATGCTGGGAATAGTAGTTTTGTAGGACCTGGAGAGCTGTAGTCCAAGCTTGCCACCTTTTAACAATAGAGATTTGCTTTTATAGGTTGTAGACATTCTGATGTTGAGTAAGTATTGAACAGATTGATGAGTGGCATCTATGCCTGTCTGTGTGGACATCCACACGGGAAATTGCTATTAAATTCATTGAGTATGTAGGCAGGTTTGCTGCAGATTGCACCATCAACACGGTAAATGGTGAAATCTGTGCATTTAAAATTTGCACTGTCAAGTTATGCACAGATTCCTTTGTGGATTTTTTTCCCACAGCTGGTGATGTAATATGATGTGGATTTTTGGCAACAAAGAAAATCTGCAGTATATGTGCAACATTTGAGCATACCCTGATGGTGATTTATTAAAGTAGGTGCAGCATTCAATGCATTGTTATGAAACCGAGCTGCAGATTGCCTACATAGTCATAGAATAGAACAGTAAGATTCTTTCTGCCTACAGTCACCACTAGAGGGAGCCTCGGAGCTTACCGCATACTGTAAGCTTTCAAGCTCCCCCTAAAGGCAGCTGCAAGCAGTCAGAATTCTGTCTTTGAATGTTATTTCTATGGAGGGATTCAGAGCTCTGTATCAGAAAATGAAAGCCCTATTATAAAAATATATTAATCAAAAGCAGGATGCTCAATATAAGACCTCTTGCATATGACCGTATGGCTTTTCAGTATTTTGCAGTCGGCAAAAAACAGATCCGCAAAAAGTACGGATGACGTCCGTGTGCAATCCGTTTTTTGCAGAACGGAACAGCTGGCTTCTGATAGAACAGTACTATCCTTGTCCGTTATGCGGACAATAATAGGACATGTTCTATCTTTGAACGGAAATACGGAAATGGAAGGCATACGGAGTACCTTCCGTTTTTTTTGCGGATCCATTGAAATAAATGCGTTCGTATACGGAGCGCCAAAAACGGAACGTAAACGAAAAAAAAAACGTTCATGTGCAAGAGGCCTAAAGGGTAATAAAAGTTGGACAATCACTTAAGGCTACATGCACACAAATGTTGTTTGTTTCCGTGTCCGTTCTGTTTTTTTTGCGGATAGGATGCGGACCTATTCATTTCAATGGGTCTGCGGTATGTCCGTTCCGTTGCCCCGCAAAAAAAATTGTGCATGTCCTATTTTTTTCTAGTTTGCGGACAAGGATAGGCATTATTACAATGGTTCCGCAAAAAAAACTTTTGCCATACGGAACGTCATCCTTTTTTTTGCGGATCTGCAATTTGCGGACCGCAAAACGCATACGGTCCTGTGCATGTAGCCTTAGGGTACTTTCACACTAGTGGCAGGACGGATCCGACAGGCTGTTCACCCTGTCAGATCCGTCCTGTCGCTATTTCGCCGAACCGCCGCTCCGTTCCCACTCTGCGCGGTGAGACTAAAAAGTCAGACATGCAGTACTTTTAGTCCGGCGGCCTCTCGCCGTGCACTGCTGTGCTGCACCGGAGCTCCGCCCCGTCCCCATTATAGTCAACGGGGACGGAGCAGTGGTCCGGCAGCACGGCGAAATAGCAGCAGGACGGGTCCGACAGGATGAACAGCCTGTCGGATCCGTCCTGCCACTAGTGTGAAAGTAGCCTTAACGCTGGGTTCACACCTGAGCGTTTTACAGCGCGTTCCTACGCGCTGTAAAACGCACAACAGGCAAGAACCAATGATTCCCTATGGGAATGGTTCACACCTGGGCGTTTTACAGCGCGTACGATCGCGCTGTAAAACGCCCGACGCTCAAACAAGTACAGGAGCTTTTTTTGGCGCGTTTGGGCCATAGACTCTTTGGACAACACTGCTGTCAATCACCCAAACGCGCGTCAAACGCGCGTTTACTATTACAATAAACGCGCATAAAAACGCGCGACAAAATCGCGCATAAAAACGCGCGTTTGCGATACGCCTAGGTGTGAACCCAGCGTAATCAGTTCTCAGGGAGTCTGTTTATTTTCCTTTTAGAAACCTCCTTGAGAGTGCTGTTACACACAGCGTTTTAGGAAAAATTCTTGTTTTTTCGTGGGATTTTTCCTGGCAAAGAGTGACATGCCAGAGGTTAACTGTAACCTAATAGGGAATTATGAAATGCAGTGCAAGCATTGCTTTGTTGTGTTTTTTCTCACTTTTGAGTGCAGCATTCTCCAGGTGTGGCATTTGTTTCAGACTTTTCCCATAGAATTCTAGGGAAAAAACATGCAAAAAATGTGACACACAAAAAAGGCCACAAAAATGCTGGATTTTTTTTTTTTTTACATAAAAATGTTGTGGCCAGATGTTACATGCTGGCCAATATTACCAAAAATCCTAAATCCCTTTTTTATAGTGGCATTTTAAGACAATTTGCATTTTTTTAATCGCAGCGCGCTCTGGGAGTGCCATTGAATCACACTTTTCCCCAAATAAAGGCAATCAAAAAACACATACGTTTCAAAACAGTTTTTATAAGGCCTCTTTCACACGGGCGTCCCGGGTGCATTGCGGGAAACCCGCGTGAGTGCACACACAATTTCAGTCAGTTTTGATTGCGTTGCGTTGTTCAGTTTTTATCGTGCGTGTGCAATGTGATTTGCACGCGCTTGATAAAAAAACTGAATGTGGTACCCAGACCCGAACTTCTTCACTGAAGTTCGGGTTTGGGTTCGGTGTTGTGTAGATGTTATTATTTTCCCTTATAACATGGTTATAAGAGAAAATAATAGTATTTTTAATACAGGATGCTTCGTAAAATGTTGCTTGAGGGGTTAATAAATAAAAACAATTAACTCTCCTCATCCTGTTCGCGCAGCCGGCATCATCTTCTTGCTTCTTCTTTCAGGACCTGCCAAAGGACCTTTGATGTATTCGTGCTCACCACGTGGATCTTCTATCTTCATTCAGCAGGACCTGCGCTGACGTCACTGCGCTCACCACGTGGTGAGCCCGGTGACGTCAGCGCAGGTCCTGCTGAATGATTACGTCATCAAAGGTCCTTTTGCAGGTCCTGAAAGAAGAAGAAAGAAGACTGTGCCGGCTGCGCGATCAAGTGGATGAGGTGAGTTAATTGTTTTTATTTTTTAACCCCTCAAGCCACATTTTACTAAGCATTCTGTATTAAGAAAGCTATTATTTTCCCTTTATAACCATGTTATAAGGGAAAATAATAACGATCGGGTCCCCATCCCGATCGTCTCCTAGCAACCATGCGTGAAAATCGCATTGCATCCACACTTGCTTGCGGATGCTATGCGATTTTCACGCAGACCCATTCATTTCTATGGGGCCTGCGTTGCTTGAAAAACCCAGAATATAGAACATGCTGCAATTTTCACGCAACGCACAAGTGATGGGTGAAAATCGCCGCTCATCTGCACAGCCCCATTGCAGTGAATGGGTCCAGATTCAGTGCGGGTGCAATGCGTTCACCTCATGCATTGCACCCACACGGAATTCTCGCCCGTGTGAAAGGGGCCTAAGCCAAGAAGAGGCCAATAAAAATATGTAGTGTAGCAGCCCAAATACGCAACTTGAAAAGCCAAAAAAGCATGTCCAAGGAGGAAAGGGGGCTGCCTGTGAAAGCGAGGTGGACCGGATAAGGGGGGATGACTCCCCGCATGCATCGATGCGCCCCAATAAGGGCGGGTTTGCACTTGCATTAGGGTATTCCTTTATAGGTTCCGTTATAACAGAGTTATGTAATGTAACAGAATTCTCGGACGGAATGGAAAATGGAAGCCTATAAGAGGCATTCTGTTTTGATCCATCATAATGGTCTATGGGCAGCATAGGGGATCCGTCTGGTTTCCGTTATGCAGGACGGAAAACAAAGTCCTAACTCCAGCAAGTACATTGGATGCGCTTCACCAAAACCAGTTTCTGAAAGAGCGCAGCTGGGCCAGTGGTGACATGTAGATAGTTTGATAGGCCTGTTCTGATGACAGGTTCCCTTTAATTGCAAGACCTGACCTTATTACTACAAGTCAAGTTCCTGCATCCTAGCATCTGCTACATCACTGTTATGTGGCCTTCAGGTATCAGCAGCGATATCCTGTTCCTCAAAATATTAGCCCCCGTCTCGTAACACTTACTACGGCGCTAGGCACCATCTGTTCTCGAGATTTAGATATTCTGTCAGACATAATGCTATTTAATTCTCTACCAAATTGGCAAATCTTCATTGGGGGAGACAATTTAATCAGATAATCTCTGCTTGCAGGTCGTGTGTTCACGGCAGAGGAGCACTTCTGCTGCAGCAGTAGCCGAAATCACTCGGCGCCAAGATTGTTTAGCGAAGGTCTAACAAAAACAGACTGGCGCTCGGCACTTTAAAGGGAAATATTACCGTAAGCCGAGGTTCTGCCTAAGGCCTCATGCACACAGCCGTAGTGCGGCCGTTCCGCGCATTGGGGACCGCAATTTGCACGGGCAACGTCCGTGCGGCGGCCAGGACGGATCGCGACCCATTCAACTTGAATGGGTCCGTGATCCGTCCGCACCGCAAAAAAATAGAACATGTTCTATTTTCTTGCGGTGCGGAGGCACGGACAGAAGCACTCTGTAGTGCTTCCGTGGGGTTCCGTGCCTCCATTCCGTGCCGCAGCTTCGGATTGTGGACCCATTCAATTGAATGGGTGGAGCACACAGCGGGTGCCCGCATATTGCGGACCCGCTGTTTGCGGGCTGCAGTACAGCCGCGGCCGGACAACAGCTGTGTGCATGAGGCCTGAGTCAGTCTTGGCACATCTGTCTGATGTAGACCGTAAACAGGATTAGGGCAGGATTTATCTGCTTGAAGCTAATTGTGCTCGCAGTTTTTAAACGTTCCTCTTTTATTATTATAATTATTATTATATATAATTTTTTTGAAATTCTGCATGAAAAATAAGCCTCCCCGATAAATCTCCGCCGGCTTATATTATGTGGAGATTTACACCGCACTTGGATTTGAAGCAGTGGGGGGATCCGAGCACATTATACTGTAGAATGACTTATCTAATCTTCTAATAATTAGGAATATTAAATTCTGTTTGAATGCAACTCACACCGGGTGAAGCCTGTGGGAGCACGTAGCCCATACAGTGGAACACACACATTTGTCAATAGTAAATTCACAGCGTCCGTACTAATAGGGGACATTTATTTGACATAATTTGCTTTTTCCTGGAACAGATTTTTATTTTTTTTTCTCGGTCCTCGACGGACTGGAAATAGATTGTTTGAGGCAAATTGCTTTATTCCAGCATTGTCCTAGAAAAAAAAAAAAAAAGGTGTAAAGGGTCAGATTTATCAAGGCTATGGCCGCATGTAGCCGGTCCAGTGTTGATCGTCTGCGGCAGAAAATTCAAAGCATGTTGGACCGAAATCCACAGTGGCAAAGTCTGAGCCAGGTTTACGGCTCATGCACACGGCCTTAAGTTTTTTTTGCTGTCTGCAAATCGCAGATCCGCAAAACACGGCCATTCATTTTTAAACTTTTGTAGAAATGTCCTATCCTTGTCCACAAAATCTTTTTTGCGGGGCCACAGAATGGACGCGCGGATGCGGGCCGCACATGGTGTGCTGTCCACATCTTTTATGACCCTAATGAAATTAAGGAGTCCGCATCCGTTCCTCAAAAAACGCGGATCGGATGCAGACAGAAACTATGGCTGTGTGCATGAGCCCTTAATTAGGATTTTTCCGCAGACTCTCCTTCCTGCAGAGGGTAAATGAAATTTGGTAAAATCTTATCCACTTCACTGCTACTGTAAGGGGGTGTTCACAGATTTTACAGCGCAATAAATCCACTGTGAGAACGTCCCCTTTAAGGCTTGTTCACATGAACGTGCCGTGTTTTGCGGTCCGCAAATTGCGGATCCGCAAAACACGGATGCCGCCCGTGTGCCTTCCGCAGTTAGCGGAACGGAACAGGAGGCCCATTATAGAAATGCCTATTCTTGTCTGCAAAACGGACAAGAATAGGACATGCCTCATAATTTTTGCGGGTCCACGGAACGGAGAAACGGATGCGAACAGCACACGGAGTACTGTCCGCATCTTTTGCGGCCCCATTGAAGTTAATGGCAAAAAATGCGGCTTGGATGCGGATCAAAACCACGGTCGTGTGAATGAGCCCTAAGGGCTCATGCACACAACCGTATGGCGTTTTCAGTGTTTTGCGGGCTGTTTTTAACGGAACCGTTTTTCTGTTTTTTGTTTCAGTAGTGTTTCCGGTACAGTTCCGTTTTTCAGTTCCGTTTTTTTTTTCTTTATGGCATATACAGTATACAATAATTACATAGGAAAAATTGGGCTGGGCATAACATTTTCAATAGATGATTCTGCAAAAACGGAACGGATACGAAAGACATACGGAGTACATTTCCGTTTTTTTTGGCGGACCCATTGACTTTAATAGAGCCACGGAACCTGATTTGCCCGCAATAATAGGACATGTTCTATCTTTCAACGGAACGGAAATACGGAAACGGACTGCACACGGAGTAAGGCAGAATGCATCAGTTTGGCTGCGTTTCGTCTCCATTCCGCTCTGGAAGCGGACAAAAAAAAGCTGCTTGCAGTGTTTTAGTGTCCGCCTGACGATCCGGAGCCAAACGGATCCGTCCTAACTTACAATTTAAGTCAATGGGGACGGATCCGTTTTCACTGATACAATATGGTGCAATTGAAAACTGATCCGTCCCCCGTTGACTTTCAATGGTGTTCAGGACGGATCCATTTTGACTTTGTTCATGATAATGCAAATGGATCATACAATACAAGTGTTTGCATTATCTGTGCAGATACAAGACAGATCCGCACCAAACGCATATGTGAAAGTAGCCTTACGTAGTCCCAGCTTGACATACACGAAATGGCAGGAGATGCTGATTCAGCCAATCACTGGCCGCAACAGTGACTCTGCTCAGTTATTGGCAAGGGATTTACTGAAGGCTATTACTGCATTGGGATCATAACCACTTGTTCTAATACCCATGATGCATTTGTGCCCACTAGTCCTGTTATGATAGGACATCGTGTAGTGCACTGGAGCAGGGGTATTTTGAATTCTGGACACTTGTGGACATTTGCCTGTTTTCCATATGCAAAGTAATCAATTCCTTACTAGGGTTGTCACAATACCAAAATTACCAAAATTTCGATTCGGTTTCGATGCCATAAAAAAAGTATTGCGTTACTTGATATAATTTGATGCCACAAAAAAAAACAACAAAAAAAAACAAAACACGTGCATTCCACATATGGAACGTGCGGCCCATAATCAAACAGTCCTATCCTATTTTTTGGGGTGACAAGATGACTAAAAAATTGCGAATTGTGCGTTTTTTTTATTTATTTATATTTTTCTGTTACGGCGTTCACCGCATAGGAGAGATTTTTTTATATTTTAATAGTTTAGACTTTTCGGACGTAATGATAGGTAATATGTTTATTTATGTATTTATATACGTTATATGTAAAATTTGGAAAGGGGGGATTTAAAACTTAATACTTTGGTGTTTTTTAAAAATTATTATTTATTTTTTGACTTTTTATTTACTAACTATTAGCCCCCTTGTCCTATTCACCCTAATGGTGATCTATTTGGGTGAATAGGATTTCACACTCTCCCTGCTGCCCTGTGCTTTGTGCAGCAGGGAGCTTACCATGGACGGCTTCAGTAGCATCCTGGCTGCCATGGTAACCGATCAGAGCCCCGCGATTACACTGCTAGGGCTCCAATCAACTGCCACTGCCACCAATGAGGAGGAGGGAACTCTGTGGCCACTGCCACAAATGTTTTTAATACTAGGCATGGGGGGATTGGGGTGGTGCGCACTGCGCCACCAGTGTTTTTAATACTGGGGGAAGGGAAAGGGGCGCACTGAGCCACCAATGAACTAACTTTTTAATACAAATACAGTTACAAATATAACCGGCACTCGACCTCTATGACAAGGTGCTGCGATCCGCGGCAGTTAACCCCTCAGGTGCGGCCTTGTCATAGAGGTTGGGTGCTGGCTATATGATTCTGCAGCAGCACCCGCCTCCTGTATTTGAATTAATTGTCGAGTTATCCTCATTGGTGGGGCAGTGGCCACAGCCCCTCCCCTCCTCTTCCCCTATGTCTTCTCATTGGTGGCAGCAGCGGCACAGTGGGGTGGAAAGGAGGGACTCCTTCTCCCCTGTGCGGCTGAGGGAACATGGCGCACGCTAGGAGCAGCGCGTGCCATGTTCTCTGATACTAGGCTGCACAGTAGCACAGCCTAGTATCGGTAAAAGGCAAATCCCGGTATCGAATCGCTACGGTACAAAAGTATCGATTGAGTATCGATAATTCAATACCCAGTGCAACCCTATTCCTTACATTATTTCACTTTAAAGGGTTAACTTGCACTGACATGCTGTTGAAGAAAAGTATGTTTTGGAGGGAAAAAGCCAGACTTGTTTGCCACCAAAACCAGACAGACTGACCTATTGACTGTCTGGTTTAGCTCTGTTATCATGTCTGAAGACTTGTTTTTGTCTGGAAAAACTGCTGTGTCATTGCCATTAAGTATTATTGAAGCTCTAATCTAAGTCTATGAGAGACGGAAAGTGTAACATTGTATTTGTTTGTGCTGAGTTTCTCCACTCCACCCCTCCCACTAGAAGATTCTAGTTCAGCTAGAAACTGTATATAAGGAGAGCAGTCATAGCCGCTAGTGTTCTGCAGTTAGGGAACAGTGCTTGGAAAAGGAGACTCTGCCAGACTACTTGAGTGACCAGAAGAAGACGCTGAGACAGGGATACTCTGTGACAGACCCTGGATCAGCAGCCTTTGGCCAGGGTACCAGCCTTCTGGGAGAGAGAAGCACAGCTAGCTCAGGATTTTCCTCAGCATCAAACTCTTCTTCTGCCAGGGAGGAGAGTGGAGAAGCACACACTGGTTTACTGTAGACCCTGACTCTCTGGACTTAATTACTATTGGTGTGCACCACTTCTTACCATCCCTTCCGGAAAGCAGCAACACATGTTGACACCTCGACAGTGTCCGGGGAACCCAGCGTAGCGTTGGGGCCACCCCAAATTCAGCCATTGCAATTGTACCGAGGGGAGCCTGTCCAGGTGACAAAGGGGTTGTCCCACAGTGGGCATTTATCACCTCTCAACAGGTGATGTATCTCCATTCATTGTCTTCGCGGCTGACTAAAACAACCACCTACATCGGTCATGCATTGAGGAAAAACGGGGTCTTAGGTTGATAATTGTTTATTGTTAGACAACACTTTTAAAGGGGTGTCCTATAAAAAATATTCTAAATTTTTCAAACTAGCACCTGGATCTGAATACTTTTGTAATTGCATGTAATTAAACACTTAGTACAGCCGCTGAGTTCTTCACTTATATCTATCTGTATAGCGCCTCCTGCTGTTTGCTCTTTTTTTTAAATTATTTTTCCAGCTTAGGGTGCATTCACACGACCGTATAAAATTTTGCGGAACGGGTGCGGACCCATTCTTTTCAATGGGGACGCAAAACATGTAGACAGCACACCGTATGCTGTGCGCATCCGTTGTTCCGTTCCACGGCCCCGCAAAAATTATGGAGCACGTCTCCTTCTCCCTGGCTGTGACGCTCTCCGCTGTGATTGGATCGCGGCGCAGCCAGGGAGAAGGAGATGCCCATTGAGAAACCCTGGTGTTTCCTCCTCCCTGTACCGATGCTCAGTATTAGGCCTCATGCACACGACCGTTGTTGTGTTCCGTTCCGCAAAATGGGGTTCCGTTGTTCCGTGATCCGTTTTTGTTTCCGTGTGTCTTCCTTTATTTTTGGAGGATCACCAGACATGAAGGAAATAAAAAAAAAAGTCTAAGTCAAGTTTGCCATGCAAATAATAGGAAAAAAACGGACGCGGACGCGGATGACAATCTTGTTTGCCTCCGTGTTTTTTCACGGACCCATTGACTTGAATGGGTCCCGAACCGTTTTCCGTGAAAAAAATAGTACAGGTTATATTTTTTTGACAGGCTGGAACCACGGATCACAGACGCAGATGACAAACGGTGCATTAGCCGAGTTTTCAACTTACTCATTGAAAGTCAATGGGTCCACAGAAAATCATGAAAAACGGAACAACGGACACGGAATGAAACAACGGTCGTGGGCATGAGGCCTTAACATACTGAGCAGGAAAACTGCAGGGGGCACAGCGGAGTGCAGGAGCGATATTTAAAAAAATCAGGCAGGGTGGCAGCCTCAGCAGGGGGTACCCCCCAGGTAAAGGTATTTTATCTCAATTAATAAAAAAACATGAAAGGTCCTATTTAAGTTGCAGAAAGCATATACTTTACTAGTATAGTTTTACAAAGCAGCAGGATTTCTCCACTTCTTGGGCTTTTCTGTTTGCGATAAAGACGCCTAATGATGGGGAAGCAGCTTCTAATAAAGCCATCATTGTGTCTCCAAGGTAACAAACATTAGGAACTATCAGATTCATTTGGAGTGAGAGTCCGTGTATTTTACAGTGAGCTTTTGCACAGCATGATATTCATAATTGGCGGTATTTAAATAATAAAAGTGAACCCTACTCTTAATCCATTCCCTCTCTGTGACTGCAGCCCGTACGCAGCGATTACCGGCCATGTGACATTACTCGGAGAAGCTCGTCTTCCTCGTTGCCATTATTCTCTTTTAACTGGACCACTAGACCCGTCCAAGCTAATTTGATATCAATGTGATATGACAAAACAGTAGCAAAAGTTAATTTAGTTCACAGTAAGAAGTCACCGGATTAAATAACACTGTTCAGTCTTTTAGAAAAGTTTATTGCTACCAGATGGGAGGAAGATTTTTTCCATTACTGATTAGTTGTGCTCCTGTGGGGGTCTGGAGAAATAATAACTGTGTATTAAATTTGGCCTTCTAAATAGCAAGTGAAGACATAGCTGTACGTTAGTCTTATTAATTAGCTCTCTAGATGGCGGTTTATATTTGCATAAGTTTCAGGATTAGATTGGAGCCTGTAATAGAGAAATTGAATTTGGACTGACGCGATTTAGCTAAATTCTACTTACCGCTATGTGACTGATTACTGCCCCATGTTGTGATTTTGCCATGTGGTACTCCTCAGGGGGTTCTATGCTGTTTATTAGAACAATGGTTTATTATTTTAAGATATCCACAAACAGATTTTTCCCTGTTGATTTGCAGGATTATAGTCACATTTTGTTAGGAGGAGATAACCTCACACCGTCCGAACCTTACATTTTTCTAACTATGTGGGTCATTTATTAAGACCGCCATTTTTGCTTCCTTGCTGTCCTACATTTAGACCATTTTCTAGAACCCTTCCCCGCCCACTTTTTTAGACCTGTCGTGACCGGGGAAAAGTCGCAGATTGCGGCACGGGTTATTTACGCCACAATCTGAAATACGGCCAATATAGGCGTATTGGTGATTATAAATGACCCCCTATTGCTCTATTTCAAAAAAGGGCTAAAACAGGTTATGAAATATTCTATTAAAGGTGTTGTCCCATATCTGCATTTCTTGGTCGACATGGGAATAACCTCAGTAAGCGCCAGCCGGGGGAGGCAATGGAAATGGCTGAGCAGCCTTCACTTGGGAGTTATGGAAACAGCAAGCTTACTGCATATTGACGAGTAAGTTAAACACCGCTGAAATCAGCGTTTCTGTGACTACTTTATACAGACCTAGCGGCAGATTCCATTTAAATGCGCCCTATCCCTAAAGTTTTAAATATATATTTATTTTATTTTTTTGCTGCAAAGAAGTTAATTACAGTTATCTTTAGTATTACTGATCAGTCCAAAAAATGTTCTAGTCCATAGTGAATAATAATAATAATTTATTATAATTATTATTATTTATTAAAGCACCATTCATTCCATGGCGCTGTACATATGATAAGGAGTGCACATACATAATACAAAACAACTGCAATAAGCATGAACAACACAAGTTACAGAAGGAGAGAGGACCCCTACAATGTAGAAGGGATAGGGGAAGCATACTGAGGGTGAGGGTAAAGCTGGTCACGGCGATATAGTGGCAGCAGGGTTACTGAAAGTTGTAGGCTTGTCTGAAGAGGTATTTTTTTATTTTTTAAGGTTTCCACTGAAGGCGACAGTCTGATATACTGGGATAGAGAGTTCCAGAGTACGGGGGATTTACTTTTGGGAAGAGGTGATAAGATGATAAGAGAAGGAGGTCTTGTGAGGATCGGAGATTACATGTGGGGATGTATCAGGAAAACAGTTCAGCGATGTATGGAGGGGACAGATTATGGACGCCTAATATGTATTTTAAACTGACTGGGCAATGGAGTGATTGGCAGAGGGGAGAGACAGAGGAGTAACGGGGTGGGAGGGGATGGATTAGTCAAGGATGAGAATAGATTGAGGGGTGCGAGGGTGCTAGATGAGAGGATGTTACAGTAGTCTAGGTGGGAGATAGTGAGGGCATGTACAAGCATTTTTGCAGACACCTGGTTCAGGAATGTGCATTTCCGAGAGATATTTCTGAGTTGGAGGCGACAGAAGGTGGAAAGGGCCTGGATGTGCGGTTTGAAGGATGGAGCACAATCTTGATGATTAATTTATATCATATTTATGGCTATACATACAGTACAGACCAAAAGTTTGGACACACCTTCTCATTCAAAGAGTTTTCTTTATTTTCATGACTATGAAAATTGTAGATTCACACTATAGGCATCAAAACTATGAATTAACACATGTGGAACTATATACATAACAAAAAAAGTGTGAAACAACTGAAAATGTCTTATTCTAGGTTCTTCAAAGTAGCCACCTTTTAATTTGATTACTGCTTTGCACACTCTTGGCATTCTCTTGATGAGCTTCAAGAGGTAGTCACCTGAAATGGTTTTCACTTCACAGGTGTGCCCTGTCAGGTTTAATAAGTGGGATTTCTTGCCTTATAAATGGGGTTGGGACCATCAGTTGCGTTGTGGAGAAGTCAGGTGGATACACAGCTGATAGTCCTACTGAATAGACTGTTAGAATTTGTATTATGGCAAGAAAAAAGCAGCTAAGTAAAGAAAAACGAGTGGCCATCATTACTTTAAGAAATAAAGGTCAGTCAGTCAGAAAAATTGGGAAAACTTTGAAAGTGTCCCCAAGTGCAGTCACAAAAACCATCAAGCGCTACAAAGAAACTGGCTCACATGCGGACCACCCCAGGAAAGGAAGACCAAGAGTCACCTCTGCTGCGGAGGATAAGTTCATCCGAGTCACCAGCCTCAGAAATCGCAGGTTAACAGCAGCTCAGATTAGAGACCAGGTCAATGCCACACAGAGTTCTAGCAGCAGACACATCTCTAGAACAACTGTTAAGAGGAGACTGTGTGAATCAGGCCTTCATGGTAGACTATCTCCTAGGAAACCACTGCTAAGGACAGGCAACAAGCAGAAGAGACTTGTTTGGGCTAAAGAACACAAGGAATGGACATTAGACCAGTGGAAATCTGTGCTTTGGTCTGATGAGTCCAAATTTGAGATCTTTGGTTCCAACCACCGTGTCTTTGTGCGACACAGAAAAGGTGAACGGATGGACTCTACATGCCTGGTTCCCACCGTGAAGCATGGAGGAGGATGTGTGATGGTGTGGGGGTGCTTTGCTGGTGACACTGTTGGGGATTTATTCAAAATTGAAGGCATACTGAACCAGCATGGCTACCACAGCATCTTGCAGCGGCATGCTATTCCATCCGGTTTGCGTTTAGTTGGACCATCATTTATTTTTCAACAGGACAATGACCCCAAACACACCTCCAGGCTGTGTAAGTGCTATTTGACCATGAAGGAGAGTGATGGGGTGCTGCGCCAGATGACCTGGCCTCCACAGTCACCGGACCTGAACCCAATCAAGATGGTTTGGGGTGAGCTGGACCGCAGAGTGAAGGCAAAAGGGCCAACAAGTGCTAAGCATCTCTGGGAACTCCTTCAAGACTGTTGGAAGACCATTTCAGGTGACTACCTCTTGAAGCTCATCAAGGGAATGCCAAGAGTGTGCAAAGCAGCAATCAAAGCAAAAGGTGGCTACTTTGAAGAACCTAGAATATGACATATTTTCAGTTGTTTCACACTTTTTTGTTATGTATATAATTCCACATGTGTTAATTCATAGTTTTGATGCCTTCAGTGTGAATCTACAATTTTCAGTCATGAAAATAAAGAAAACTCTTTGAATGAGAAGTTGTGTCCAAACTTTTGGTCTGTACTGTATGTGAGCACCCTGCATAATTATTGAGTTCAGGTGTTTTAGTGATGCCCATTACAAAGAGATGCATAAAATCAAGCACAAAGTCATGCAGTTCTCCATAGACAAACATTAGTCGTGGTCACTATACAATGGACAGAGATGTTTAGTTCCGACTCAGGAGCTACTGTGGATCAGCTGATCGTCAGGGGTGGTCTGAGGATAGGCCTTCACTTGTAAACACCAGAAATACCTAAATTAAACTCTGAGTCTTGATTGACAGGTAGGTGACAGAGGTGGGGGAACGGAGCCTCTAGAAGCAGGAGAAATGCCCCCCCCCCCGCTCCTAAAGGCTAATTTGCATATTATAAAAGTTAGGTTTATGGAGTAATGGGGGCATAGATAAAAGTAGGGATAGGCTAGTTAGGTTCAGCTTTAGCACATCGCTAATGTCAGACAGTTTCATTTAGGTATTTCTGGTGACAGAAACCCTTTAAAGCTCCTGGTTTTAGAATGGAATGTTCAATAAGCGCATATAAGTTTGAGGGTCAGATGTCTACATACTTCTTCTCATATATTATATCTCCAGCTCTGAAAACCTCCAGGAAAATTGACATGCATGTGTATGAAATTAGCAGCTCATTTCCTAAGCAGAACGTTTAAAAGTTTTTCATTTTAGGTTTATAGCTCTTTTTAATTAACGTATCAGACTTTATTAGCTGGAAGCTACACATTAGTCACATCTAACCCACAGGACCAAAGTAGATTTCTTCTTACATTTGTATCTTTGTTTCAAAATCTTTTCAGTACGCTGTTTTATAAAATATTTCCTATATGCTTTCTCCAACACAGGGAGCTCGAAAGTCCAACCACAACCTAAAGAAGAATCCATTGAACTGAAGGACATATTTTCTGTGAAACTGAAGAGACGCAGATTGGCAGGGCAGGATAAAGGTGGAACCCTGCTGGGCATCACAATCTTTCTCTGTATCAGAAAGGGACATAAGCTAAAAGATAACGCCATCGACTTTCATAATTTAAGTGAAGACTACTGTGATATTTGGTACCGGCAATTAAAGGAAATATTGAATGGTAAGTTAACTTTAGATATGTTTTATTACAGGGTTTTCACTAGATACTGTCAAAGATTTCTTCATGTAAAGTTGAAGCCTCTTACGGTGTTATCTTATTGTTCTGTACTCGACGTGAGCACCATAGACACAAAAATGAATGGCGTCCACTAATAGCAACATCCTTTCTTATAATTCTTTTACAATCTCTATGGGTGACTGATCCAAATGTAGAAGTAAACTAAGTCACAATATGTTGTCCAGGTTCTGTAGTAAGTGTAGGACACTAGAAGTATGTGTCAACAAAAGTAATGTGAAGTGTGTTGGAAGGAAAATTCCACAGAGTGGCCAAACGGCGGTATTGTTTTTAGTAAGGTTGGCAAGTTTTTGTTGGCATGTTACAATAGACAGTTCAACAGGCCTATATGGTCACATTCAAGTCATCCTAGATTTGAGACTTAGAAGGAATGACTCAAGCTGGCAAAAAACATTAAACCCCTTTTGGCTGAATCCACCGATTTTGAGGGTTCAGCCGACCATCTGATGTGCATGGGGCTTCCTGACTTCTCTCCAGCGGCTGATGTTGGAGGAGATAAGGATTGGGCACATTGGATTTATTCTTCCTGATCCAAGATAAGTCACTGTCAGAGGTTTCAGCCAGCATCCTTTTTCCCTTTTCCCCATTTCTCTACAAATGCATGCTCAGCCAATCCATGTATGGGAGGAGCGGGAGAGATAGCTGTTGGCTGAATATAAGTTTTGATTCAGATTTGAGGCCTACAGCGGAAAAATATTCAACCGTGTCTGACATCTCAAGTGGTTGATGATAGATTGCATCAGGTGGTTCCTGACTGGGGAGAAAAATGCATACTCTAAACCCTAGGTGTACTGTTCCTTAACTGTATGTAAGAGGGTACATGCTGTACTTCCATAGGGTACTCACACTGTGCCCATGTTGTGCTTTTAGTAGGTAGGACAGTGAGGAACAAACACTGCCCTGCACCATGCAGTTGCTAAGATGTAATATCTAGGAATTAGAGATGATTGGAGATGCAAAACGTACATGTTGGGTCTCTTATGTTTTGGTGGTGTATCAAGCACAATAATCATTGGTCCTTTACTGGAAATGGGGGAGTTTAATCAAGTATTGGATATCAAAAATATTATTTTTCCTGGTGGTGGGCTTGCATTCTGCATTTATTTGTTTTTGTTTTTGGGCCTTCCATAGCTTTTTCAGGTTACACATTGAACTAACCTTTACAAACTATGAATAGTGCTAGAATACTATCTAAGCCATGTTAATGGAGCGGTGGTAATTTGTCTTCTTTAGATAGCACTGCTTAGTTACCACAAAGCAATATCTATGTCAGTCTATAATGGGGTCAGATTTACCTAAGTAAATACTTGCTGCGTAGTCTCCAGGGCAATTTATAACTTCACATCTGTTATGCTTTGCTAGGTTGATGGTATGCTTTTGAAATACAAATTGCTTGATTTGTAAAAGGACTGAATATTAATCAGAAAATATGGTTTCAGAGTCATATACCCGAGCTAATAACACCGTGGTCTTAGTAGGAATAGATTGTGAATTAGTGAAGAGGCAGAAATTGCTTCAAACATGATTTAATACCTAGGTGTTTTTCCAAGTAACTTTAAAAAGGTTGTATGGGTTTAGAAAGAGGGGTCTGTTTATTTCCAAAAACAGTGCCCCTTCTGTCCACAGGCAGTGTCTGGTATTGTGGATCATCCTCATTCAAATGAATGGGGCTCAAATAAAATACCAGGCACAGCTGTGCTGCTGTGGCAAAAAATAGGACACTTCTTTCCAATCCCTTTAATTTTAATGGGCATTGACACCTAATGGACCCCAAACCCTAGGAAAACAGGTTCCTTCAGGTTGTAATCAAGCTTTACCATTTTGTATGATATTGATGTTCTACCAGGGTTTCCACCATTAACAGTTATCCAACAATTAATTGGGGGTGCTTACAGTCAGACCCTATCAATTCTAAGAAGTCTATTTCTCGTGACCAGTGGTTGTCCTATAGACATGCCATAATGTTCTCTGATACTATATAATCTACAGTGACATGTTATGTGTTTTTTGGAAATATGGAGAACAGGTGAAAATGATATATACCATATTTTCCGCTCTATAAGATGCACCTGAGCATAAGACACATCTAAGTTTTAGAGGAGGAAAATAAAATAGACCTCAGATCATACTGCCAGTCTCAGGTCAGACCCCTAATTTTCATCAGATCTCCGATCAGACCCCCAATCTTCACCAGGCCTCAGATCCCTAATCTTCATCAGACTTCAGATCAGACAAAAAAATAAATGAAAAAACTTACCTCTTCTCCTCCGGATGACACCACCACTTGGGAGATCCAGCTCGCCCTTCTTGCAGTACTGCTTATGCACACTGTGTCCTGATGCTGTACGCTGTCAGGATACAGTGCAGTGTGACACCAGGGTGCGGTGAGTAATACCAGCGCTAGCAGCACTACACCAGCCGCTCACCACTCCTTCTTTGAACCAATGAGCACTTCTGTAATAGAATCAGCCATTAGTATTCCCTTTATAAGACTCTCTACCATTTTCCCTTGCTTGTGGGGGAAAAAGTGCGTCTTATAGAGCGAAAAATACAGTATGTGTTTTTCATTGGACCTAAATACTTGATGCTAGCATCAGTGTTCTGTGATCTCCCTTCTCTTTTCTTTAGTCTCGAACTGTAGTGGAAAGGTTTTCTGTCTTCTGGGATTCACTTGTCATTTTACCTACTGTAATCAGAGCTGTAATTGCTGCCATATTGTTGTCACACAGTTTGATAGAAGAGGACAACTCAATGACTTGGATTGGCCCATGGGAGAACACACTGACTTTTCTTGTGGAGATCCAATGTAACTCTCCCAGATGGCCCCTAACTGTTTAGCACTCTCTTTTTTTTCTGTATTATAACTTCAATTAAAGGGGTATTCTAGCACAATAAAAAATAGTTCCCCAGATTAGCAAATGTTATAAGAAAAGAAAAAAAGTGGCTATACTCCTCTCGCTGATTCCCCACCGCTGATGTTACATCATTGCCGGGTTCCCCACTGTGATCTGCTTCCTGGCACCATCAGAATGGCAGCAGTGGGGAATTGGTAGCAGCTGGTCAATCAGAGCCCTGGCGGTAGGATACCACGTGATCAGTCTATCCTCAGGACACTTTTACTAAAAGAGATAGTCCAAAGCGGACACCCCCTTTAAATTTTCAGAATTTTTCATACAATACAGCACAATACGGATGTCCTTACTGGTGTAAAATAGGAGACAGTGCATTGCATCGCAAAGCGCTTTGATATTTATTACATTAAAACAAATTAAACTGAATAACCGCTGGAAAAATAAGTGTAATAGCTGTGATATGTTTATTTCGCTGCCTGAGAGGGGTATTTAAGGATCTGTAATGACTCTTAAATATGTGGCATGAGGGAAGACATTAAGTATAATGGTTATGTGATAACAATGGATATAAAGTCAATTAAATGTAGAACTGCAATTATAGCTGTAGTAATGTAATACCGTCTCCACATTCATTCATCAGTTCAGCCTGTTAAGACCTATGAGGCGAATGTGGAGGTTCTTTTGCATGGCATTTACCTATGTTTTGATTGTGTTTTTACTGCTGTCTTTGCATGTTTTTTATGTAGCGATCATTAAATGGGTCTGCCAGCAGTACAGAAGTGATCATTACTTTACCTGGCCAGCAGTAAAGAAGTGATCATTACTTACCTGGCAGATATCACATCACTGCTCCAGTTCTCCAGGATCTGTTTACCCAGCTAAGGTCACACCCAGCAAGTAAGCGCTGCAACCAATCACTGGTCTCTTTGATGCACCGCTGGGTTCTATTGAAATAAAAACAGGCCTGAATAAGAAACTTAACCATAGGGGTTGCAGAGGCAGAGGTCACGCCTGGGCCCTGGAGCCTGAGCAAACCCAAAAGGTCAATCTGCTGCATAAGAGGAGACCAGTAGTATTTTCAACTAAGGCTACTTTCACACCTGCGTTAGGTGCGGATCCGTCTTGTATCTGCACAGACGGATCCGCACCGATAATGCAGACGCTTGTATCTGTTCAGAACGGATCCGTTTGCATTACGATGAATGCATTACGATGAATGAATTTGTTCATGATAATGCAAACGGATCTGTTTTGACTTACACTGAAAGTCAATGGGAGGCGGATCCGTTTTCAATTGCACCACATTTTGTCAGTGAAAACGGATCCGTCCCCATTGACTTACATTGTAAGTCAGGACGGATCTGTTTGACTCCGCATCGTCATGTGGAGATCAAAACGCTGCAAGCAGCGTTTTGGTGTCCGCCTTCAGAGCGGAATTGAGGCTTAACGGAGGCAAACTGATGCATTATCCTTATCCATTCAGAATACATTGGGGCTGAACTGATCCGTTTTTGGCCGCTTGTGAGAGCCCTGAAACGGATCTCACAAGCGGACCCAGAAATGCCAGTGTGAAAGTAGCATTACTGTACATCTCAGTTATTCGTTTTTTTGCTAAGAATGACCTGTTAAAATTTAGTGGGGATTACCATATTTTTTATTTTATAAGACGCACTATTTTCCCCCCAAAAGTGGTATAAAATAGCAGTGCATCTTATAAAGCGAATATTAATATGTGCTTCCATTATGGAAGCACTCATTAGTACAGTAGTATATCAAGGGGAGAAAAACAGAACTGGATCGCACATCCACAATGCTGTACTTGGAGCTAATTAAACTCGCTCCTCAGCGCAATATTAAAGTGTACAGCCCCCTATACTGCATACTGTACAAGAGGCATTAGTGTGTATTTTGATCAAAAGGCATAAGCCCACTCACCACGCCAAGGTCGGCTCATTAGTACAGTAGGACTGAGGAGCAGTGAGTATAGCGCTGGTATTACTCACTGCTCCCTGGTCTTCTTCAGTCACCACACTGTGCTGTGTCCTGACAGCAAACAAATAGGACGTTGTGCGCTTAAGCGCGCACTATGACCTGGCGCTGTGTGGTCACATTGCAGCTAGACAGAAAGGGCATGCTGGAGCAGGGGACGTAAGTTGTTCATTTTTTTTGTCTGATCTGAGGTCTGATGAAAATTGGAGGGGTCTGAGCTATGGTCTCATTAAGATTGTAGGTCTAATAACGATTAAGGTTCTGATAAAGATTTGGGGTCTAATTTGTAGGTCTAATGAAGATTGGGGTCTGATCCGAGGTCTGATTTAAAAGAGAAAAAAATATTTTTAACTCTCCCAAAGGCTATGCGTCTTATGGGCAGGCGCGTCTTCTAGTGTGAAAAATAGGGTACTTGTTTCCATAAGATCAGTCCTTGAACAATAAGGGTGCTTGACCACCATCAGGAAATACCCTTTTAATTGTCTCTGCTCGCTGTAGGAGACAGGCTCGATAGAAAGTCTATGAGTCTGTCTCTATTCCATCTGTGTAAGCGCTTCTCTATCCTCGTCCTAGCGATTGGTGGAGGTACATTTTAGAGGGATTTTCCCAGGATAATATTTTATGACCAATCGATACTTTAAAAAAAACTCAGAAACTCTAATTTACTTTAAAGTAAATTCATTATGATGTCCATTGTGTACGTAACTAAAATTAATCTTAGGATCAGAGTGAACAGTCCATGGTTTACGACCTATCCATAGGACAGGATAGTGGGAAAACTCCATCAATGTAGTCAAAAATATTTCAGCTGTGGGGCTAGAGATATTTTCGTTTGGTACAGACTTTGGTTTGTCGCTCTGTATTCTTCCAGCATGCTTCCATGAAAATAATAATCTGAATGGGATTATCCGTCTATTCTTCTTTCAATGAGCCGATTATGGTGTACGCGTGGGTCATTAGGCTTCGTTAATTGACATGTCCTTCTTTTTAACAAAGAGAATAATTGAATTATTTTATTACTGAGGGGAACGTGGCCAGTGATGTCACAGCGGGTATAACTGACAAGAGATTATTGCCATGTGCTCCCTTAGCACACTTTTTAGATAAGGGAGCAAGAAATGAATGACCTAATTGAACTTCTTGTCCTTTTTAACCTAAAAGAAACCTGAATTCAGATTTATCCAGTCTTGTTCTTCCATCCCATGGCATTTCATTTGTCATACAGCTGGTCTATTACCGATGTAATATTTTTGTTGTTTTTTTTCACTTGATACTGTTCTATGGAATCGTTTAGCTTACTACGCTATTCAATGCCATTTTGCTTGTGGTGTACTGACATATGCCAGTCAGATGGGGGCCAAAATGACACTCTTTTGGCCTCCATGTGACTAATGTAACCTTTACAGTTAGTGTGTAATTCAGGAGCTTTCAGCACTTTTCAAAACCCTTTTTGGCACAGAAAATATCCAAGGGTGTCCATTGGGCATACCACACCAATTTATGACAGATTTGTAGAGCAGTTTGATTGGCACACTTTCACCTATATGTGTAAAAATGCCAATTTGTCATGAAAATAAAATACACAGTAATCACTATGAAAAACAAAAAAGCTAAGTTTTATCAGCATCTGTTTAAAATTGGAAGAGATCGACATTTGTCATTTTCACTTATGACATTGCCGTCCAATACAACAACCATCACAGACCATGGTTCAGAAAATGAGCCTCAAGTCCCAAATGTTTTGCCACCTGTGGGGATTCGCTCTGGTAGACAGGACAAGCGGACGCAGTATAGAGGCAAAGACCAGTTTGTAACTCAAAAACTTCAGTGTTTTATTCACACTTATGGCAACAAAACAGTACAACAGTCCATTTGCAGTTTTGGTGTTCGTTCACACCTAGACAGTTTATATACAAAAGAGTCACCTGTTATCCTAGGTGTTAGTTCATGATTGATCGGCATTGCTCAGGACGTAGCAGACCTCCCAAAATCAGGCCTCCAGCCTAGCACATGGCTCCAGCGATAGCAGAGCTCCTCTGTCAGAGAGAGAGGTAATTACCACCCGCTAAGACACTGTTGGCTGGATTTTTTATATATGCCAGTGAAGACCCGGCCTGGAATGTGGGGAGTAGTCACCCACCCAGCACTTTGACTACTCCCAGTAAGAGCCATCCTGGATCAGCTATTACAGCTATGCTAAATGAGTATACACATGAAAACTGGCTCTTACTCCACTGAGGCCAGGAACCTCCGTCAACGACCTGCCGTCAACGACGGTCCCTTGCGCCTCCCTACACACCTTAAAGGAATTCTTTGGGATTTTCATATTGACAGCCTATACTCATTCTAGGTCATCATTTTAAGATCAGCGTGGGTCCAACTCTCGGCACTGCCAGCAATCAGCTGTTTGAGGAAGCCAGCTCTGGTTAACACCGTGGCCTCCTCACAGCTTATCAAGGCTAGTACGTTCTATTGGATAATTGCTGTGCTTTGTACGGCAGCTCATACCCTTTCACTTGAATGGGGCTGAGCTGCGCCTAGGCCATGTAACTGATGAACGTGATGTCACATGGCCTAGGCTAGGAAGAGGCTCACCAGAGCGCTGAAGCTAATCAGATTTTGATGACCTAGCCCAAGGATATCCCATCAATATTAAAATCCTGGAGAACCCCTATAGGTCCAATTTTATGAATTGTTGAAGTGGTCTTTATGAAACACGTTTTGGGATCCTTCTCCTTTTTCACTTACAAATGAATTGATTGTTCTGCACGTCTGGAAGGCAGGCTGGACCAAGTGACAATGATTAATTAATCTCCATTCAGCACATCCCTTAGCTCTGGAGGACCAACTAACCCAACAGAAAGACCCCTGTAATAAAGTCTTCTCCACAGCGAATTTGTCTGGATGTAAATTACTACAGAAAAATCTGTTGCAGATTCGCTGTGGAATTTTAAGTGAAAACCATGGCAAAATCTGCATGTTTTGCAGATTTTGTTGCAGATTTACTGGGGAGTTTTCCCTGTGTCTGTGAAAATCTGCGACATAATGCCACATGCTGCGGATCTAAAATCCAAGTTGATCTTTACAGCGTGTGGATGAGATTCAATAAAATTTCATCTAATATTTGGGGGAAAATCTGCAGCGTGAGCATACCCTATATCCCAGATACTGGTAACCCTGAAGGGGTTAATAGACAGTGTGATAGGTCGGGAGTCTCGGAGGCAGAGGGGCGTATACTTACCATAAGGACAAGCCTACAGAAGAGACGGGACGGACCAATGAAACGGCAGAGTCGTCTGTTGTTTAACGGCATGTCCTAGTGACGCAGGAGCAGGGAGGCGCACAGGACATGCGTCACCAGACGTCCCTTGCCACTATGGAACTCCTGATTGGCGGCATTGATCTGTGAGTGGCCGCGACTGACAGGGGGGCGGGACATCAGACGGTATATAGCGGGTGCATGACTGGCGCGCGCGCATATATACCCCATATCCCCTGACGAAGCCACTTGTTGTGGCGAAACATGTCGGGAGGGGTGGTATAGCGCGTCTTTAGGTTTTATACAGTTGTCAGGCAGTGAGGATCGGATTTAGTGAGAACGAGGGACAGCTAGTGTATAAGGTGTGTTTAGACTGAGGGAATAGGCCACTGCTAGACCTCTATCAATAGTAATAGAGGCAGGCCCTCAGCGAAGGACAGCTGAGGACCAAGTCAAGTGCAGATAGTGGCGAGACGTGGCAACATTGTTGCAGCACGTCTACCCCTGGCAGGGAATAGAGACTGTGGGCCCTGACAGGAGTGCACACTTGTAGCAAGTGGTGTACCTTGTCTGGAGATCGCTGCTAAATAATAATTGAGTATCTCTTGATGGTTGTGACAGACGGGTGGATGAGACCCGTACTGCCTACCTGAATATACGTGTGAAATACATAACATAAACACGACTCCCATCAACACACCCACCACTTTGTTGTCCGTGAACCGACATTTGCAATTAGTGACTGTGGCAGTCACCATAAGAGGATTCAGCTCACATGCCACCAGACACTGATAATTTTATATATTCCCTCTTTCTTGTGTGTGTGAAGTATAATCTTCTTTTAATACATATCAATAAAAATATTAATTTTAACATCAGTTAGAGACCCCTAAAGGGATTCTAGGTCTATATTGACCATTGAAGTTGTAATATATTGATATCCCGAGGGTCTCTAAAAGGGACTTAGTTTATTGCAGCATACCTAAAGGAACTGTTTTATTATGTTTTATGTATGCTTTTTTATTTTTTGCTTTTTTATTCTACTGTTGCATAGTGAGATCGTGACCTCATTGAGTATAGTCTCTTTAGTTTTTTTTTTTGGACTTGTGTTATCATTAAGATATCACTCACAAAATAAAAAGCTTCTGAGTAATGGTAGTCTGCGCTCAGATGTGGTGCCCTCGTGGCACTGACAATAGGAAATGAAATGCCTTTTTTCTTTGGTTAGGTAAGCTTTATTGTTTCTAAGCTTCTGAGCTTGTCCCGGGAGGCTTGCAGGGCTGGATCAGAGGCACCAAAATGACTCTTTATTACTTCCTAACAGGGCAAGCAGTAGGTTTTATGTGGAGATTGAGATTATACATAGTCATAAAGGCAAGTAAGAGCTTCGTTGAGGTCTAAAATGTGACATCCCGAAATTCCCCTTGTAAATCGAATGCAGTGATGACCACATGAATTAATTAGGATCATAATATATAGAGAACCTGGACCATGGTTTCCTCTTATGAGCTACTTCCATAGCATTTTAACGTGATGCAATAGCTTCATCAACATGTCCCTGTGTAAACTGTCCATTTTAGAAGACTGTGCTCTATATGGTAGTCACCCTGCAGTAGTCATCTGGGTGGTGCTATTGGATTGAAGGGGTTATCCCATGAATAATGTAAAAAACAGACATCGTCTAGTCCATGACAACCTCTTCCTAACAAAGCTAGAATGCATGCACAGTCACTTTCTATGCAGCTAGAATACAAGACAAACCTCATTTCTGGGACAAAGGGGGTCATATATTAAGACCTGCGTTTTAGATACCGGTCTTAATAAAGCCTCTGTACTGGCGGTGTATCCGCTGAAGTTATGCAGAGGCACCGGACTCTACATAACTTCGGCGCATCCAGCTCCGCTTCTAAATGTAAGACAGCTTCCAAGCTGTCTAACATTTAGACCATTTTCTACGCCTACCATTTTCTAGACCTCATTTACACATATGTGGATTTTCAGGGACGATCATACGAGTGTATTGCTGTACATCGGCGGCACGAAGCGCACAATGTCATAGCAACCAATGACGCAGTGCACTCGTGCACTCAGCAGGACGGCTTTTTCACGGACTGTGGTCCATAAAAAATCCACGTATGTGTAAATGAGGCCTACACCAGGCATAGGTAATGATGAATAAGATGGGCCTGCTGGACCGTCCCTGCCCACTTATTTAGACTTGGTGTGAGCGGAGAGGAGTCGCAGATTGCAGTGCAACGATTAGCCATCTGCGCCTAAAATACGCCTAATATAGGTGTAGTTCAGTATAATTAATGACCCCCAAAGTTTATTCTTGTAAAGTCCGGAGGTTCCAATATATATGTAGAAAATGGCCTTAAAGGTAATAGGTTTGTATGGATTTTCAGCATCGGTGTAAACTCTGATGCCCCCATTTACTGCTAGTGAGGAATGAATCGCAAAGGGCGAAATTTATCATTCCCCTAACACCTCTTTTTGATGTAGAAAAGTTGCAAATCCACTGGAGGCCTGCTCCTCGCCCCCGGCAGCGCAGGCGTAGAACACGCCGCCCTTGATAAGTAACTTTTTTATCATACTGTCATTAACCTGTATTTACATAAAACCAGTCATATAGTCTTACAGTGACAAGAGGGGGACGTGTCTCATCTGCTCCATCTCTGGCAATGTGGAAAGACAAGGTATTGTAGATGTTAGCACATCTATGCTGTCACCAGATTCCTTGTTGTAAATCAATCGGCCATGCGAGATGTGCGCTTGTTATCAAATTCAAATGCTCTGGGTCCTATTTCGATCCATGTCCCATTGTGGATAAATTAGCCTTTCTATTTTATGCAAATTATCTTCCCTGCGGTCTCCAGCCATGTTCTGCGCGTGCGTCGAACGCGATGCCATGAGACTTCGGGGCCAGGAGTCAGTACATCTTCACTGCTTGCCCCCTTTCAGTCAAAATGGTGGGGGTGCAGCCTGGAAAAGGAGCAGCATACTCTACGTTCATGCCTATGGGAGTTTCGAAAATAGTTGAGTGAACGCACTCAGCTGTTTTTAGGAGTCCCATAGCACTGAATGGGGAACACGGCAAGCAATCGCGCTCACCTATTTTCCAGAACTCCGATAGCAGTGAACGGAGGGTGGCCTTGCATGCGCCACTGCTTTTCTTTTGCTTTGGGGGCCCAACTCTGGAGATAGGTGTGGGTTCCACCTCTGGCACGGAACGGAACCCCAAAAAGCACTCCGTAGTGTTCTGTTCCATTCTTCCGTTCCGCATCTCCGGATTTGCGGACCCATTAAAATGAATGGGTCCGCATCCGTGATGCGGAATGGCCACGGAACGGTGCCCGTGTATTGTGGATCCGCTAATGCGGTCTGCAATACGGCAACGGGCATCACACGTTCGTGTGGACGAGCCCTTAATGTTAATGTTTCCAAAGGTATGTCATTTTTTATGGTTCAATCGGTTTTTATTGAAGTAATGAGATATGGTAGTAAAGATCCAATACCAACGATTGAGCATCTTGAGGTATTTCAGAACAGGAAACATCCAGGTCATATATGAATATACAATACCACAGTCTGAAGAATCTTAGTGTCAGAAAACATTGCATATCATTTTAGAATCAGGATGTCTCCATTACAACGGACATCCGTCAGAAAAGGCGTTTGTAATACGCTGTTGAAGAACAAACTAGAAACAAAAAGAACAAAAACGGGATGACAGACGAGACTGAAACAATAGGTAGGGGGAGAGGCAATGGATGAGGAGATAGCTGCAAGTTTCGAGCTCTGATCTTTTAGTCAGTAAGTTGGGGTGCAATGCCTCTGGTCAGCCAATCCGAGAATTGGGAAGAGTTACGGAACTGGATCCATAGTTCCCACATTTTTGTGAAAGTAGATATCTTGCCTCCATCTTCAGCCCCTAGTTCTTCCATGCGGGATAAGACATCTAGTGCAGTTACCCAAGTCACTTTCCGAAGACTCTCAGTCGATCTCCAGCTGCGGGGGATTATTTGCCTCATTGCCATAATGAAAAATATTAAAGTACCTTTTTTAATTTGCTGGGTCATTCCCGGGAAGACCGATATCAGCGCCATTTGAGGGTGTGAGGTGTATAGAAGACCGGTAAATAAATTGTATAGGGTGATGACTTCTCTCCACAAGGGAGCGACTCCTGGGCATTCCCACCAAATGTGAAGCATTGTGCCAATTCCCGTCGAGCATCGCCAACAGGCCTCTGACACAAGAGGATAAAACCGATGGAGCTTTACCGGAGTTCTGTACCACCTCGTTAGTATTTTGTAATTGAGTTCTTGTAGTCTACAACATGTTAACAATTTGTGCGTAAGCAGAAGGGAAGTCTTCCACTGCGCTGGTGAGAGAATGATCCCTAATTCTTGTTCCCAAGAAGGCATAAAATGACAACCTGCTGATAGTGTCTCAGAATCCCTGTCCTCAGATCTCCCAACACCCATCATGTTATATAAAAGGGAGATGGCATGCTCAGGGGCCGAGTCCGCCACACACAACTTTTCAAAGTCTGTTAAGGAGGCACGAAGTCGCAATCCAGGCATCAGAGACTTGGTTAAATTACGCAATTGAAAATAAATAAACCAGTGCCCAGAAGTGTGCGGAATAAGATGGGACAGTTCATTTAGTGTACAAGGAATGTAATTTTTAACCGGGGGTAGAATGCCTTGTGTTTTTCCAAGTCCCACTGAATTGTATTTCCATTAATTAAGTCCTTGTTAATATTTTACTTGCCCCGGGTTTAGCCTATGATTGAGACAGAGGTACCAGCGGAATTTCTTTGTATTCATTCACTGGTATAGTTACCGTATGGCCTGTTCATGTCCTAATTCTCCGTGCAGCATGTTATTTTCTCCTGGTAGTCCTAGAAAATGTGACCTTAGATTTCCTATGGTACAAACACTGGTATTTTTCGCCTATCAAACCTCATCGCCTGTTATTCCTGTAGTATAAAGTCAACCTGTCCTAATAGTTTAGGATACTGTGCAATGTTTCAAATGATCAAATGTGCAATATGGAATTCAAATTTATGAAGCTCCTTTAGAGCCTGTTCACACAAGCGATGTTGAAGCCCTACACTCGGACAGCACACGGACTGAAGACTGATACATCAAAATCAGTGGGCAAATTTACGTCTGCTTTTCTGCATGGTCCATTGGCTGTCCATAGAAAATCACAGCGTGCATTCGTCTGATTCTCACATTAGACTTGCCCACTTAAATCAGTAGGTCCACACTAAAACACGGACTGCACATGGACGCCATCTGTGAACGGTCCATTTGCCAGGAGACCCTGAAAATAGGCGAAAGCAGAATGTAGCGCTAGATGTAAAAAAACGCTGACATACTGTTACCCTTTGGATGGAGAGAAAAGGGGTAATGAAATGCAGTCAACCGTAATGCTGATTTCACATAGACGTCCGTTTTTGTAGAAAGAACACAGAGGAGTTTTATATCACTCGTCTGAATGCATCTGATAATCTAGATATTCCAATAATACAACACTTGATTCTAGCACAGAACTGCAGAATAATCTGGATTTTCTAGACAACAGCAAGACTTCTTGGACGTTTTGCATTAGCATTTCATTTTGGGATGTCTTTTTTGTTCTCTACCCTTACAAATACTTTTTGTGAACCTGTCAATGAATGGCTTTACATGGCGTAAAACAGGGATGCTCAATCTGCGGCCCTCCAGCTGTTGTAAAACTACAACTCCCGTCATGCCCTGCTGCAGGCTCTCCGGGCATGCTGTGAGTGCCGCAGGTTGGGCATCCCTGGTGTAAAATAATAATAAAAAAAAAATATTACCCTACTGATCTCTTGCTGCTCCCGTTTTGCTGTTCCACAGTCCTCTGGCGGTCTCTACTTCCTGGTCTCACACAACCAAGAGGAAGTGACCGCTCAGACAGTGGCCATTGATTCGCTGAAAAGTCATAGCCTGCATGTTAACAAGGACCAGCAAGTGGAGACTGGCAGGGATGCCACAAAGCGGCAAAGGATCGGTAAACGGAGTATGTCCTTAGTTTATTTAATTTTTTTTTTACATCATTTAAAGCCTTTCTTTTAAAAATGAAATGGCCAAACAACCACTTTAATCTCCATAATCTGAAAATAATTAAAGGAATATTAATTTAGATTATTAAAAATAGCTGTGAAGGTAGAGCATCAGCTGGTGAAGAAGAGGTGAGGGGATCATTTAGGTTAGGCTACATTCACACAAACATATTTTGTTTCTGTGTCCGTTCTGTTTTTTTGGGGGGTTTTTTGCGGATTGGATGAAGACCCATTCATTTTAACGGGTCTGCAAAAAAATGCGGACTACACATTGTACTGTCCACATCTGCATGCCTGTTCTCTAGCCCCTCAAAAAATATAGAGCATGTCCTATTTTTGTCTGTTTTGCGGACAAGGATAGGCATTGTTTCAATGGATCCGCAGCAAAAAAATAAATAAAAATGGATGCAATACGGATGCCAAAAGGACCTCATCCGTATTTTTTTTTTTTTTTTTTGTGGATCGCAAAACACATACGGTCGTGTGAAGGTAGCCTTATAATGAATGATTCAGAAAGTTTCTGGAATAAAAAATATGCAATCATTTTATCACCGGCTACTACAAAACCTAAGACTATTGATAATTAATATTCATAATTTGTCCATTTTATCACACCTTGATATGAATTAAAGTTAAATAAAATATATTTTTCTGTTATTTTTCTATTATATACTTTGGTTAAATCAATGAACATTTTCAAATTCTATTTTTAAAATAAATAAGAAATAATATAATAATATAAATAAATAATAATAATAAAAAAGAATAGTTATGTTATGACCAGGTGCCAGCTAGCTATTTAAATGATATAAAATATATTAATAAAAATTATTAAATTGATATGGAAATATATATATATATTATTTTTTTTATGAGCATTTCTTTTATGTACATAACCATGAAAAAAAGCATTGAAAAAAAAAAGAATTTCTAATAATCACAAGTTTCAGATTTGAGTTTGATCTTTTGCACATTGACTCCACAAGCCTGAATGTTGCTATAGCAGTTCATACTATCCCTTGTGTTACTTATTAACTCTGGTGGTTTATGATTAACGTGTGCAGTTTATCTGCAGTTACAATGGCAAACGACAGCCATAATTTATTAGTTGTGTTTAGATTAAACTGCTGCTCTTCTTTAGTGATTAATAATTGTGCTCGAATGTAATATATTTCAAAGAATTTCGATTTTTATTTTTTATTTTTTATGCATGAGGCCATTGCCATTAAAAAGAAGTCCTGAAACTGCACAGATGTGAGCCTGCAAGTAGCGTCTCTGCTACCCTATCAGCTTTTGTTTGGTGAACACCCTGATTAACCCCCACTTTTCATGGATCACTGAGTCACAGATAGATCAAGTTTAAACTAGCACATATTAGTACGTTTGCTACTATGAGAGGAACAGTTGGCCATTCTTTATCCCTCTGCCGCTTCTCTACAGTGCTGAAAGCTGAAGAGAAGGTAATAGAATATGAATTGCCAACTTACAATGGGATTTAAATATTATACTGCAGTTAGCGCTCAATCGGACATAATGGTCTTAGAAAGTCCCGACAATGTAACGTCCGTATACCCTGCGCTCTGACAAAGTAGACTGGCCGACCATGTACAATTTATTTCCCAGACCTCAGATGACGGAATAGAGCCGTTTGTCGGCAGATTAGAAGAGGATTGCGTTGTCGGACGGCTATGTCATCAATACATAAAGTGCTTTCACGTTAATTCCTTTAAGATGGAAAAGCGGCGCAGCCTAAACTTCATTAGAACATTTCATTTATTAAATTGTACCCCGGATTTCAGTCCATATTTATTGAAATTTTACATATTAAGTAAGGGGGAACCAAAGTTGTATAATCATTATAGATTTTTATTATTATTTATTTGCCTTTGCTTTTAACTTTGGGCAGTTATTAGATATTTTCACATTATTTTACATTTATGATACATTTGTATAAGCTGACACACTGCTATCATTGCCAGGCAAATTATAGTAATAGGTGATCATTAACCCCTCCAGTGTCCGAGTTGTCTCCTGTCTTCTCCAGCAGAATCTTCAGAATGGTTGCCCTTCTTCGCTTCGGTCGATGAATAATAAGCAACCTGTTTGCTAGACATATACTGTGTTCCCCAAGTCTTTCTAAGGGGAATTGAAGCCTTTAGTGGCAGAAGCTGGTTTGGATATCACCTCTTCCATATGAAATCTGTCGGTGGTAAGGGTACAGCTGGTCAGAACTGTCTAATGAAGAAGGCCTAGTGAACACATGTCAACGGAGGCTTGTCTTTGTAGTAAGCTACTAGGGCCGTCAGACAAATTATCTGGCAGTTCTAACAAGAGGTTGGGTGAAATCCCACTGTAGCAATAAGCCATTTTCCTTGCGGATATTTCTAGTCCAAGTCAAATATTGTAGTAGAAGGTACTTTATCTTTGGAGGTTGGTTGGGAAACATATTGGTAGCACCTCCAATTGTTTTTGGTATCAATTTTTTTTTTTTAAGTCCCAAAAAGACTAGCATCATGTAATTAAAGAGTCGCTATACTGTCACACATTTTAATTTAATAGAAAATGGTATAATTAGGGCTACTTTCACACTCGCGTTTGGTGCAAATCCGTCATGGATCTGCACAAACGCTTGCGTTCAGATAATACAACCGCATGCATCCGTTGAGAACGGATCCGTTTGTATTATCTGTAACATAGCCAAAACGGATCCGTCTTGAACACCATTGAAAGCATTGACTGCAAGCAGCGTTTTGGTGTCCGCCTCCAAAGCGGAATGGAGGCAGAGCGGAGGCAATTTATTTAACAAATATGCCCGCATCCATCTGAAAACAAGCTGTAAAGTCATGGCCACCAGGGGTCACACTTTACAGCCCATTGCCTGTTGCTAGATCCGTCTTCAGTCACAGAGACATAGAAGTTCTTTCTTCCTGCCCCCCTCCCCATCTGTGGGCTCCCTATAGAAGACAAGTGTAGTGGGAACTAAGGGAAAGGGAGTCACCACCACTGTAGTACTGGCAGGCTTCCATAGAAGGGAGATGCCCCCCTGCATTGGGACGGAAGGAAGACAAATATTGGGATTTTTATTTTATTTTTTGTATCAAAGCCCTTTCCTGATCCATTTTTCTAAGAGCTTGTTGACATCCTTGAAGCCTCTGTTGCAGATAGAGGGGGCAAAAAAGTTGTGTATATATAAAGGATGGATGAAAGAATGGGAGATCTAGGAGCCATCTTCAAACCAGATGAATATTCTAAGGTGCTTGGCTCCCTGAAGCAGTCTGCCCTGTCTGCTGCCTAATCTTGGAAGGTATATGGACCTTGTTCTCCACATTCAAGCTAGTGATGCAGAAAGCACACCTGTTGCATAAAACCTCTATGCTCTTTGGTTATTTTTGGAATCTCAAAGAACCAGTTATCATCTCCATAAACACATTCATCCCATTTTTGGTTGGATTGCTTTAAAAATCATTGCTTTACTAATTTGATGCTTTCTGGTTACAACGGCCAAGTTTGGTTCTGTGAAGATAATCTTAATATTTTCCCAAAAACGTATTCCCAAAAATATTTTCCATCAAAAAGTATGTACATGCAGTGACGTAGCTATAGTGGGTACAAAGGCTACATTAGCACCCAGTTCCTGGTGCCTGTGATGGGAGACAACACTATTATAAATAGAGCATGGTAGTTTGGGGGGGGGGGGGCCTGTTACAGATTTTGCATTGTGGCCCAGGGAGCTTGCATTTTTTTGTGTTTTAGTTCCACTGTAACAGTAGGGAGGTAAATGCTTTGTAATGTCTTAACAGGAGGTTAACGAAAACCATGGACCCAAGGCATTTTACATGAGTAACTTCATTACTTGCTGTATTTATTTGCTACGTGTAGGAATTATTGATCCTTAGAGTTAAACCGGATTGGCAACAAAAGAACAGACTTGCCCAGCTGCTGGGTTTTCTATAAAGAAGCATAGTCAATACCGGCTTGTTTTGGGAGGCCGTATTCACACCCACTTGTTTCTTTGTTTAGCAACTGAGGGAGGATTTTAGTAAACGATTGCCAACACTTTTGGGGGAGTAAAAAAGTTACAAATGATGACGCATGTGATATTTGCGCAATAATCTATGACTTTTCTTGTCTTTTGTCATGTTTTTAAAATTACAAGTGGGTTCATTCAGAAGAGTGGGAGGTCAGCACAAATTGTAACGCAAATCTATGCCTAGTTTCAAGATGGGGCAAAATGTCAGCTATAGCACTAAGGGGGAGATTTATCAAGACCCACGTTTTCTGCACCGGTCTTGATATCCCCCTGTGCTGCTGGAGGATGCGCCTAATTTATGATGAGGTGCAGGCTTCATTATAAATTAGCTGCATCCTCCGGCACTGTGCACCTAAACAGAAATCTAAATTCAGATAAATTTGTCATTGGGCTGGCTACGCCCCCTTCCCCCCCTTGCTATACCCCTTTTTTGGAATGTGGCATAAAAAGCCACAAAAGAGTTGCATGTAAAAAGTTGCACACACGTGTTTGCAACTTGTTACGCCTTTTGTTTTGCCGCAGGGACATTATAAATACATCCGTAAGTATGTATGGTGTTTTATCTGTTGATGTAGCCTTAGAGCAGGCATCCTCAAACTGCGGCCCTCCAGCTGTTGCAAAACTACAACTCCCAGCATGCCCGAACAGCCTACAGGTATCAGCCTACAGCAGGGCATTGTGGGAGTTGTAGTTTTACAACATCTGGAGGGCCGCAGTTTGAGGATGCCTGCCATAGAGAATGTTAGGGAAGCTAGAGAGCAACCAAAGAACAGGGTTGTAGAGGATCTTGTCCACAACCGTTCCTATTCAGGAGTGGGAAAGCTCACAACATGGCAGTGCTATTTGTGTCCTGCAGGAAACCAGTTGGAGACAGATGGGGGCAGTGTCGGACTGGCCTACCAAAGTAGCACAGGATCCTCCAGTGGGCCAGGGATCTGATACCTTACTGGGCCCCAAAGGTCCAGGAGAAAACATTAGGAGCTGCCTTTAGAGACAATAAATTGCCCATATGTGGGTTGGGCTCCCAGAATAATTTTTTCTGCTGGCCCATGGAACCCTACTCCAACCCTGGATGGATGGTGTACCCCAAAACAACGGGCACCCAGAACGGACATGAACGAGCTTGGTGAGTGCCAGAATGCTGAGAAGGGACCTCAGAGGTTAGTTAGGATTCAAGAAATGATGTAGTGCTCAATATGTGTGCTGGGCTTTTATTCTTTTCCTAGCTGAATGCCATGTTTTTTGGATTGTCTTTAACTTTTGTGTTGTTTATTAGGCAGTCGGCACAACCAACACCTTTTGTAGAGGCCAGGAAGCTGCGAACTTTGATAATAAATCACATTAGTGTCCACTATATTAGGGCTCATTCAGTGTCCACTATATTAGGGCTCATTCAGTGTCCACTATATTAGGGCTCATTCAGTGTCCACTATATTAGGGCTCATGTTGTCCACATCCGTAGTTCTGTTCCGCGGCCACTCAAAAAAGATACAGCATGTCCTATTCTTGTCCGCAACGGAGTTGGCATTTTCTACCATAGTGCCGGCCATGTGCGATCCACAAAATGCAGGAATGCACAGTATCCGTGTTTTGCGGATCCGCAATCTGGGGACCTCAAAACACTACCGCCGTCTAAATGAGTCCTTATGCTTATTGATGCCAAAAAGCATCAGTTTGCTTTGCACCATTTCATTAGGATTCCGTTGCCCTGTGATGGTCACACAAAAAATTTTATATTGGATTTTTACGAACCTTGCTTGACATTTTTTGGTCACAGTGGTCCAGCGGGTTGTACTACAACTCAAACATGATTGCGAGTCATCGTGTAGCTTGTGCCAACATGGTCTAAGATTTTATTGTAAAGCTGATGACCATGAGACTGACTGCACTAAATGCCATCAGTTGCATCATTTTTTACATCCTTTTTCACTCTGTCTGTTACCAGTTATGTTAATAAGGAAACACATACACATTTCATTTTTTTTTTTTTATGTTTACACTTTTATTATATTTTGTTTTCAGGGAATCGCCATTTCTTTTCAAATTCTATTGAAAAGCAAAAATTGGAACCACAAAAACGGCGCTTACTGGCCTACATGCGCCTTTGTCTTTAGATCATGTTTCTGTCACTAATGAACAGTTAGAATGGAGAGGACCCATGTACAGATCCCCAAGGTACTAACATGTAACCTGAGCTTCCCCTGATCATTCTTCATTGACTAAAACATTCTGTCGCCTAAACAGTGCCATTACCGTTCATCTACGCCTGAGAGCCGTCCCTGAATTTGCAATTAAGATTTCACTTCGTTACTGCCAGTTACATGAACAAACAGCACCTACAAAGCAAATAACTTAACCAAACGGCCTGCTTTCTGGGACCGTACGTCGTAACATGCTAAACATAAAAAAATATTAAAAATAATCAATGGCCGTATCTTGGCTTTTAATCTAAGTCCAGGTGGTGATGGAGCCGAGCACCACTGTCAATCCCATGGACTGTTTATGGTAATATCACTAATTCCTTTACATCTGATCTCTAGGGACCCTGCCAAGAAACAGAATGACTATCATTTTTCTGAGTTGCTATGAAACTTGTAAGGCCGGCAGCCAGTTTTTTTAAATTTTATTATTTTTTTATATTTTGCGCGGCACTATTATTAATTGCAAGGCCCAGAAGGCTGGATGATGAGGGGTTAATTTGTGTGCGCTTATAGAAAATGCTTTAATGATGATTTTTTTTTTTATATATTTTTTTTTTTTTTACTTGGGATTAGACCATTCCCAGGGCTGGCGTTAGAAACATTATATGCTTCCATTGCGTTAGCCTAATGAACACGATCTCATCTGGAGTTTCAATTTACGCGATTACTCAGACACTGTAGGTAATAATTTACTGTTTAGAATGATTACCAGCATGATATTTGGTTAATGAAATTTATAAACAGAAAAAAATAACCCACAATTATCCGAAGAATAAATTCTTGCCGCACCAGGATTGTTAAATTTATTTTTTGCTTACAGTATTGATACGCACTTAATAATTTTAATGGTTAAAAAAAAAAAAAAAAAACAGTAGCCCCCCCCCCCCCCCCCCCCACACACACACCTTTAAATTACAGCTCTTCAGTAAAATACGTGATATTAATTATCAAGTCTCTCTAGAGTCCTAAATGAACATCACAGCGACTGTTTGGGTTTAATGCTAATTTTATTGAAGTTGTTTTGCAAAGCGAAATATATTATAATTAATAGGGCAAATGACAGTGGGTTGTTAAAATTAATTACGTTGCCATTTTCTTTTCCTTTTGGTTTGCGAGGCTTGGTAGTAGTCGCGAATTTCCTGTGCACCTGCTCCTGCTGTGGCCTAAGTGATATAGCGTCTACAAATCCAGAAAATTGTAGTATCAAATCTCCGCACCAACTGTGCAGCAGCACTATCATCAAATCCCTGCTGGGAGGCGTTACTCATCAAATCCCTCAGGATATTTTCTTTCCCGGTCCCTCTGTCGCTGATTTGAACTTTGACCTGAACCTTTTCTCTTACATCGTGCAATAGGTACAGCAAAAGTGGCTGATCCTGGAGAAGTTGCAAAGTATCCTTCTACCCAGAGCCTCATTAGCAGGTCAGCCCTTCCACTTGCCTCGGGCTACTTGGGTATCAAATGTTAGCTTTTGCTTCTGCATCAGTTTTATTATATTGATATATGGTAAAGTGCACAACAGTTAGAGAGTAAGGCTGGTTTCACACGGGCGTTGCGGGAAAAGGTGCGGCTGCGTTGCGGGAACATGCACGATTTTTCCGCGCGAGTGCAAAACATTGTAATGCGTTTTGCACACGCGTGAGAAAAATCGGCATGTTTGGTACCCAAACCCGAACTTCTTCACAGAAGTTCGGGCTCGGGATCGGTGTTCTGTAACATGTTATAACATGTTTATAAGGGAAAATAATAGCATTCTGAATACAGAATGCATAGTAAAATAGCGCTGGAGGGGTTAAAAAAATAAAATAATTTAACTCACCTTAATCCACTTGCTCGCGCAGCCCGGCTTCTCTTCTGTCTTCTTATTTGCTGTGTGCAGGAAAAGGACCTGTGGTGACGTCACTCCGGTCATCACATGGTCCGTCACATGATCTTTTACCATGGTGATGGATCATGTGATGACCGGAGTGACGTCACCACAGGTCCTTTTCCTGCACACAGCAAATAAGAAGACAGAAGAGAAGCCGGGCTGCGCGAGCAAGTGGATTAAGGTGAGTTAAATTATTATTATAATTTTTTTTAACCCCTCCAGCGCTATTCTACTATTGTATTCAGAATGCTATTATTTTCCCTTAAAACCATGTTCTAAGGGGAAATAATAATGATCGGGTCTCCATCCCGTCTCCTAGCAACCATGCGTGAAAATCGCACCGCATCCACACTTGCTTGCGGATGCTTGCGATTTTCACGCAGCCCCATTCACTTCTTTGGGGCCTGCGTTGCGTGAAGAACGCACAAAATAGAGCTTGCTGCGATTTTCACGCAACGCACAAAGTGAAAATCACCGCTCATGTGAACAGCCCCATAGAAATGAATCGGTCAGGATTCAGTGCGGGTGCAATGCGTTCAACTCACACATTGCACCCGCGCGGAATACTCGCCCGTGTAAAAGGGGCCTAAGAGTGTTTCAACGGATATCAGTAGCGGTGTCAGTAGATACAGTGGTCTGTCTTACATTCTCTGCATTATGACTTTTAAAGGAAATTTGTCACCAGGCGCACCGCATTGTAGCTGAATGTAATGATGCCTTTCACATAGCAATCCGTTGTTTCCTTCTCGAGAAAAAAAATACTTTCAATCCATATGCAAATGAGCAGTTAAGTGCACTGAGGGTGGGCCCAAACCACTCTGTGCACCCTTGCTCCTCCTACCTCTGGCAGCGCCCCCCCCCCCCCCCGCTGTCCTTGATTGACCAAACCAGTCGAGGTGACTATGTAGAAAACTGGTCCCGTCAATCAAAACGTGTGGGGAGGAGCTGGCAGAGGAAGCAAGGGTGCACAGAGTGGCCTAGGTCCGCCATTAAAGCACTTAAGTGCTCATTTGCTTATGGATTATAAGTGCTTTATCTCTAGAATGGAGCAACGGATCACTAAGTGAAAGGTATCATTACATTCAGCTGAGCTAGCCCTTCAATACATTGGGGCACATTTATTAAGACCGGCGTTTTAGGCGCCAGTCTTAATAAGCCCCTAAGCTGGCGGTGGATCCGCCGGAGTTATGAAGTGGCGCCGGCCTCTCCATAACTTTGGCGCATCCAGTGCCAGTTCTAAATGTAAGACAACTTCCCGAGAAAATGGTAAATGAGATGGGCCTGCCGGTCCATGCCCTTACCCGCTCACGCCACACCCACATTTGTAGACCTGGCATGAGAGGGACGAAGTCGCAGATCCCAGCGCAACTAACCGCTGAGCCGCCACCTGCGATTGAAATACGTCTAATTTAGGCGTATTTCAGATTAGTAAATGACCCCCATCGTGCCTGGTTTAGCAGTGAATTTCATAACAGCTTCCCTTTAATAATAATGTTTGGTTAAAAATGTTCTGAATACTTTCCCTGGAGCTAATGGAGCACGTGCACCGCCGTTACGTTCAGTGTCGATGGGGCAGATAAAAAGAGGTGATCTATGAATTCGGCTGTTTCCATCACCCCCATAGACATTGTATGGAGCGGCAGGATGTATGTGTGACCACTGCTCCATCCAGACTCCTCACTGTGGTCGTGCAGTAAGGAGAAACTCCATTCATGGGAAGCATACCTGTGGGGCCCCCAGCCATCAGACATTTATCACCTACCCTGTGGATGGGGGACAAACGTAATATTTTTTTTTTAAACCCCTTTAATCAATGTATTGAGCGGGATTTGCACAGCAGGCTCTCAGTTCAGATACAGATTTTCTTTTTTTTCTGCATGTGACAGTGGTTGTCTTAGAAAATGTTCCTTGAAAATGCGCACATTTTTCTACCGTTCATGTATCATTGTTCTCTCTTGTAGCGAGCCATGAGGCCGGATGAGCGGCACTGTAACAGGACAGGCTTCCAACTTCTAGATGCTTATTGTCAGAGATTGCAACTGGTGTGTAGGGAGAGGAAGGTCTAACATGGCAACGCTGACACGGCTGCGACACTGGGAGAAAAGACATGTTAAGTGGGGGCTTCAGTGTGCCCTGAAACTGTTCACTTACCCACAAACCGCACAGCCATTACAATCAGCCCTATAGTCCTCCTGATGACACTGCTGGTCCAAACCAAATGAAAACCCCTTCACGCATTTTGACGTACAGGTACGTCATTGCGTGCCAGGGGATGTATGGAGCGGGTCTCTGCAGTGAGCCCGCTCCATACGCGCTATATGCCGGCTGTATGATACAGCCGGCATCCGGCCGTGCTGACAGGAAGCGGCGATCGCACCGCCCCTGCCATTTAACCCCTCAGGTGGTGCGATCAAGGCTGATCGCGGCACCTGTGAAGTGATGCGGCTCCATCTTCCTTCCAATCGGATGCCCCCGCAGTGATATCGCGGGGCTCTTGAAGGCCTGCCATGGCTTTCTCCATACTCTGTACGAGGTATAGTGTAGAATGGAGTGTGTAAAAATCCTATTCACCGTAATAGATCTCTATTATGGTGAATGGGAGAGGGGATCAAAAGATCCCATGTACAAGGCCCCTATGGGGGCTAATTGTAAAAAAAGTTTAAAGTAAAAAACTAAAAGTTAAAAAACACCAATATATTAAAAGTTTTAAACATATTGGGTATGTCCGCATCTGAAAAATGTCTGAACTATTAAAATATTTTTAATTAATATATTTTTACAAAATTCTTGTGCGGTGAACGTAGCAACAAAGCAACAGAAAAAAAAAGAAAAACACACAATTTGCCTTTTTTTTTTTTCATTTTGTTTCCCCCCCAAAAAATTGAATAACGGTGATCAAAATGTTGTATATACTACAGAAATGGCATCAATGAAAACTACAGTTTGTTATGCAAAAAACAAGCCCTTATAAAGCTCTGTAGATAGACCACAATATAAAAAAGTAATAGCTGTCAGAATATAGCGATGCAAATGAAAAAATAATATTTTTCTAAAGGTTTTAATTTATTTTTTAAAGTAGTAAAACAAAATAAAAAAGGTTCAGTTTTGGTATCGCCGCATTCGTATTGAGCCTCAGAATAAGAACGTGAGGTCATTTTTAGTGCATAGTGAACGCTGTGATGTCAAAAACCTTGGTGGAATTCATTTTTATTTTTTTTATTTTGCCACACGAATTTTTTACTTTTTTCTATTACAAGACATGGTAAATTAAATGGTGGCATAAAAAAATGCATCTTGTCCTGAAAAAAAGAAGCCCTCATATAGCTATGTGAAAGGAAAAATAAAAAAGTTATGGCTTTTGGAACATGAGGAGGAAAATTCAAAAATGTAAAAATGAAAATAGGCCTGGTCTTGAAAGGGTTAACCGTCAATTTAGAAACCACAGAGGCCGCATGCTGGCGCAGTTTGGCCGCATCAGTACCGCTCTGTCTTGGCCTTACTTTTGTCTTGATGCCACCAGACTTTATTGGCTTTGAGAGAATAAAGTGGCAGCACTATGCCCAACACCGTGTATGATTTTGGAGTAAAGTATGGTAAACGAAAGGTATAAGGACTCGTATCTGGCTGCAGACTTTTTTTTTTCTTTTGGTTTCATTGTCACTTTAAAATCATTGCTTCATGACCAATAGAAATTGTCATCATTTATGAAAGTATTTGTTGGTCACATTTACATTTTTTTCCCAGTGCGACTCAATTTGGGGAAGGGAACAATTTTCGGTGAGAGAAACATTCCTGTTATAGAAAAACATTCACAGGCGAACATTCTGAAAATGTATCACTTGAAGACTAAATCATAAATGTAAACATGTAGAACTTCTAAAGTTAGCCTCTTACATTTACTACTATGGGGACAGAGGCTTGTGTTATTACTGTATTGCATTTACAGTACTTTGTAAGTCTTTCTATAAAACGTAGACATCCTGACAGGGAACGTAGATTGTGAGCTCCCCTGGGGACTGCAAGCAATGGTAATGTCTGTAAAGCTCGGCGGAGTATGTCAGCAATACAGTATACAATTATTAATACATAAATATTTATACAAATAGATAAATAAAAAAATAAAACATTAAAAGCATTTTTTCTCATGCACATGACCGTAGTTTGGGTCCGCATTTGATCCACTTTTTTGGGGGCGGGTAAGATGCGGACCCATTCACTTCAACGGGGAGGCAAAAGATGCGGACAGCACTCCATATGCTGTCTGCATCCGCACATCTGTTCCATGGCGTCCGCAAAATTATAGAACATGTCCCATTCTTGTCTGCTCTATGGCCACGGATAGGACTGTGCTATCAGAAGCCGGCCGTTCCGCAAAATGCAGATTTCACATGACCGGTATCCATGGATCGCAAAAACGCCTACGGCCATGTGCACGAGCCCTTACACTTGAATAAAGATAAAGTGCAGTACCTGACATGGCCATGGTCAATAGTGGCGCTCTTTCAGAAAAAAAAAAAATTATCCTGGACAATACCTCTAAATTGTCTTGCATTATTTTATCTTCTACAAATGTCTAATATTGTATTATTTTTTTTTCTCTTTTAGGTTTTCCTAATCGACCAAAGTCTCTAAAAGTAATCATAAACCCTCACAGCCATAAAGGAGAGGCGCCCAATGTGTATTACCGGCACGTAGCTCCTCTTTTTAAGCTCGCTGACATTCAGACCCACGTTACAGGTAAGTTTGTTTCAATAAATAAATCAGCTGAATAGAGACAGAAAATATTGCTAAGCAACCAAGACAAGCTGCACTTTCGGCTAATCCCCACTGGCTTTCAGCCGCAGCTTAAAGTACAGTAAATCAGGTTACATACCCGATATTACTATATCATCTCATCTCCTGTCTCTTTCACTCACAGCCATCTCTACATCTCAAGTTCACTGCAATTTATTATAAAACTGTAGTGTTTTCTTTACAACAAAATCAGTAATAACTATTATTATGCAGAGTGTTTTATATCTCTACGTATCCAAATCAAAACCTTGTTTTAAAGGGGTTGCGGCATAAACTAATTTTCACTCTAAAGTTTCTTTTCATCAAGTACTCGAGCTCCCCTTCCTCCTTAGATTTTTTTTTTAGTTCTTTTAAATTTATCTCACTTGCAGTTTTCTCTTATCCCCCATGCTTGACTCCTCCTTCCTGGTTTGTCATGTGACTGCGGTCCCGTCAGGCCTTAGGGCGGTGAGATATGTCCTGACATCGCCGTTTCTGCGGCATATCTAATTGTGGATTTTAGTGCGGATTTGATGTGGTTTTGCCGCAGATCTCCCCCTTCCATTGAAAAGGGTGAAATCCGCAGCTAAAACCGCAAACATAATTGACATGCTTTTTATTTTTAAATCCGTGCAGCAGGTCAATCTGCAATGTTTACATGAGATTTCTGTAATCTCATACACTTTGCTGGTACTGTAATTCGCTGCGGTTTGTAACGCGCAGGAATCCGTGTAGACAAACTGCACGTATTCCACAATGTGTGCCGGTGACTCTAAGAAGCAGAATCTGGCAGAACATAACAACTTATTCACACTACTCCTGATAATAAATAGTATGTTTGTACTGCTCTCATCAGCCCCTACATGGTGCTGCCAGCAGTTTAGCATAGTCAAAACTGCTGACAGATTCTCTTTAAGTAATTTAATTATCTGTAAGAAACTAGAATACATAGGCGGTTATTTACTAAGCTGAAATACGCCTAAATTAGGTGTATTTCAGACACAGATGGCGGCTCAACGGTTAGTAAATAAATGTGCCCCTTATTCCATGCATCTACTCATGTTCTATATCCTTTTTAAAGTGGATCTTTTCACCCTGTAGCCCTCAGCCAAACTGTGTGCTATTGTTCAATTAGTCTCACGTCTTTTTTTCTTGAAGTGTTCTTGACATAAGTTCATTTTCTTAGTACATTGCTTTAGGAGTCAGATTTGTCTCGTATGCAGCTCCCTGTTCTCTGCAGAGTTGTAATTTCCAACACAGTCCCATTCACATAAAAAAATCAGAAAATGTTATAACAAATTCTCATCTTCCGACATTTCTTTTTACCTACATATTATTGACTGATTTTACTGGTTTTCTTACTTGCCTATTACAATCCACTTTGTCCGTTCAGCTCTGTACATCACAGGTTTCATTTTCTGACTGTGACACCTGGTGGCCACATCAAGCAGAGGCCACTACAAAGTCTGCTAATCCTACAACTAACAAGATTATACCTTAAAGGGGTTTTACGGGAATAGTTTTTCTGTGTGGTAATGTAGAAAAGCTGACGCTATAAGTAACAATACATCTGCAGATACAGTCCTTTAAGTCTGATTCAAACTAGGGTTGAGCGAATCGGATTCGGATTTCTTATAAAAACTTTGTTCATAATATGGGCTCCGTCCTACTGTAAAATGTATGGCCTCCGCAGAGGTATTGCCGAAGATTCAGCAAATATTGCGCGAATTACTTTTTCTCGCCTCTATCACGTGTCACTTTGTTTATTTGCATAAATTACTGTATCAAAATACGAAGCTGAACTCGGCTTCATTAGTGAGCGCTGCCACTTCATTCAGCTCTATGGAACTGCTGGAGATAGCCGAGCGCTTGTGACCGGCAGTCCCATATGGAGTGGCAGAGATGCGGAACAGGGGCCCCTTGTCTAGTAATTAGCAGGGGGCCTCAGCAGTCAGACCCCCACTGATCAGACACTTATCCCCGATCCTGTGGATAGAGAATACGTTGTCCTCAAAGATTTGGCTTTTTTTATTTGGATTTTTTAAATTAATAATAGAAGCAGTCATTTATTACACTGCCTCATAGGTTTAGGAAGTCTTCAGTACATTTAGAATTAAAGAGAATGGGCCCCATCTATCAAAACTTTCTGTAAGAGATGGGTTAAGGGTGCTTTCACGTGTTATTTTTTTTTTGTGGTGGTTCATATTTTGTTTTCCATGAAGTTTCCACTCTATGGACGATAAGGACTCCTTTTCTCTCTGGAAATTGCCCATAGTAATCATTTAGATGGTTGCTTTAATTTACTAAAACATACTGGAAAATTAAAACATTTTTGATAACTGAGACACAATTTTTCGTTTTCATTTTGGCAATTCGTATGGCTTCAAGGAGTTTTCTGAGATGTTCTCCTCAGGATAGTAAATCAAGGTAAGGCCTCATGCACACGACCATTGTTTGGGTCCGCATCCGAGCCGCTGTTTTGGCGGCTCGGATGCGGACCCATTCACTTCAAAGGGGCCGCAAAGGATGCGGACAGCACTCCGTGTGCTGTCCGCATACGTTGCTCCGTTCCCCAGCCCCGCTAAAAAAATATAACATGTCCTATTCTTGTCCGCGCTTTGTGGACAAGAATAGGCATTATATTGACAGCCCCCCGTTCCGCAAATTGCAGAAGGCACTTGGGCGGACCGCAAAAAACGGCACAGTCGTGTGCATGAGGCCTAAGTAGAAGCAGCACACAACGGTATCCCAGAGCTTGTATGTGGAATGCAACAGCTGTATCCAACACCACAGATCCCACGTGGACACAGAACAATTGCAGAAAAAGGTGTTACAGCCGCATCTCCAACAATCTCCTTTATTGTGGTATTTCAAAGCATATGTGCAAACAGACAATGCAACGTTTCAGCTGTCCTCCGCCTTTGTCAAGCATACAATGTACATCCGTTAATTCCACATATAAATAGTAAAATACTTATACCGCCTCCAACAATCCAATCCAATCATCAGTGTGTGGGTTAGATACCTATTGCCCAAGCAAAGACATCCCATTGGGCAGAAATCCCAATGCTTGCTTTGCATAGTAGATGATTGCACCCGAGTTCTTACCTCAGCTCAAAGTGGCCCACAAGTGAGAAATGTGGGGAAATATCCTTATTTAAAAATTAACTTTTATACGATATACATTAAAATATACACCTAGGATGTATCACAAAAACAAAACATGTAGTAAAGGGGTACTGTGGTGTCAACCCCACTGCTGGCAGGAAGGGAAAAGATACTTCTTGACACTAAAGCGCCTGTATATGCGCTCAAAATGTAACCAACCAACATACACACAAACAACATATATTGGGGTTCATCAATGAATAACCCACTTCTGGTAGAGCAAGGAAAAGATGTCACTGCCGCGCCTGTGTGGACGCAGGCAGTCTTACCTTACCGACCAGGTGACTGGGATCAGCACAGCAGGGGACCAGGCCTGATGAAAAGGAGTATAGACAGGAGTTGTAGTCATGAAAATAGCGGTACTGTGCCCTATATCGCCCTATATTCTTGATAGGAATGGGGCCTATTTTCATGCTACCTGTCTATACAGAGCACTCGCCCTAGAAAGGGCGACCCCGTCCGGATGCCTGTCCCTAGTTAGGACCTGAACCCTAAGATAAAAAAGAACAAAAATAATAATTGCTGTAGTGACTACAAGCCTCCCGACGTGGCACGTTTCTGTCGTGTCGACTCCTCAGGGGGATTTAAAACTAGTAGAGACCAAAAAAGGGGCAGAAAACCGCTCTATAACCGCAGGTAGCAGTCTGGTATACACTGTGGTTAAGCGGCATCTTAGAACACTAGACTCAAACAATAATAAAGTTCAGAATCTAGGGGCAGGCATCCGTGGTGCTGGATCGCCATGCTGCAGAGGAATAAATGCTTCTCCGCTTTTCAGTGTGGGAGGATAATATGGTCCTCAGTCTGGTGGTGTCCCTATCATTCAGGGGGTTCTTCAACCTATGCCAGCCACCCTGACACATACCTTGGTGAAGTTTAAATACATTCCCAGCGCGCCTCTTGTTGGGAGACCGCCCTGTCAGCACCTGCGCCGGCGTGTGACGTCACGCGCGTGCGCCTCGACGCGCAACACGTCGCCGCATGTACCACATGATTACGGCGGCCAATCAGGTCCGGAGGCGGAGGGGAATAGCGGTTACCCTGGAGACTGTCAACAGGAAGTAACTTCACAGTACATCTCTAGATAGAGGCGTCCGTGGCAACGCTGTGATAAGAAGTAACAGCAACATAGGGCCGATATTTCTTGCAAGATACCAGCAACATGATAATAATACAGGAAACTGGACATATTACCAGGTGTTTAACAAATGTTTGGGATAGATAGATATCGCATACATATACATATTGGCATGAGGAAGGGGATGCCTTCATAATCAGGGGTATGGACTCCAATACCGGAAATGTGAATTATCATTGCCAGTGTAGGCATCATCGCCACTATTGGAGATACTACCCCATTTTATATGAAGCACCCGAAATCCAGCCTTTCATTTAGGCCTAGGGGTGCAGATGTTTTAAGTTGAAAGATCCAGCGAGATTCCTGTTGCAGCAGGCACCTGTCCCAATTACCTCCTCTCACAGGTGGCTTGACCAAATCAAAACCCAGGAATTTCAGGGAAGGTTTTCCATTATGTACAGTGTGTACATGTTTCGAGATAGGGGTATCTCGTTTGTGAGAGATATCCCCTAGGTGCTCACCTATCCGCCTCCTGAATTCACGTATCGTTTTGCCCACATATTCAATCCCACATTCACACTGGATCCGATAGATGACCCCTCTGGATTTACAGTTAATGAAATGTGGGATTGAATATGTTTTCTGGGTGACATTGCTTACAAACGACTTGGTGACGTCTATGCGTTTGCATGCTATACAGTTCCCACATCTATAGCATCCCACACTCCTAGGTCGCAACCAGGTGGTTTTGGTGCGATCAGGTGCATAATGACTGTGCACGAGCTTGTCGCGTATGTTCGATCCTCTGCGATAGGTAATTTGGGGTTGATCACCCAGGACATCTTTCAAGTCGGGATCCATTTTGAGAATCTGCCAGTGGCGTCCCAAAATCTGCCTCACTTGTTTGGACCCCCTATCAAAATTGGCGATCATTCTCGTGACCCTAGTTGGCGGGAGAGATGGTTGATTAGATGTGAGCAATGGTCCTCTTGGTCTAGACAGGGCTGTCTGGTACGCCGATCTCAAAACATAGTCCGGGTATCCCCTGGACAAGAATCTACTCCTCATATCCGCTGCTTGATTGATAAAATCACGTTTATCAGAGCAATTACGTCTCAAACGTAAATATTGCCCCCTAGGAATTCCTGTCCTGAGTGGGAGAGGGTGATTGCTCTCCCACCTCAGGAGGGAATTCGTAGAGGTGGCCTTCCTATAAATCGATGTATCCAGCTCCCCCCTCCCATTCTTGGAGATTTTTATATCGAGAAAGGGCAAGGTGGTGGGATGGGACTCGCTAGTGAAGCGCATACCGATCTTGTTGTGATTCAGATACTGGACAAAGGCTTCAAAAGTCCCAAGGTCACCATTCCAGAGAATAAAAATGTCGTCGATGTATCGCGCCCACAGACCAATCTCATACGTCTCCAGGGCTTCATCCTCCTTAAATACGATGGTCTCCTCCCACCAGCCCAGGAACAGATTGGCATACGATGGGGCACAGGGGCTCCCCATCGCCGTACCCCTGAGCTGGTGGTAGGTCCTCCCATCAAAGGTGAAAAAGTTACGTGTAAGCGTAAACTCAAGCAGACGTAGGACAAATTGGCTGTGGGCGCGATACTGACAACCCCGGGATCGGAGAAAGTGTTCTACCGCGTTGAGACCCAGATTGTGTGGTATAGATGAATACAGAGCCTCAACGTCAATACTGGAAAGGAGACATGTATCTTCCAGTGTCAACCCCTCAAGACGCTTCAGGAGGTCTGTGGTGTCTCTAACATGGGAGGGGAGAGCCGTGACAAACGGTGCCAGTACCCGGTCGATATAAATACCCAAGTTCTGGTTAAGGTTGTCCACCCCCGATACAATAGGTCTCCCCTTTAGGGGGGTGACCCCCTTATGCACCTTGGGGAGGCTATAGAAGGTAGATTTCCGAGGGTACGGAGGGAACAGAAAGGCAAATTCGTCAGCGGAGATGATGTTCTTAGCTTTGGCTTCTTCCAAAATATTTTTAAGTTCACGCCTGTAGCCCTCAGTGGGGTCACTATGTAGTACTTCATACGTCCCTGAATCAGACAGTATATTCCTACACATATTCACATATTGCGCCGAGTCCATGACCACGACATTCCCCCCCTTGTCAGCGGGTTTAATAACGATTTGGTGGTCGTCAGCTAGTGATGAAATAGCGGTGGTCACAGACTCGGCGCAGTTAGAATAGTGTGTGGACACCTTGAGATCCTCAAGGTCTTTGGTAACCATGTTAAGGAATACATCTATACACGAAAGTTCATTCGCAGTTGGTGGCATCTTTGTACTCTTTACTTTTAAGTTGGTAAAAGGACCGTTGCCCAGAGGGTTATCCTCGTTGGAGTCTAGGGACTGCAGGACTTTTACATCCTTCAGTAGTCCCATAGGGATCCCTAACTCAAGGCATTGACGGCGGTCCATAAGTTTGAAATGTTTGTGCCACCTTAGTTTGCGAATGAATAGATTAACGTCTTTTACAGATGAAAATCTATCAAATTTTGGGGTGGGCACAAAGCTAAGACCTAGTTCGAGAGCCTTAATTTCCTCAGTGTTTAACACACGTGAGGAAAGATTAAGGACTTGTGGTCCCAAGACTAGTTCGGAGGTTTCTGTATGCGGTTGCGTAGCGGGTATTCTATGTTCTGGTTGAACTGGCCTAAAAAACGATTGTCCTGGCCTCTGTATGGGCCTCGACCTCTACCTCTCCTATACCTACCCCTATTAGGGTGTTGACCCACTTTAGGGGCAGTTTCTCTCTCAGAGTCGGATAGGTCAGTTTCAGTAGAAGATCTTTCAGAATTACTTGGTACCGTGTCTCTTCTTGTATTATTAAGAGAAGAATATATACGGTTTTCTTTAAAATCTGAAAGATCTCTAATAAACTGTCGATGTTTCCTTTCTTTAAGATGGTATTGGTATTTTTCTAGGGTAAGTTGGAGCTGCTTTTCTTTATTCTGGAATTCCGCCTCTTGCGAAAAAGTCTGTACTACCTCTGTATATTCTGTCAGTTTCTGACTAAGGGTGGCTAGGTTGGCTCTCTCCTCCTCCAGCAGAAGCCTCATCAACCTGAGGGAACTACTAGTAGCTTCCTGCTCCCACTTGGTCAGGAAGCCAGGATGTTGTCGTAGGCGAACCGCTGGGAGGAGAGAGATACGTAGCCCCCTAGGAACAATGTTATTTTTAATATAGTTATCTAAACTTTGCACCTCCCACCAGGACGTAATCTGTTCTTTATAGACCTGAGTAAGGTCTGAAAATGCGGTTTGAAAGGATGGTAGATACTTTTTTTGGGTGAACTGTTTGTCCGAAAATATATCCTTGGCCTCATGTAACCAGTTCTCTGCATCAAAACCTGTTGCCAGGAATCCTGCCATATCAGTAGGAAATGATAATATCTGATTGAGACTATTGGTGAAAACAGTCCCACTGATATTTCAAGATTACCAAAGCTCAAAGTGGCCCACAAGTGAGAAATGTGGGGAAATATCCTTATTTAAAAATTAACTTTTATACGATATACATTAAAATATACACCTAGGATGTATCACAAAAACAAAACATGTAGTAAAGGGGTACTGTGGTGTCAACCCCACTGCTGGCAGGAAGGGAAAAGATACTTCTTGACACTAAAGCGCCTGTATATGCGCTCAAAATGTAACCAACCAACATACACACAAACAACATATATTGGGGTTCATCAATGAATAACCCACTTCTGGTAGAGCAAGGAAAAGATGTCACTGCCGCGCCTGTGTGGACGCAGGCAGTCTTACCTTACCGACCAGGTGACTGGGATCAGCACAGCAGGGGACCAGGCCTGATGAAAAGGAGTATAGACAGGAGTTGTAGTCATGAAAATAGCGGTACTGTGCCCTATATCGCCCTATATTCTTGATAGGAATGGGGCCTATTTTCATGCTACCTGTCTATACAGAGCACTCGCCCTAGAAAGGGCGACCCCGTCCGGATGCCTGTCCCTAGTTAGGACCTGAACCCTAAGATAAAAAAGAACAAAAATAATAATTGCTGTAGTGACTACAAGCCTCCCGACGTGGCACGTTTCTGTCGTGTCGACTCCTCAGGGGGATTTAAAACTAGTAGAGACCAAAAAAGGGGCAGAAAACCGCTCTATAACCGCAGGTAGCAGTCTGGTATACACTGTGGTTAAGCGGCATCTTAGAACACTAGACTCAAACAATAATAAAGTTCAGAATCTAGGGGCAGGCATCCGTGGTGCTGGATCGCCATGCTGCAGAGGAATAAATGCTTCTCCGCTTTTCAGTGTGGGAGGATAAGATGGTCCTCAGTCTGGTGGTGTCCCTATCATTCAGGGGGTTCTTCAACCTATGCCAGCCACCCTGACACATACCTTGGTGAAGTTTAAATACATTCCCAGCGCGCCTCTTGTTGGGAGACCGCCCTGTCAGCACCTGCGCCGGCGTGTGACGTCACGCGCGTGCGCCTCGACGCGCAACACGTCGCCGCATGTACCACATGATTACGGCGGCCAATCAGGTCCGGAGGCGGAGGGGAATAGCGGTTACCCTGGAGACTGTCAACAGGAAGTAACTTCACAGTACATCTCTAGATAGAGGCGTCCGTGGCAACGCTGTGATAAGAAGTAACAGCAACATAGGGCCGATATTTCTTGCAAGATACCAGCAACATGATAATAATACAGGAAACTGGACATATTACCAGGTGTTTAACAAATGTTTGGGATAGATAGATATCGCATACATATACATATTGGCATGAGGAAGGGGATGCCTTCATAATCAGGGGTATGGACTCCAATACCGGAAATGTGAATTATCATTGCCAGTGTAGGCATCATCGCCACTATTGGAGATACTACCCCATTTTATATGAAGCACCCGAAGTCCAGCCTTTCATTTAGGCCTAGGGGTGCAGATGTTTTAAGTTGAAAGATCCAGCGAGATTCCTGTTGCAGCAGGCACCTGTCCCAATTACCTCCTCTCACAGGTGGCTTGACCAAATCAAAACCCAGGAATTTCAGGGAAGGTTTTCCATTATGTACAGTGTGTACATGTTTCGAGATAGGGGTATCTCGTTTGTGAGAGATATCCCCTAGGTGCTCACCTATCCGCCTCCTGAATTCACGTATCGTTTTGCCCACATATTCAATCCCACATTCACACTGGATCCGATAGATGACCCCTCTGAAACATATTCAATCCCACATTTCATTAACTGTAAATCCAGAGGGGTCATCCATCGGATCCAGTGTGAATGTGGGATTGAATATGTGGGCAAAACGATACGTGAATTCAGGAGGCGGATAGGTGAGCACCTAGGGGATATCTCTCACAAACGAGATACCCCTATCTCGAAACATGTACACACTGTACATAATGGAAAACCTTCCCTGAAATTCCTGGGTTTTGATTTGGTCAAGCCACCTGTGAGAGGAGGTAATTGGGACAGGTGCCTGCTGCAACAGGAATCTCGCTGGATCTTTCAACTTAAAACATCTGCACCCCTAGGCCTAAATGAAAGGCTGGATTTCGGGTGCTTCATATAAAATGGGGTAGTATCTCCAATAGTGGCGATGATGCCTACACTGGCAATGATAATTCACATTTCCGGTATTGGAGTCCATACCCCTGATTATGAAGGCATCCCCTTCCTCATGCCAATATGTATATGTATGCGATATCTATCTATCCCAAACATTTGTTAAACACCTGGTAATATGTCCAGTTTCCTGTATTATTATCATGTTGCTGGTATCTTGCAAGAAATATCGGCCCTATGTTGCTGTTACTTCTTATCACAGCGTTGCCACGGACGCCTCTATCTAGAGATGTACTGTGAAGTTACTTCCTGTTGACAGTCTCCAGGGTAACCGCTATTCCCCTCCGCCTCCGGACCTGATTGGCCGCCGTAATCATGTGGTACATGCGGCGACGTGTTGCGCGTCGAGGCGCACGCGCGTGACGTCACACGCCGGCGCAGGTGCTGACAGGGCGGTCTCCCAACAAGAGGCGCGCTGGGAATGTATTTAAACTTCACCAAGGTATGTGTCAGGGTGGCTGGCATAGGTTGAAGAACCCCCTGAATGATAGGGACACCACCAGACTGAGGACCATCTTATCCTCCCACACTGAAAAGCGGAGAAGCATTTATTCCTCTGCAGCATGGCGATCCAGCACCACGGATGCCTGCCCCTAGATTCTGAACTTTATTATTGTTTGAGTCTAGTGTTCTAAGATGCCGCTTAACCACAGTGTATACCAGACTGCTACCTGCGGTTATAGAGCGGTTTTCTGCCCCTTTTTTGGTCTCTACTAGTTTTAAATCCCCCTGAGGAGTCGACACGACAGAAACGTGCCACGTCGGGAGGCTTGTAGTCACTACAGCAATTATTATTTTTGTTCTTTTTTATCTTAGGGTTCAGGTCCTAACTAGGGACAGGCATCCGGACGGGGTCGCCCTTTCTAGGGCGAGTGCTCTGTATAGACAGGTAGCATGAAAATAGGCCCCATTCCTATCAAGAATATAGGGCGATATAGGGCACAGTACCGCTATTTTCATGACTACAACTCCTGTCTATACTCCTTTTCATCAGGCCTGGTCCCCTGCTGTGCTGATCCCAGTCACCTGGTCGGTAAGGTAAGACTGCCTGCGTCCACACAGGCGCGGCAGTGACATCTTTTCCTTGCTCTACCAGAAGTGGGTTATTCATTGATGAACCCCAATATATGTTGTTTGTGTGTATGTTGGTTGGTTACATTTTGAGCGCATATACAGGCGCTTTAGTGTCAAGAAGTATCTTTTCCCTTCCTGCCAGCAGTGGGGTTGACACCACAGTACCCCTTTACTACATGTTTTGTTTTTGTGATACATCCTAGGTGTATATTTTAATGTATATCGTATAAAAGTTAATTTTTAAATAAGGATATTTCCCCACATTTCTCACTTGTGGGCCACTTTGAGCTTTGGTAATCTTGAAATATCAGTGGGACTGTTTTCACCAATAGTCTCAATCAGATATTATCATTTCCTACTGATATGGCAGGATTCCTGGCAACAGGTTTTGATGCAGAGAACTGGTTACATGAGGCCAAGGATATATTTTCGGACAAACAGTTCACCCAAAAAAAGTATCTACCATCCTTTCAAACCGCATTTTCAGACCTTACTCAGGTCTATAAAGAACAGATTACGTCCTGGTGGGAGGTGCAAAGTTTAGATAACTATATTAAAAATAACATTGTTCCTAGGGGGCTACGTATCTCTCTCCTCCCAGCGGTTCGCCTACGACAACATCCTGGCTTCCTGACCAAGTGGGAGCAGGAAGCTACTAGTAGTTCCCTCAGGTTGATGAGGCTTCTGCTGGAGGAGGAGAGAGCCAACCTAGCCACCCTTAGTCAGAAACTGACAGAATATACAGAGGTAGTACAGACTTTTTCGCAAGAGGCGGAATTCCAGAATAAAGAAAAGCAGCTCCAACTTACCCTAGAAAAATACCAATACCATCTTAAAGAAAGGAAACATCGACAGTTTATTAGAGATCTTTCAGATTTTAAAGAAAACCGTATATATTCTTCTCTTAATAATACAAGAAGAGACACGGTACCAAGTAATTCTGAAAGATCTTCTACTGAAACTGACCTATCCGACTCTGAGAGAGAAACTGCCCCTAAAGTGGGTCAACACCCTAATAGGGGTAGGTATAGGAGAGGTAGAGGTCGAGGCCCATACAGAGGCCAGGACAATCGTTTTTTAGGCCAGTTCAACCAGAACATAGAATACCCGCTACGCAACCGCATACAGAAACCTCCGAACTAGTCTTGGGACCACAAGTCCTTAATCTTTCCTCACGTGTGTTAAACACTGAGGAAATTAAGGCTCTCGAACTAGGTCTTAGCTTTGTGCCCACCCCAAAATTTGATAGATTTTCATCTGTAAAAGACGTTAATCTATTCATTCGCAAACTAAGGTGGCACAAACATTTCAAACTTATGGACCGCCGTCAATGCCTTGAGTTAGGGATCCCTATGGGACTACTGAAGGATGTAAAAGTCCTGCAGTCCCTAGACTCCAACGAGGATAACCCTCTGGGCAACGGTCCTTTTACCAACTTAAAAGTAAAGAGTACAAAGATGCCACCAACTGCGAATGAACTTTCGTGTATAGATGTATTCCTTAACATGGTTACCAAAGACCTTGAGGATCTCAAGGTGTCCACACACTATTCTAACTGCGCCGAGTCTGTGACCACCGCTATTTCATCACTAGCTGACGACCACCAAATCGTTATTAAACCCGCTGACAAGGGGGGGAATGTCGTGGTCATGGACTCGGCGCAATATGTGAATATGTGTAGGAATATACTGTCTGATTCAGGGACGTATGAAGTACTACATAGTGACCCCACTGAGGGCTACAGGCGTGAACTTAAAAATATTTTGGAAGAAGCCAAAGCTAAGAACATCATCTCCGCTGACGAATTTGCCTTTCTGTTCCCTCCGTACCCTCGGAAATCTACCTTCTATAGCCTCCCCAAGGTGCATAAGGGGGTCACCCCCCTAAAGGGGAGACCTATTGTATCGGGGGTGGACAACCTTAACCAGAACTTGGGTATTTATATCGACCGGGTACTGGCACCGTTTGTCACGGCTCTCCCCTCCCATGTTAGAGACACCACAGACCTCCTGAAGCGTCTTGAGGGGTTGACACTGGAAGATACATGTCTCCTTTCCAGTATTGACGTTGAGGCTCTGTATTCATCTATACCACACAATCTGGGTCTCAACGCGGTAGAACACTTTCTCCGATCCCGGGGTTGTCAGTATCGCGCCCACAGCCAATTTGTCCTACGTCTGCTTGAGTTTACGCTTACACGTAACTTTTTCACCTTTGATGGGAGGACCTACCACCAGCTCAGGGGTACGGCGATGGGGAGCCCCTGTGCCCCATCGTATGCCAATCTGTTCCTGGGCTGGTGGGAGGAGACCATCGTATTTAAGGAGGATGAAGCCCTGGAGACGTATGAGATTGGTCTGTGGGCGCGATACATCGACGACATTTTTATTCTCTGGAATGGTGACCTTGGGACTTTTGAAGCCTTTGTCCAGTATCTGAATCACAACAAGATCGGTATGCGCTTCACTAGCGAGTCCCATCCCACCACCTTGCCCTTTCTCGATATAAAAATCTCCAAGAATGGGAGGGGGGAGCTGGATACATCGATTTATAGGAAGGCCACCTCTACGAATTCCCTCCTGAGGTGGGAGAGCAATCACCCTCTCCCACTCAGGACAGGAATTCCTAGGGGGCAATATTTACGTTTGAGACGTAATTGCTCTGATAAACGTGATTTTATCAATCAAGCAGCGGATATGAGGAGTAGATTCTTGTCCAGGGGATACCCGGACTATGTTTTGAGATCGGCGTACCAGACAGCCCTGTCTAGACCAAGAGGACCATTGCTCACATCTAATCAACCATCTCTCCCGCCAACTAGGGTCACGAGAATGATCGCCAATTTTGATAGGGGGTCCAAACAAGTGAGGCAGATTTTGGGACGCCACTGGCAGATTCTCAAAATGGATCCCGACTTGAAAGATGTCCTGGGTGATCAACCCCAAATTACCTATCGCAGAGGATCGAACATACGCGACAAGCTCGTGCACAGTCATTATGCACCTGATCGCACCAAAACCACCTGGTTGCGACCTAGGAGTGTGGGATGCTATAGATGTGGGAACTGTATAGCATGCAAACGCATAGACGTCACCAAGTCGTTTGTAAGCAATGTCACCCAGAAAACATATTCAATCCCACATTTCATTAACTGTAAATCCAGAGGGGTCATCTATCGGATCCAGTGTGAATGTGGGATTGAATATGTGGGCAAAACGATACGTGAATTCAGGAGGCGGATAGGTGAGCACCTAGGGGATATCTCTCACAAACGAGATACCCCTATCTCGAAACATGTACACACTGTACATAATGGAAAACCTTCCCTGAAATTCCTGGGTTTTGATTTGGTCAAGCCACCTGTGAGAGGAGGTAATTGGGACAGGTGCCTGCTGCAACAGGAATCTCGCTGGATCTTTCAACTTAAAACATCTGCACCCCTAGGCCTAAATGAAAGGCTGGATTTCGGGTGCTTCATATAAAATGGGGTAGTATCTCCAATAGTGGCGATGATGCCTACACTGGCAATGATAATTCACATTTCCGGTATTGGAGTCCATACCCCTGATTATGAAGGCATCCCCTTCCTCATGCCAATATGTATATGTATGCGATATCTATCTATCCCAAACATTTGTTAAACACCTGGTAATATGTCCAGTTTCCTGTATTATTATCATGTTGCTGGTATCTTGCAAGAAATATCGGCCCTATGTTGCTGTTACTTCTTATCACAGCGTTGCCACGGACGCCTCTATCTAGAGATGTACTGTGAAGTTACTTCCTGTTGACAGTCTCCAGGGTAACCGCTATTCCCCTCCGCCTCCGGACCTGATTGGCCGCCGTAATCATGTGGTACATGCGGCGACGTGTTGCGCGTCGAGGCGCACGCGCGTGACGTCACACGCCGGCGCAGGTGCTGACAGGGCGGTCTCCCAACAAGAGGCGCGCTGGGAATGTATTTAAACTTCACCAAGGTATGTGTCAGGGTGGCTGGCATAGGTTGAAGAACCCCCTGAATGATAGGGACACCACCAGACTGAGGACCATCTTATCCTCCCACACTGAAAAGCGGAGAAGCATTTATTCCTCTGCAGCATGGCGATCCAGCACCACGGATGCCTGCCCCTAGATTCTGAACTTTATTATTGTTTGAGTCTAGTGTTCTAAGATGCCGCTTAACCACAGTGTATACCAGACTGCTACCTGCGGTTATAGAGCGGTTTTCTGCCCCTTTTTTGGTCTCTACTAGTTTTAAATCCCCCTGAGGAGTCGACACGACAGAAACGTGCCACGTCGGGAGGCTTGTAGTCACTACAGCAATTATTATTTTTGTTCTTTTTTATCTTAGGGTTCAGGTCCTAACTAGGGACAGGCATCCGGACGGGGTCGCCCTTTCTAGGGCGAGTGCTCTGTATAGACAGGTAGCATGAAAATAGGCCCCATTCCTATCAAGAATATAGGGCGATATAGGGCACAGTACCGCTATTTTCATGACTACAACTCCTGTCTATACTCCTTTTCATCAGGCCTGGTCCCCTGCTGTGCTGATCCCAGTCACCTGGTCGGTAAGGTAAGACTGCCTGCGTCCACACAGGCGCGGCAGTGACATCTTTTCCTTGCTCTACCAGAAGTGGGTTATTCATTGATGAACCCCAATATATGTTGTTTGTGTGTATGTTGGTTGGTTACATTTTGAGCGCATATACAGGCGCTTTAGTGTCAAGAAGTATCTTTTCCCTTCCTGCCAGCAGTGGGGTTGACACCACAGTACCCCTTTACTACATGTTTTGTTTTTGTGATACATCCTAGGTGTATATTTTAATGTATATCGTATAAAAGTTAATTTTTAAATAAGGATATTTCCCCACATTTCTCACTTGTGGGCCACTTTGAGCTTTGGTAATCTTGAAATATCAGTGGGACTGTTTTCACCAATAGTCTCAATCAGATATTACGAGTTCTTACCTCCAAGGAGTAATCATGTCACAATACATTCCAGCTGCATGTTGGCGTCCATCAAGCGCTACTGCGCATGTCTGGCTGCAAAGCGTCCTGTGTGTACATGGCAACATCGCGCGCGCGTCTAGCATCGCGGGAATCGGCGAGATCTCATTCGCAATCACATGTTCATGCCTCCGCATCACCAGACGTCATCGTAGTCATCTGACCTGTGTGTTGCAAACAGCTCGTTCCTCCCACTCGCCTGACGTCACGCCGCATCATGTTGGCTAGGACACAGCACCCACTGGTTACTAAGTGCAATCAGATCCCTCAAAAGAGGGAAAAAGATGGGGAAAAAACGCACAATCCGTATAGTAATCACAGCTGGAGCGACCCTTGTGGCACACTATGGTGCGATTAGCTACTATAGATTCAAAAACAAATGTCATGAAGTACAGTAAAAAAAAAAAATTACAGTAATACACATTAAAATCAATTATTACATGTACATACAAAATCGTATAAAATATATACATGTGTATATAGAGGAGTACTCTAATCGATCCCTGCAACATTGAACTCCAAATTGAGTCCATAAGGCTGCATTGATCTTAGAGTGTATATCCATTTAAGTTCTTTTTTCCTCAATATTTTGTCCTTATCACCCCCTCTTGTGAGTGTCCCCACTGCATCTATTACCCGGAACAGAAGTTGATTGATAGTGTCCACGCTCAACGAAATGCCTCGCCACTGGTTTATCCAGCATCTTCTTCCTAATTGTGCTCTTGTGCTTATTGATCCGTTCCCTGATCTCCATCGTAGTCTCGCCCACGTATATGAGACTACAGGGACACTGGATCATATACACAACGTATTTCGATCTACAAGTGAAAAATCCATTAATAATTTTTTTTTTGCCACTATATGGATGCAAAACCGTATCCCCTTTCATGATACTGCTGCAATTGCAACAGGACAGACATGGAAAATTGCCGTTCTTCCTAGGGGCCAAATACATTTGTCCACTCTCACGTGGCTCTCCAACAGCCGTCTTAACCAATTTATCACGTAGATTAGTATTTATTTTGTATGCCATCATTGGAGGAACCTTAAATTCTTTAATCTCAGGCAATCCCTTCTGCAAAATATGCCAATCCTTCCTCAAAATCCTGGCAATATCTCCATTATCCTGTCCATATACAGATACAAATGGAATTCTCTCCCCTGTTTCATTGCAAGATGATCGGTCGAGCGTGGACTCCCTATCAAGCAACATAACCTTCTCCCGTGTTCTCCTCAGAAGTTTCCTAGGGTAACCTCTTTCTATAAATTTGCTACACATCTCATCTGTTCTTTTAGAGAAGTCATTGTCGTCTGAGACAATTCTTCTCCTGTGCAAAAGTTGACTCCATGGTAAGCTCAGGATAGGTCATTGGTTAGGGTCCGACACCCGGGACCCCCGCCGATCAGCTGTTGGAGAAGCCGGTGACATTCATCAGTCACATGGCCTAGGCACGGCTCAGCCCCATTTAAGTGAATGAGGCTCAGCTGCAATACCAAGCACATCTGCTATTCAATGTACGGCGCTGTGCTTGGTGAGCTGCAAGAAGGCTGTGGTGCTCACAGGAGTGCCACTGCCTTCTCAAAACAGCTGATTGCGGGGGTCCCAGGTGTTGGACCGCCACCGATCAGATACCGATGACCTGTCATCAGTAAAAAAAAAATCTTGGAAAACCCTTTTAAAGGGGTTGTCTGACCCAGAACAAATATTGAAAAAAAGGACCAAAACGCTGCAAAAAATAAATAAATAAATCATACTATCCCCTGCCGGTGAAGCGAGTATGATTTATTTTTATTTTATTTTTTACAGCATTCTGAACCTTCGCCTCTCCTGCACCGCCGGCGCCCAGGTCTGACACGGAGGCAGGCACGCACTCTGCGTCCTGCTGTGGCGGGGAGCGGCTTGGCTTCCTTGTTGCTGGGGTAACGGTGGGCGGAGCGCACAAAGAGGAAGCGTGCGGCCGGCGTCCCCCGTTCCCATGGTGATGGGCAGGGGGCTGAGCGCTGAGCTGGGCACTCGGCGGTCGGCTGCAGTCATGGTGGGAGGTCATGTGGCACTGGCCACGTCACATGACCCCTGCCATTCAGTATATAAACAGGCAACCTGCTGGCGACAGGTTGCCTGTGATTGTGTCTTAAATAGGACCTTTCACTAGAATAAAACATCTAAACTAACTATACAGACATAGAGAGTGGCGCCCAGGGATCTCCCTGCACTTACTGTTATACCTGGGCGCCGCTCCGTTCTCCCGGTATAGCCTCCGGTATCTTCTGAGTTAGGCTCCACCCAGGGGAACCTGCCGGCGTCTCATTTTCCCATGCTGTAGCGCTGGCCAATCGCAGCACTCAGCTCATAGCCTGAGAGAAAAAAAGCCTCTCAGGCTATGAGCTGAGCGCTGCGATTGGCCAGCGCTACAGCATGAGAGAAGGAGACGCCAGCAGGTTCCCCTGGGTGGAGCCTAACTCAGAAGATACCGGAGGCTATACCGGGAGAACGGAGCGGCGCCCAGGTATAACAGTAAGTGCAGGGAGATCCCTGGGAGCCGCTCTCCACGTCTGTATAGTTAGTTTAGATGTTTATATTCTAGTGAAAGGCCCTCTTTAAGGCTATTGCTATCGTGTTCCCTGCGCTAATCTGGATATTGACCCGTGCCTGTTTTTTGACCCGCTACTGCCTGCTTCTAGTTCCTGACGTGACCTCTTGGCTTGACCTTCGGCTTGTGACCTGACCTGTCTTTGTCCACTCCTGTGTACTGATGCTATCTCCTGGTTTTTGACCCTATGGCTTGCATTCGGACTCGTCTTGTTCTTTCTCCCTGTGTAGACTCTACCTCTGTGTTGGAACCCCGGCCTTGCCAGCCGCCCTCTTGACCTAGCTTGGTCTTTTACTGGGTCACCGCTCCGCCCGCTATTCCATCTCTGTCTCTTCGCAGTTATTGAGGTCAGGGACCGCTGCCCAGTTGCGCTCTGTTACCTAGGACGGGCAAGTGCAAGTAGGTAGGGACAGAGGCGTGGGTGGCAGACAGTGGGGGCACCTACTCCCTTCCTATCTGGCGGCGTGACACAGGCATTTCAATTTGTTTGACCTCTGTGTTGATCACAGACCCCCACTGGATCACTATACTATGTATACTGGACTTGCAGCGCTGAGGTCCTAGGTTCCAATCCAACCAATTCTAAACTAGACCGGAATAATCGCATCCGATCGCATAACATTAGCGCCAATATTCTTCTCATACACTGACATATCTGGACTAATAGCTTCCGATCACATAGCATAGCATAATCGCATAACTTTCTCATAATTAACCCTTACATTCTCATGGTAAATGTGCACACATATCTGGAGTGATCGCATTGGATAGCATGCTCTTCTCATTATCTCCACTCCCCACCCCCCATAAAGCTCAATATCTAACCAATACTACAGGCACGCCTCCTAGAGGCTGTCCCTTCATTTCTAAATAGCTGGACATATCACCACCCACCTGCATAGTTAGTTGCAACCCCTAGTCGATTCGACATAGGACCGCCCGCCTTCATTCATTGATGTACTACGTGCCATGCCTCACATGGTCCAATCCCACCAATAGGGATATCAAGGATTCACATGACTCTTTCCAGCCAGTGATAGTCTCACACATCATAGGACCACCCTCCAATAGTAGTTTACACATCGTGGGACCGTCCTCCTTCATTCATGGATGGCCCCTCGTCCAATCCCACGAGATGCTCCCCCACCACTGGTGATGTACATCTCCTAGGGACACCTCCCTCCATCCACGAATGACTGAGCAAGTCCCAAACCGCATGATTTCCTACAATCGGATACGATCACTCTCACAATACTCAGATCTTCACATGGCCCACGCAGGGGCTACAGAAAATTCTCTCAGGTGAGACAGGGTTTCAAATCAAATTCCACATTCATCCCTTTTGGTTGTAATCAATCCAAATTCGCCCCCAGTTTCGCAAATATTTTTATGGGGGCGTGGCAAAAAGAAAACATCAGCCCCATTTTGAATAGAGTAACGGCTTTTGGTGAACTTACAATCTGGAAGAGGTTCATTGACGACTGTCTGATTGTGTGGAGGGGAGAGAGAGACAGGGTCTCCTAGATTTTATTAACAACCTGAATATTAATCAATGGAACCTCTCCTTTACAAGTACAGTCAGCAAAAGCAATATTAACTTCCTTGACTATCTTCCTGGAGGATAATTATTTGAAGACAAAAACGTTCTTAAAGGAAACTGATGTTAATGGCAACATAGACACCTCTAGTTGCCACCACACCCCTTGGTTGAAGAACATACCCAAGGGGCAACTGAAAAGGGTCCACCGTAATTGCACAAAGGATGATGATTTTAGAGCGCAAAGTGAGGTTATTAGTGAACAGTTTCTGGAGAAAGGCTACTGTAGAGAGGATTTAGAGAAATGTAGGGAAGAAGTAGAGAGAGAAAATGTAGGAGAAGGAGCTTTGGCAAAAACAAAGAAAGACTTCAGATTCTCCTTCCTTACACAGTATAATGTCCAGGCTGGAATCATTAAAAACATAATAAGAAAGAATTGGTCCACCTTAAAAAATGACCCAGTACTTGGGAAGGATATCCCAGAGCATCCAAATGTTATTTTTAGAAAAGCACCAAGTTTACGGACTAAACTGGTGCATAGTTCCTCGTACTCTGAGGGTGCTAGAAAAGGGAATAAATTCACCTGGTCTGCCGTGTCGTAATAGGAAGAGAGAAAAAAGAAAGAGGGATATTCAGACTGTACATTCCAACCAAAAGGATCAGGATTATAGAATAAAGGGCTCCATCATCTGTGAGAGCGTAGGGGTGGTCTACATGCTGGAGTGCCCGTGTGGCCTCCAGTATGTAGGCCGAACCATGCGAAAATTGAAAGTGAGGATTCGGGAACATTTTCGAAACATCAGAAAGGGACTTGAGACACATAGTGTCTCGATGCATTTTAAAAGTAAACATCAGAAAGACCCTAGTGGCCTGTCATTTTCAGGGATTGAGCTGGTCAAACCACATTGGCGGGGAGGGCACTCCATTGAGCGGATTAATAGGAGGGAGGTTGAATGGATCTACAAGATGTATTCATTACAACCAAAAGGGATGAATGTGGAATTTGATTTGAAACCCTGTCTCCCCTGAGAGAATTTTCTGTAGCCCCTGCGTGGGCCATGTGAAGATCTGTGGGAGTATTGTGAGAGTGATCACATCCGATTGTAGGAAATCATGCGGTTTGGGACTTGCTCAGTCATTCGTGGATGGACGGAGGTGTCCCTAAGAGATGTACGTCACCAGTGGTGGGGGAGCATCTCGTGGGATTGGACGAGGGGCCATCCATGAATGAAGGAGGATGGTCCCACGATGTGTAAACTACTATTGGAGGGCGGTCCTATGATGTGAGACTATCACTGGCTGGAAAGAGTCATGTGAATCCTTGCTATCCCTATTGGTGGGATTGGACCATGTGAGGCATGGCACGTAGTACATCAATGAATGAAGGAGGGCGGTCCTATGTCGAATCGACTAGGGGTTGCAACTAACTATGCAGGTGGGTGGTGATATGTCCAGCTATTTAGAAATGAAGGGACAGCCTCTAGGAGGCGTGCCTGTAGTATTTGTTAGATATTGAGCTTTATGGGGGGTGGGGAGTGGAGATAATGAGAAGAGCATGCTATCCGATGCAGATATGTGTGCACATTTACCATGAGAATGTTAGGGTTAATTACAAGAAAGTTATGCGATTATGCTATGCTATGTGATCGGAAGCGATCAGTCCAGATATGTCAGTGTATTAATGAGAAGAATATTGGCGCTAATGTTATGCGATCGGATGCGATTTATTCCGGATGTGATCGCATGATATTCGATCGGATGCAATTATTCCGGTCTAGTCTAGAATTGTTTGTGATATCCAGTAAACCAGTATGTTTGTGATATGTATTTTATGAATGTATTTTATGTACCTTATTGAGTTTTATTTTTATAATGAGCCGAAAGGGCTATGATGATTTTAAGGAGGTGTGGTAACTTACCACCGGCAGGTATATAAAGATCGCCTCTAGGTAGGCGGAGGAGATACCCCTGCCAAAGCTTTCTAAAGCGAAACCCGGGTCGTGTGAATGTTTTGTACATACTGCCTGTTACCATATCCATCTTGTAAGTACAATAAAACCTTGTAGTTGGAACTTTTGTGATTGTACTTCACTATCTGTGGCACCTTGATTTTTCATAAGGTTTCCAAAGGAAAGGTGAATCTGAGTGAACTGATCGCTTACCCATGTCCATGAAATCTCTGTGAGATCTGGAAGGGAGGATTTTCAGCTTTGTCCTGGAGCAGCGCGGTCCATTTACAGAAACGCTTTGATAGATGTGAACATTACCCACTTCACTATTGGAACTCGCGACGCACCAAAAAGAAACGCAACGTAACAAAGGCTTTTTTATACTTTTATTTCTACAATCCAACCAAGGACAACATCTACACTCCAAAGACATCCTGATAGGGAATCTAGATTGTGAGCCCCATTGGGGACAGCAAATGATGATAATGTCTGTGAAGCGCTGCGGAATATGTTGTCACTATATAAAGTAAGGCTAGTTTTACACTAGCGCTTTTAGACCTACAGGATCTCTCTGCTGCCGCCATGCTTTCTGGCCCTATTTTAGTCTGGACGATTCTTGGCATGTTTGTCAGTTTGCGGCTGGATCTCCATCGGTCCCCATTATAGTAAATGGGCCGGCGGGTATCAGGTAACGCCCGGCATTACCGGATCCAGACACCTCCGATATGCTGCTCCCTACTGGAACAGCCTGCCGGAGATAGATTAAGATGTCTGACAATAGTGTCAAACTAGCTTAAGTGAAAAAAATAAAATAAAATTATATTATCTGCCCTGTCCGTAAATGTTTTAAAATCCCCACCAAATTTAGGCAAAACAGATACAAATGAGTAAATATTACTAGGTATGAGTTTTGAAGCTGTTTTACTATAAAATGTCTAATTGTCTTTAACGACCTGTCCCAGTTTTATTATACATGTATTCATTTTTCAAGTCAAATTACCATATCACCCCGTCTAGAATACCAAAGCGCCCCGTAACCCATTCTTTACCAGACCTCAACCAAAAACAGACAACCATGAAAGATTGATGTAATCTTGCATGTAACGATGCACATTCTTACACAAAACATCCATCTGTAAGTGTCATGTCAGTCAAGAGGAATCTTTGATGGTTGGTTACAGCTGTGGAGTCTCTTCTGGCATTGCTGCCCTAGAAAATGCTAAACGTGGTTGCGCTTCTCTCTGCCATCTGCAGCTTGGCTTTTCGGTTTTGCTCTGGCATTTTAGATGCTGCACAGGGCATCACGAGAGGCTAAGATGACAATGTGGAGTGACAGATTCATTTCCTCTAGAGGGTATGTATTCTGGTATGTTGTCGTGCCACCCTTCTTTTTGAGCTTTGTTGCATTGTTACTGGTATTTGGCTTTTTTAAATATTTCTTATTTGAGTGTATCTGCTTTTTGCCAGGGTTATAAATAATGCTGATCATTGTTCATTTCTGACCTTTCAATTTCTAATGTTTTCTAATCATTAGTATATAATTTATTGTATTTTTTATGTTAATCATCTTACCTGAGGCAGAGATTTCTTTCTATTTTACTACTTTATAAAGAGAAGGGTACTGTTGGTTGGGACCCTGTTCAGAACCATCTAATGATTTCCCCCTTCATCATTTGCCACGTGGTGACCAAATAAAGCTACTTTCACATCTGCGTTTTTCCTTTCCGGTATTGAGATCCAGCAGAGGATCTCCATGCCAGAGAAAAACGCTTCTGTTTTGTCCCCATTCATTGTCAATGGGGACAAAACTGAACTGAAGGGAACGGAGTGCTCCAAAATGCATTCCATTCTGTTTGGTTGCGTTCCCATGCCGGACAGAAAAACGCTGCAAGCAATGTTTTTCTGTCCGGCATGGGATGCGGAGCAAGACAGATCTGTCATGAAACACAATGTAAGTCAGTGGTGCCGGATCCATTTTCTCAGACAAAGTAGAAAACGGATCCATCAAGGCTATTTTAAAGAAAATACAACCGGATCCGTTCATAACGGATTCTGCGGGTTGTATATCTAGATGGAAGCGTTTTTGATGATCCATTTGTGAAAGCAACCTAATGCAGTCATAAAGTAATCAAATAACATATTAATAAAGTGTCCAAATAGCACTGCCAGACAGTTGCCTAAATAATGCCCATTTGACAAATCATTAAAGGGTTTCTCTGGGCATTTAATCTAATTACCATATGGTGCTAACCTGTGGAGGGAAGTCCGTTCACATAGCATTTATCCTCCCTTGCTCCCCCGATGCCGCGGTCTCCTCTGCACTGACGCATGCTGTGGCCACTTCTGCCCAGGTCCCAACCGGATGTGGCCACTTCTTTTCCTGTTCGGCTGCATTATAGTCAACACAGCTGAACAGGAAGAGAAGGGTCCGCATCAGGGGAGTGAGGGAAGGCAAGTGCTATATAAAAGAGCTTCCCTGCATAGGTTAGCACCATACTGTAACAAGACAAAATGCCCAGAAAACCCTATAAATTAGGGAATGAAGTTGCATCACGTGTAGTGGCCTTTTCATTGGTTTAAGCACATAAATGTAAGTCTGGGTAGAAGATCCAGAGTGAGTGACGCTGCTTTCAGTAATGGCAAGAAAGCCCCCGAGTAGCCAGTGCAGAGTAAAGGAGTGTTAGTGGCCCTGAAGAGATGATTATGTCATGATGTGCAAAATAGAACTACATCCAGCAGTAGTTTATACATAGTGCAATTTGTCTCCCCAGATGATGAAGTATGGTGGCTGGCAAAGTTACAGATGATGATACCTCTGGTATTCTATCTTGCTCATCTCGTGAACTTCTGGCTAACAGCTAAGAGCTGGCACTCTAGGTGTCCACTGTGTAATGCAGGCTTTTTTGAGTTGGCCTGGTCTGGCTGTGATCTAGATGATGGTTGTCTGAGCCGTAGTCCCTCACCTGCAGCAGAATCTGGATAGCTATGGTTGTGGTCACTCTGCTGACTGTTAGGCTACATTCACACGTCAGTATTTTTCTATAATCCGAATTTCAGTCAGTTTTTTGCGGATCCGTTGTTCCTGAAAATGTTTCCGTATGTCATCCGTTTTTTGCGGATCCGCAAAAAACGGAAACATGTATACATTCAATAATCAAATAAAGTTGTTTGGATTTCTTTGAAAAAAAATTGGAAAAATAAAAATAAAAAAATAAAAATTAAAATTTGCTATGTGTTTCCAGGAACGGATTCCGCAAAAAACGGAAGACATACGGAATGACATCCGAATGTCTTCCGTTTTTTGCGGATCCATTGACTTTGTATTGTACCAGGATCCGAATTTTGCGGAAAAGAATAGGACATGTTTTATATTTAAACGGACATGCGGAACGGAACAACGGAAACGGACAGCACACATTGTGCTGTCCGATTTTTTTCCAGGACCCATTGAAAATGAATGGGTCCAGATCTGGTCCTGATCTGTTCCGCAAAAAACGGAACAGATCAGGAAAGAAAAAACGGACGTGTGAATGGACCCTAACACTGTAGCTTTGCAGAATATCTGTAGTTTTGCCTTTAAAGTCTCATTGGAGTAGTTGTCTAACAGATGAGTTGGTTCTCTGGTTATCCAAGTCCAGCACTGACCTGTCATATTGACACATGAATGATACAGACAATCCCTGGTGACATCCATGAGGCTGACTCACCACATCTGGTCAATTTGATTGGAGCTGAGCGAAGAAAGATCAGGAAGGGACTGGGAAAGCATGATTTGGAAAGCAACTCCATTTAAGGATTGTCCAGTCTGGAAAATCCATTTTCAAAATCCTCATTAGAGAATTCTGAGTTAATAGAGGGAGATCCTCTGTTCAGGATCTCCTTCTTTTACAAAAAATATCTCTCACCCTGGAGAACCTGTTCTGTCCTGCATTATATGCAACCTCTTGATATGAATAAGTAGAATGCAATACTTCACCTCCCCTGTGATGGTGCTGTAGGGAAATTGAACACTTAGTGCCGGTTTCCCCCACAAATTCCAGCTGATCATTGGGGGTCCCACTTTGTAATCTGCTAATAGTCAATGAACCGTTTTAACTCATAGATTGCCCAAATTGTACTCCCTTAAAGGGGTTATCCAATTCTAAAAATGCCCCTGTCCCGTGACAGGTGGCAGGAGATCGGTGAGACTGGCAACACGTGGTTGGATCTGACATGTTTTCCGTTTGGATCAAATGACGTCAGTGTTGTTTCTGGTGCTCGCAACACCTTCTTTCCCCAGGTGTAGCTATTAGGGTCATTTTACCTTATCTATTTATAGTTGCTTCTCCAACAATGCTGTGCGGTTTATACCTTCTGTTTGGAACTTTGGATAGATTGTGGTTGGATCTCGGCTGCGTTCCTGGTCCTGCCCTTGTTCCTTTGAAGTCAAGTATTTCCTTTCCCTTTTGTATTTTGTTTGGGTTCTGTGTGTTGCATTTCCCTATTGTTTGTATTAGGCCTGAAGTAGACTCCTGTTCGTCCTTTCTTTTGGAGGAACAGGTAGTCTCGTCCCTGCCATTAGTACCAGGGTCTTATAGGGCTTGATAGGACTCTAGGTATTCCTGCATATGAACTCACCTATCTTTGGGGTCAGTTCATACTGGTAGTCAGTCAGGATTTTGGTTAGGGTTTTCACTAGGAGGTGTCCATCTTCCTTCCCTAGTTCTCAGGCCTGATTCCCTGTTCCCCCCCTTCCCTCCTATGCTCGGTGTGGTATTTCCCTCCCACACCGAAGCATAACAGCCCCCAACAATGCCCGGGCCCCTCCTATAAATCATACCAGGCCACGACCGTGACCAGCCTCTCTAGCATTATGGCTGATGTCATCTGTGATGCTAGGGAGGCTGGTCACAGTCATGGCCCTATATTGGCTGCACCGCCTGTCACTGGGTAGATGCAGCGGTGGCCTTGCCGGAATCCGGAGTGATGCAGGTGTCGGGAGCGGGGTAAGTATGATCTATAGGATCATTGTGGGGGACATTTTTTGAATTGGATGACCTCCTTTAACCCCTTAAGGACCGAGGACGTACCGGTACGCCCTATTTCCCGAGTCCTTAAGGACCGAGGACGTACCGGTACGTCCTGACTTAAAATCTGAATTCCGGCGCCGCGGGGGTTAATCGGAACGGGATTTCGGCTGAAATCATTCAGCCGGCATCCCGTAACAACGCAGGGGGGGGGGTCATTTGACCCCCCCGTGTCGGCGATCGCAGCAAACCGCAGGTCAATTCAGACCTGCGGTTTGCTGCGCTTTTTGCAGTTTCTGATCCCCGCGGTCCCTGACCGCGGGGATCAGAAACTTCAGAGTGCCTAAAATCAAGATTTCACCTTCCCCCTGCACCCCTGCACGATTTCATGGCGGCGGGTGGTGCAGGGGGGGGTGTCGCAGGCGGTGGGGGCGTTGCGGGAGGCGGGCGGTGCGGCAGGCGGGATCGCGATCCCCCGCCCGCCTCCCCTTGAATAATCGTTGGTTTCTAGTGGGTAGTGCTGGCACCCTGGTATAAACGGCTGACATCGTTGATGCGATGTCAGCCGTTTAACCCTTTCCATACAGCGGTCCGTATGGACCGCTGTATGGAAAAGGTTAACAGTGCAGGGAGCTCCCTCCCTCTCCGATCGGGGGGCTGCTGTGCCTTTGCAGCCCCCCCGATGGAGAGAGAGAGAGCCCCCAGACAGCCCCCCCAAAGCCCCGTCCTTACCCTTCCCCGTCTGCGCAGTTCTGACCATAACTGAGCAGACGGGGAAGGTTCCCATGGCAACAGGACGCCTGCTCAGGCGTCCTGCTGTCCATGGTGCTGAACAGATCTATGCTGAAAGCATAGATCTGTTCAGTGTAAGTAAAATACAGTGCAGAACCCTATATAGGTTCTGTACTGTATTATACAGACATCAGACCCACTGGATCTTCAAGAACCAAGTGGGTCTGGGTCAAAAAAATAAAAAAAAAAAGTGAAAAAAGTTAAGATAAAAAAAAAACATTTATCACTGAATAAAAATGTAAAAAATAAAATACACTACACATATTAGGTATCGCCGCGTCCGTAACGACCTGATCTATAAAACGGTCATGTTACTTTCCCCGCACGGTGAACACCATAAAAAAAAAAAAAAAAAATATGAGAAAATTGAAATTTTGCCCACCTTACTTCCCAAAAAAGGTAATAAAAGTGATCAAAAAAGTCGCATGTACGCCAAAATAGTACCAATCAAACCGTCATCTCATCCCGCAAAAAATTAGACCCTACTCAAGATAATCGCCCAAAAACTGAAAAAACTATGGCTCTTAGACTATGGAAACACTAAAACATGATTTTTTTTTGTTTCAAAAATAAAATCATTGTGTAAAACTTACATAAATAAAAATTAAGTATACATATTAGGTATCGCCACGTCCGTATCGACCGGCTCTATAAAAATATCACATGACCTAACCCCTCAGATGACCACCGTAAAAAAAAAAAAAAAAAAACGGTGTAAAAAAAGCTATTTTTTGCCATCTTACGTCACAAAAAGTGTAATAGCAAGCTATCAAAAAGTCATATGCACCCCAAAATAGTGCCAATCAAACCGTCATCTCATCCCGCAAAAAATTAGACCCTACTCAAGATAATCGCCCAAAAACTGAAAAAACTATGGCTCTTAGACTATGGAGACACTAAACAATTTTTTGGTTTTAAAAAAAGTTATTGTATAAAACTTACATAAATAAAAAAAAATTGTATACATATTAGGTATCGCCGCGTCCGTGACAACCTGCTCTATAAAATTACCACATGATCTAACCTGTCAGATGAATGTTGTAAATAACAAAAAAAAAAACACGTGCCAAAAAAGCTATTTCTTGTTACCTTGCCGCACAAAAAGTGTAATATAGAGCAATAAAAAATCATATGTACCCTAAACTAGTACCAACAATACTGCCACCCTATTCCGTACTTTCTAAAATGGGGTCACCTTTTTGGAGTTTCTACTCTAGGGGTGCATCAGGGGGGCTTCAAATGGGACATGGTGTCAAAAAAACAGTCCAGCAAAATCTGGCTTCCAAAAACCATACGGCGCACCTTTCACTCTACGCCCCGCTGTGTGGCCGTACAGTAGTTTACGACCACATATGGGGTGTTTCTGTAAACTACCGAATCAGGGCCATAAATAATGAGTTTTGTTTGGCTGTTAACCCTTGCTTTGTAACTGGAAAAAAAAAATTAAAATGGAAAATCTGCCAAAAAAGTGAAATTTTGAAATTGTATCTCTATTTTCCATTAAATCTTGTGCAACACCTAAAGGGTTAACGAAGTTTGTAAAATCAGTTTTGAATACCTTGAGGGGTGTAGTTTCTTAGATGGGGTCACTTTTATGGAGTTTCTACTCTAGGGGTGCATCAGGGGGCTTCAAATGGGACATGGTGTCCAAAAAACTGTCCAGTAAAATCTGGCTTCCAAAAACCATACGGCGCACCTTTCACTCTACGCCCCGCTGTGTGGCCGTACAGTAGTTTACGGCCACATATGGGGTGTTTCTGTAAACGGCAGAGTCAGGGCAATAAAGATACAGTCTTGTTTGGCTGTTAACCCTTGCTTTGTTAGTGGAAAAAATGGGTTAAAATGGAAAATTAGGCAAAAAAATGAAATTCTCAAATTTCATTCCCATCTGCCAATAACTCTTGTGCAACACCTAAAGGGTTAACGAAGTTTGTAAAATCAGTTTTGAATACCTTGAGGGGTGTAGTTTCTTAGATGGGGTCACTTTTATGGAGTTTCTACTCTAGGGGTGCATCAGGGGGCTTCAAATGGGACATGGTGTCAAAAAAACTGTCCAGCAAAATCTGGCTTCCAAAAACCATACGGCGCACCTTTCACTCTACGCCCCGCTGTGTGGCCGTACAGTAGTTTTTTGGCCACATATGGGGTGTTTCTGTAAACGGCAGAGTCAGGGCAATAAAGATACAGTCTTGTTTGGCTGTTAACCCTTGCTTTGTTAGTGGAAAAAATGGGTTAAAATGGAAAATTAGGCAAAAAAATGAAATTCTCAAATTTCATCCCCATTTGCCAATAACTGTTGTGCAACACCTAAAGGGTTAACGGAGTTTGTAAAATCAGTTTTGAATACCTTGAGGGGTGTAGTTTATAGAATGGGGTCATTTTTGGGCGGTTTCTATTATGTAAGCCTCGCAAAGTGACTTCAGAGCTGTAGTGGTCCCTAAAAATTGGGTTTTTGTAAATTTCTGAAAAATTTCAAGATTTGCTTCTAAACTTCTAAGCCTTGTAACATCCCCAAAAAATAAAATATCATTCCCAAAATAATTCAAACATGAAGTAGACATATGGGGAATGTTAAGTCATCACAATTTTTGGGGGTATTACTATGTATTACAGAAGTAGAGAAACTGAAACTTTGAAATTTGCTAATTTTTCAAAATTTTTGGTAAATTAGGTATTTTATTATGCAAAAAAATTAATTTTTTTGACTTTATTTTACCAGTGTCATGAAGTACAATATGTGACGAAAAAACAATCTCAGAATGGCCTGGATAAGTCAAAGTGTTTTAAAGTTATCAGCACTTAAAGTGACACTGGTCAGATTTGCAAAAAATGGCCTGGTCCTTAAGGTGAAAATGAGCCTGGTCCTTAAGGGGTTAAAGGAGTTGTCCAGCTTCCATATGTTTTTGAACTAACTCCACGTCACACCTAGTTGTTCTTGTCAAGGGAAGCATACTTACCTGCACCCTGATGCTGGATTCTGGCTCTGTATGTCCACCAGTGTCTTCGCGGCATTTCATTCAAGTCATGTAAACTTCTGGCATGGATGGTGGTCACGTGCCCCCGATTTTATTATTACTATTATTACATTTCATGCACTAGTACATGTAGCTAAAAAGAATAACAGGAAGGGAGTCTATATGCTTTTTACCATCCACATGTCACCCCTGGTGGCCTCAATCCATGAGATCAGTACATGGCCTCACCACATATTAATAAATTATATAGCTAAGACTACTACATGCTTAATACAAATATGGAACTCATGTTATTAATGTAAAGAGGTCCTGTCTCCTCCCCTGACATGTCTATTATAGTAAATAAGTGTATTCCCATTCTGTAATACCAATTCTGGATAATATTTTCCTATAACTCTTTGTTGTGCTGTTCCTTGGTTAAGCCGTCAAGAAATTTGCTAATAAATTGACCACTGAGTGTAATCATTCCTCTTGTCAAATGGACGTGTCCCTACACAGTCTGACACTGTCCACTCAGTGTTGACATTATCAATTTCTGGAAGGGCACACCCCTTTGACAAGGGAAATGGTAACGCCCAGGCCCAGTTTTGCTAATATGTCTAACAAAAAAAGTGGTTTAGTGAGCGTATCTAGGGTTTCTACACTTTTACCGACATGCTTTACATGGGTGGGGCTTAGCAGGAAGGGGTGGGGCTTCACAGGGAAGGGGGCAGACCTAAGATGCTCAATTTTGTGCCAATTCTGGGATAAAAATGTCTCAAAGTAAGCCAGCCAATAGTTGGTATAAAGTCAGAAAAAAGTGTCCACCCTGCCTGAGCCCCTGTGATAGATATGGTGCAGGTAAAGACGGCCCGTCTTAGCTTATGCCTTCTACAGGATTAGTAAATCTGGGCCCAAGATGTCAGTTTATTCAGAAATTTGTAAGGGGAATAATAATTTATATTCTAAAATAGAAAAGGTTCAGATTTCAGAGTCTAAGAGTTGCTTTTTATGGGGTTGTCTAATGTACAAAACCCATTTTGTTGATAAATTTTTAAGAGGAGCAACAGAAGAAGACCACATTGTATAATTATAGGGACAGATGCTCCAGTACTTATGGAGTACTAAACCAATCTTGTCAGGAAGGCTTGCAAATTTTTTCAATGTGACTTGCAGATGTTGGAATCATTTGACGTATTTTTTTATTTTTTTTTAAAGGGAACTGTCATTTTCAATAACAGTCCGATCTGTGGGCAGCATGTTATAGAGCAGGAAGAGCTGAGCAGAGTGATGTATAGACTTGTGGATAATGATTCAGTAAAACCTGTAATCTAACCCTCTGGTCATTCTGGGCCTAATAGTGGTTAACAGCTATTACTATTACTGCCCTTCTAGTAGGAAATCTGTCAATCACTGAGTAGTGATGACTCCTAAGTACAGAGTGGTCAGTAATTTCAATTAATACATTTAAAGTATATTGAAGCTTTTACCACAAAACTGTATATCGGTGTGCTCTATAACAAGCTGCCTGCAGATCAGACGCCATGTTCAACATGACAGGTTCCCTTTAGGATGTTGACATTTTACAAAACCATGAATCGCATTCACAGTTATGACATGTGTTAGAGCGGTGTACAAATACATCTCAATATTGTCTTATTTTCTCTCTTTATAGAAAGTAATTATAAAGGACATGCCCTTGCGTTACTTACAGAATGTGAACTCCAGGAGTATGACGGGTATGTATGTTACTTATGTACTAAATAAATTGTAGTAGATATAGCGACTGTAGAGTGTAAGAAAGCGAGTTAAAAAGTATAAAATTGTAACCCATTGTACTATGTTGAGAGCACTGAACATTGTATATATATATATGTCTGTTATGTTTTAAAAATTCTATAAAATTTGAATTGTTAAAAAAAAAAAAAGGAAAAAATTACAGCAGAGTTGCCAAAACAGAATTACTATAGTTAGGCTAGTTTGACACTAGGGCTAAAATGTTCCAGCAGAGAACAGCCTGCCACAGTTCTCGGAATGCCTGTCCGATAGGATAGGTCATCAATGGCAGATCAGTAGGGTTCCGACTCCCACCACTCCCGCCGATCAGATGTTTAAAGAGGTAGTGGTGAGTTTTCTCTCTTGTAGAGGTGGCACAGTCTCAATTGGTCTTTATTAAAAATATAGAATCCTGTATGTAGCTGAGATGCTGTAGTAGCAGCCTGTGGATTTTCTCACTTTTTCGTAATTTGGGGAGCAGACAGGCTCCTTATCTCTGCTCTCTGACATTATAAACACTCATTAAAGCTCAATCCTTATCTTACTGATAAGAATGTGCCTTAAATAAGTGTTTATGACCTCTTAGTAATTTACAGATATGGGTTATTAGGCACAAAGTGAAACGGAAATTAGGATGCAGACAGCTTGAAAAACTGTTAACCCTTTGTGACAGAACGGCTCAATATTTTATAATAAAGACCAACTGAAAAAATGATTTTTTAGCCCCAAATTGGTAAAATGCAATGATTAAAAAAATTGTCCCTAAAGGTGTGCATAGTCGTTAAGATCTTTACATACTGAGGAGATGGGTCTGATTTCAGTGGGTGCTCCGAAAGCTACAGTAAATAGAATAGTTCTATTATGCTGTTCTCCTGCAGATCGCCTTCTTTTCTAGGAACATCCAGTCTTAAAAAGTTTAAGGCCTCTTTCACACGGGCGTCATATTTTTTGCCCGGATAAGAGCCGGGTGCGTTGCGGGAAAATGCGCAATTTTCCCGCGCGAGTGCAAAACACTCGCGTGAGAAAAATCGCGCATGTTTGGTACCCAAACCCGAACTTCTTCACAGAAGTTCGGGCTTGGGATTGATGTTCTGAAGATTGTATTATTTTCCCTTATAACATGGTTATAAGGGAAAATAATAGCATTCTGACTACAGAATACATAGTATAATAGTGCTGGAAGGGTTAAAAAAATAAAAAAGTTAACTCACCTTATCCTCTTGTTCGCGTAGTTCGTTCCCGGTCTGCTAGCTGTGTGCTTGGGCTGAATGACCTGTGGTGACGTCAGATCACATGCTCCAATCACATGGTCCATCACCATGGTGATGGAGCATGTGATCTGACGTCATCAAAGGTCCTTTAGCCCAAGCACACAGCTAGCAGACCGGGAACGAACTACGCGAACAAGAGGATAAGGTGAGTTAACTTTTTTATTTTTTTTAACCCTTCCAGCACTATTATACTATGTATTCTGTAGTCAGAATGCTATTATTCTCCCTTATAACCATGTTATAAGGGAAAATAATACAGTGAATAGACTGTCACCTAGAACCCATGCATGAAAATCGCACCGCATCCGCACTTGCTTGCGGATGCTTGCGATTTTCACGCAACCCCATTCACTTCTATGGGGCCTGCGTTGCGTGGATTATCGCACCGCAACGCACAAAGGGGAGCATGCTGCGATTTTCACGCAACGCATAAGTGATGCGTGAAAATCACCGCTCATGTGAACAGCCCCATAGAAATGAATGGGTCAGGATTCAGTGCGGGTGCAATGCGTTCAACTCACGCATCGCACCCGCGCGGAATACTCGCTCGTGTGAAAGGGGCCTAAGGCTTTAAATTGAGTTGTTCTGTTTTGTGCAAAAACTGTACCATATTAAAAGCCCCTTAGGAACCCAGCCCTTCCTTGCTGTAGGAGTCATTGCACTATAGTGGCCGGAAGCAGGGTGTCAGTACATCAAACCTTTAAGATTTCTTTTGTAGGATTATAAAATATGATAGTTTTGGGAGTGTAAGAGTTTTTTTTTGTTTTTTTTATGGGGTTGTCTATTGTACAAAACCCATTTTCATATTTTTTTTTGTTTAGATAAATACCTTTCCTTGCGGGGTACACCCGCTGATGCTGCCACCCTGCCTGTTTTTATTCAAATATCGCTCCTACGCCCCGCTGTGCCCCCTGCAGTTTTCCCACTCAGTATGTTAATACTGAGCATCGGTACAGGAAGGAGGAGACGCCAGGGTTTCTCAATGGCGTCTCATTTTTCAAAGTAGCGAGCGGTGAGGTGCCGAAGTAGACGGCCTGTCACCTTTATTGTAATCTATGCCAGGAAACTGTCATAGATTATAGCAAAGCTCTACACCAGCTACCTTGCTGGTCTAAATCTCCACTTTGGTGCATGGACCTGATCAGGTGCGCAACAAGTATTAAGAGACAGGTGCCTCTTAGTAAAGGTGGTGGGGGAGAGATTAAAGGGGTTGTCTTACACTTAGTAATGTATTTGCTGGCCTCATTTATTGTACCATCACTTTATACACTGCTCGTGTCCAGTGGTTAGGACCACCGATACAGCGATACATACGAGGTGGCCAGGACAGGATATGCTAAGCTTGCATGCCTATGTACTCTCCCGGCCACCAGAGAGTCTAGCCCTTTTTCCTATAGTCTGCAAGCACGACCACCACTGCTGGATTGCAGGGTGGTCTGTAACCATGGAAACGAGACGCGTATAATGTGATGGGAAAATTAATCCGCCCAGTAAAGGAGGCAACATGGACAATCACAATACATTAGTAAGTGCCTTGTGTTAACTTTCTCTACATAATAAATGCTATTTGCTGAAGTAAGACAGCCCCTTTAAGATCCGCGTGTAAAATTCCAGTCTTGATAAATGTTCCCCACGTGCTTATGTATATATATATATATGATTTTGGTAGAGTGGTAGTAGATATCAAAATATTCAATACCATAGGCTGCTGGAGACAAGTAAAACTATTGTAAATGCAGACTTTTTCATACTGTGTGTGGCTATAGTTTTCTACTATAACTTTTGTTGCATGCTTTGTGTTTCATATAACACTAAATCGGTCAGACGTAGACAATATGCTACCAGGTGGACTGACAGAAGTGTCCGTGTTGTGTCGTGTTCCACCCCGTCATCCATGTAATGTCGTTGTGAAACTCGCTGTTAATATAATGAAAGCCAGAAAGCAATCCTATAATAACATCTGAGCATCCCAAAAGAAGGAAAAACTGTTAACGCACAAATTTCTGAGCATATGTTTACAAGTCATTTTTCCGTAATTACGTTCCTTATTAGACAGAATGTGTATCATTGTTTTCTTTTATGCAGAATTGGCAAATGTGGTTTGTCCTCTCAGCTAAAATAGTGGCCTTTCCATGATTTTGTATTTACATATTGCTGAGTCTGTTTGCAGGACTTGACAGTCTATGAACAAACAGGCAAAAATATAATAATTAGGTGGAAACTTGCATAAAGAACAAAAGTATCTGCAGAAATTACATTTTGTGCATAATTTAGTTATTTGTTGGTGCTTACTTGCAATGAATATATAGTACTTGTGTTTATTAAAGGGGTTGTCTGGTGGGATTAGATTTTTTGTATAAGGAGTGTAATGGGTTAAAAAAAAACAGCATTAGCCACCTCACCGATCCCTTGCTGCTGCTGTTTTGATGTTTTCCTGGTCCCAGCTAAACATGCAGGAAAGGTCTGGAGATGCTTGCTCAACCAATCAGTGGCTAGGCAGGTCACCTCTGCAGCCAATCATTGGCTGATCTCCAGGCAAGGGATCCAGTAAGAATTGGGGGACTGATGAGCTAAGTAATGTTTTTTTTTTTTTTGTTAACCCATTATGCCCCTTAAAGGGGTTGTCCGGGTTCAGAGCTGAACCCGGACATACCCTTATTTTCACCCCGGCAGCCCCCCTGAGCCTAGCATCGGAGCATCTCATGCTCCGATGCGCTCCAGTGCCCTGCGCTAGATCGCGCAGGGCACGGGCTCTTGTGTTTTCAATAACACACTGCCGGGCGGTAACTTCCGCCCAGCGGTGTGTTCGGTGACGTCACCGGCTCTGAGGGGCGGGCTTTAGCTCTGCCCTAGCCGTTTTACTGGCTAGGGCAGAGCCAAATCCCGCCCATCAGTGCCGGTGACGTCATCGGGGTTCCTGTAAGCCCCATAGAGAGCCCGGTACGTCACCGGAACTCAGAATAATGCCTTTGCCCTGTGCAATTTAGCGCAGGGCAAAGGAGAGCATCGGAGCATGAACTGCTCCGATGCTCATGTCAGGGGAGCTGCCTGGGTGAAAATGGAGGGCTGTCCAGGTTCAGCTCTGAACCTGGACAACCCCTTTAAGGGAAATGTGTGACCAAAAATGTTATCTGCCCGTTAAAATTTGATAGCATGATTATGGGGGCGGCCATCCTGCCTGAGCTGTTCTTAAAGGGAGTCTTTCACGCCGATTCACTGTATTAACCTAACAACAGACTTATGTCCACGGCATCCCCCCTATTAAAACTGTGCTTACCGTATGTTGCTTGCCATCATCGTTCTGCCAAAAAAACACTTTTAATCCATATGCAAATTAGGCTGTGAAGGTGCCCAGGCCCCTGGGTCATTTTCATACGAATCCACTCCCCCTCCACCGCGTCTGCCCGCCCTTGGTCTCTGCTCTAACCTCCCTCCTCCCGTCCGTAATCCTGCGCATGCGCCGATGACCGCGAAATCGGCACGTGCGCATTGAATGGCCACAGTCTGGCCGGGGCATCACAGTTTACCTTGCGCATGCGCCGGCCCCGGCCTAACTTACGTTGTTGCCGTGATCACACCTTCACAGCCTAATTTGCATATGGATTAAAAGTGTTTTTTGGCAGAACGATGATAGCAAGCAACATACGGTAAGCACAGTTTTAATAGGGGGGATGCCGTGGACATAAGTCTGTTGTTGGGTTAATACGGTGAATCGGCGTGAAAGACTCCCTTTAACAGCACTTAGAAAGCATTAAGAAGATTGCTTTAAAGCAGTCCCATGGGCCATATACACAATGGACAGGAGGGGACCTTATTGACTTCTACAGGAGAGTTTTCTAGACATGCTAGAGCATAGATGACCTGTGCAGAGGTCATTGTACAAGAAAAGGTTAGATAAGCTTTCACAATCACGTATTGTGAATGGTGGATCCTGTCTTATCTACAGTGACTTGCAAAAGTATTGTCATGCTCTGCTCAGCTCATGTGCGGAGGTCTGCTAGGTTAGCAGCACGTGTGTAGCCTTTTGTTTTTGTTTTGGAGTTGAGCTGTATCCGCCTCCCTTCAGGTGCACTGCGTGGGGTCGTTGATATGAGTTTAAATTACGCCCACTCCCAGTGTCCTGTGCGGGTTATAGCTTCTGTCTTGTTAAGAGGAAGGAAGGAGGGAAGGGTTGCTGTTCCTGCTCAGTACAAGATAAGTTGGTTTTGTTTTCTTGTGATTGTCTTTCTAGGCTGTTGGAGAGACGCCTGCCCCCTCCATGTCCTGAGGGAGCAGGCTGCCTCTTTCCCCCTTTAACCATCTTAGGGATTTTAGGGAATCGGCAGCCTAGGCACTAGGACACGTTCATTCCCACCTTTAGGGTCTGAATGTGGGCATAGAAGTCTAGGGAGAGCTAGTAGGGATTTGTCAGGAGGTGACCTTTATCCCCAGCTTCTTGCCTAGACATTTGTTTTGTTGTATTCTGTGTATCTTGTATCCTGTCCAGCGTGACAAGTATTCACCCCCCCTTGACTTTTTTCGTATTTTGGTGCCGCACAACCTGGAATTAACATGGATTGTTTGAGGATTTGCATCATCTTTAAATTTGCAGAACATGCCCACAACTTTGAAGATGTTTTTATTTTTTTTATTGTGAAGCAAACAACAAATAGGACTAAATAACAGAAAAAGTCAATGTGCATAACTATTCACCCCCTATAGTCAATACTTTGTAGAGACACCTTTTGCGGCAATCACAGCTCCAAGTCGCTTTGGATAAGTCTCTATGAGCTTACCATATCTTACCTGGGATTTTTGCCCATTTTTCCTTTCAAAACTGCTCCATCTCCTTCAGGTTGGATGGTTTGCGCTTGTGAACAGCAATCTTTAAAGGGGTTCTGCACTTTGTTTTAACTGATGATCTAGTTGTGGCATCAGTGGGCCTGCGGTAAACATTGAGAAGGCCGTGGCGCTGCTAGAGCGCCGCTGCCTTCTCAAACAGCAGATCGGCGGGGGTCCCGGATGTCGGACCCCTGCCGATCAGAAGCTGATGATCTATCCAGAGGATCTGTGGTCAGAACCCCTTTAAGTCTGACCACAAATTTTCTATTGGATTGAGATCTGGGCTTTGACTAGGCCATTCCAACACATTTACATTTTTCCCCTTAAACCACTCAAGTGTTGCTTTATCAGTGTGTTTGGGGTCATTGTCCTGCTGGAAGGTGAACCTCCGTCCTAGCCTCAAATCACGCACAGAATGGTAGAGGTTTTGCTCAAGAACATCCCTGTATTTAGCACCATCCATCTTTCCTTCCACTCTGACCAGTTACCCAGTCTCCCCAGAATGATGCTGCCACCACCATGTCTCACTTTGGGGATGGTGTTCTTTGGGCGATGTGATGTGCTGGGTTTGCGCCAGACATAGCTTTTTCTTTGATGGCCGAAAAGTTAAATTTTTGTCTCATCAGACCACAGCACCTTCCTCCATACATTTTGGGAGTCTCCCACATGCCTTTTCACAAATTCACAACGTGCCTTTTTGTTTTTAGCTGAAAGTAATGGCTTTCTTCTGGCCACTCTGCCATAAAGTCCAACTCTATGGAGCTACGGCTTATTCTCGTCCTATGTACAGATACTCCAGTCTCTGCTGTGGAACTCTGCAGCTCCTCCAGGGTTACCATAGGTCTCTGTGCTGCCTCTCTGATTAATGCCCTCCTTGCCTGGTCCGGGAGTTTTGGTGGGCGGCCGTCTCTTGGCAGGTGTTGATGTTGTGCCATGTTCTTTCTATTTGGTTATGATAGATTTGATGGTGCTCCTGGAGATCATCAAAGATTTGGATATTTTTATATAAACTAACCCTGACTTGTACTTCTCAACAACATTGTCCCTTACTTGTTTGGATTGTTCCTTGGTCTTCATGGCAGTGTTTGGTTAGTGATGCCTCTTGCTTAGGTTTTGCAGCCTCTGGGGCCTTTCAAAAAAGGTGTGTATATGTAATGACAGATCATGTGATACTTAGATTGCACACAGGTGGGCATCATTTCACTATGTGACTTATGAAGGTAAGTGGATGCACCATGGCTTTTTATGAGCTTCCTAACAAAGGGGGTGAATACATACGCACATGCCAATTTTATGTTTTATATTTCTAAATAATAGTTTTATTTATATATTTTTCTCATTTCACTTCACCAACTTAGACTATTGTGTTCTGATCCATCACATAAAATTCAGGTTAACAAAACATTGAACTTAACGCTGTAATGTAACAAAATACAAAAAAAGTGTGGGGGGGGGGGTGAATACTTTTGCAAGGCACTGTATACACAGAGGTGATATCATTACAGGCAGGATTAGAATGACAGATAAGCAGGTAACTGCAGCAAAGTGATCTGTACAGACCAAGAAGTGGTGCCTAGGCTTTTAGTTGCCAGTGTGAAGGCTGCAGGATTTTATGGTTTTTGAGTAAAAATAGAGATATTGACATGGAAAAAATATCACCCAAATGTAAAAAAAATATATGTTAAACATAAAAATGTGATTTAAACAATAGGTCATTTTCTGATAACACATTCCCTTTAAAAAATCTTGCTGAACAACCGGTTTAAGGGTCCATTCACACATCCGTATGTGTTTTGCGGATCCGCAAAACACGGACACCGGCGATGTGCGTTCCGCCTTTTGCAGACCGCACATCGCCGGCACTATAATAGAAAATGCCTAATCTTGTCCGCAATTGCGGACAAGAATAGGACATGTTCTATTTTTTGGGGGGAACTGAATTGCGGACCTGGAAGTGCGGATCCGCAATTCCGGATCCGGACAGCACATAGTTTGGCCCCATAGAAATAAATGGGTCCGCCATTCCGTTCCGCAAAAAGCGGAACAGAATTGCGGACCTGTGAATGGAGCCTAACAGAAGAAGATTGAAAGAAATGCTCCAGCACCGCAGTGGATGATATGAAAGTCCCGGTCTTTATTGACACCATATAAAATCCAGGTGAGTACAGCAAATCAAAGACAAACACTGGTGGTCCCCGGTACCCCGGATCTACGCGTTTCGAACTGTTGAGTTCTTAGTCATGGAGCCTAACAGTCTAGAATAGTCTGTTGAAATACAATGCAACCTGTCCAAAAGACCACCTTCTTTGGAAAGGCCAGCCCTTTATCCAGACCAGATTTCCAGGGACAGATCTTCTGTTCCACCACATAGTATACATACTACCTAGCCTATCCTATCAACCCCCCTCAAAGACCACGTTCCAGTGCAATTTATGGGTGGTTATCTTAAAGGGAACCTGTCACCTAACTGGGAATCGCGGCCACACTGCAGGCTGTCACTCTTAGGCAAGAGGGGCCGGTTAGGGGGCATGGTTACCTTGACTTGAAGCAAGGAGGCCGCTGCCCCTGTGACTTCAAGCTGGCCGGCACTATAGCGCTGATGGAGAATAAAACTGTGTTTTTTGAACTTACGCAGCATCGGACAACAGGAAGAACTATATGATAATTAACAGGCTGCGGGCTACTACGAGGTACTGCTGGCGGGTGTAGATGCATTTTTGAGGTGACAGGTTCCCTTTAAGGAATCTGTATATCCCCCAGAAAAAGAGCTACTGACCTTTTTTACTTTTTGTAAAAACTATTCAGGAAAATAAATCTGCAGGAGACAGCAACTCATTACAATATCCCAAAGGGGTTGTCGCTTAGCTTTCCAGAGACCCTAAATGAGATGTATAATACATATGCATAATTGCAGCTAATTTAGACAATGGTATTGTACCTCTCTAACTGATAAATAGACTTGCATTCAAAAATTAAAAGGGTTGTCCTCATTTAGGTGCCTTTTCTCTTTACTAGTGATGATCGAGCATGCTCGGCCGAACACCTGTTCGGCTTGAGCATCTCGATGCTCGGCATATGGCGGTATTCGGCCAAATACCACATGTGCTCGAGCGCAATGCTCGAGTCTTCGCCCCGCACTTTTCTTGAATGCTACGTAGCCAATAAATGTGCAAGTAACTCATGCCCTCACTGTAATGCCGTAGCCATGTTGGTTACTCGCATTACAGTGATTGGCTGGCCAGAATGTGTCATCGGGTGCTATATAGCACCCAATGACAAGTGTTCGGCTCAGTCTTAGTCAGGGAGAGCTGTGCTGAGGAAGGGACAGATAGTGTAGGGAGTGAAATAGGAATTATTTTATTAGAAAAACTTTTCAGAGACCCAAAAGTCCTTTTAAGGACTATGTTGTGTGGCAGCAGCAATATATATTTTTAGCGCAACCTGTGCTAAATTGCTAAAGCTTTACAGACCCCAAATTCCTTCTAAGGACTATTGTGTGTGGCAGCAATATCTATTTTTAGTGCATCCTGCGCTAAATAGCGTGCAATGGTTAGGCCGCTGCAGACAGCGACATTAGCTGCGCCACATCTTTAGTGTAAAGTGTGCGCCCCCCAAAATATCTGACATCCAGTGTACTTTTTCAATAGACGGTGACTGCTGTAGACAGTGACATCAGCTGCACCACATCTCCAGTGTAAAGTGTGTACATCCAAAATATATCTGTGACATCCAGTGTCCTTTTTCAATAGACGTTGTCCTCTTCTGACAGTGGCATTAGCTGCACCACATCTCCAGTGTAAAGTGTGCGCATCCAAAAAATATCTGACATCCAGTGTACTTTTTCCGTAGACGGTGTCTGCTGCGGACAGTGACATTAGCTGCGCCACATCTCCAGTGTAAAGTGTGCGCATCCAAAATATATCTGTGACATACAGTGTACTTTTTCAATAGACTGTGTCCGCTTCTGACAGTGACATTACCAGGGTCACTAGTGGAGTACCTCAGGGTTCAGTATTGGGCCCTATTCTCTTCAATATATTTATTAATGATCTTGTAGAAGGCTTGCATAGTAAAATATCAATTTTTGCAGTTGACACTAAACTGTGTAAAGTAATTAACACTGAAGAGGACAGTATACTGCTACAGAGCGATCTGGATAGATTGGAGGCTTGGGCAGGTAAGTGGCAGATGAGGTTTAACACTGACAAATGTAAGGTTATGCACATGGGAAGGAATAATGCAAGTCACCCATACATACTAAATGGTAAAACACTCGGTAACACTGACATGGAAAAGGATCTAGGAATTTTAATAAACAGCAAACTAAGCTGCAAAAACCAGTGTCAGGCAGCTGCTACCAAGGCCAATAAGATAATGGGTTGCGTCAAAAGGGGGATAGATGCCCGTGATGAGAACATAGTCCTGCCACTTTACAAATCACTAGTCAGACCACACATGGAGTACTGTGTACAGTTCTAAGCTCCTGTGAACAAGGCAGACATAGCAGAGCTGGAGAGGGTTCAGAGGAGGGCAACTAAAGTAATAACTGGAATGGGGCAACTACAGTACCCTGAAAGATTATCATCATTAGGGTTATTTTCTTTAGAAAAAAGACGACTGAGGGGAGATCTAATTACTATTTATAAATACAGTACAGGGGACAGTACAGAGATCTATCCCATCATCTATTTATCCCCAGGACTGTGACTGTGACAAGGGGACATCCTCTGCGTCTGGAGGAAAGAAGGTTTGTACACAAACATAGAAAAGGATTCTTTACGGTAAGAGCAGTGAGACTATGGAACTCTCTGCCTGAGGAGGTGGTGATGGTGAGTGCAATAAAGGAATTCAAGAGGGGCCTGGATGTATTTCTGGAGTGTAATAATATTACAGGCTATATAGGCTAGAGAGGGGTCCTTGATCACGGGAGTTATTCTGATTGCCTGATTAGAGTCGGGAAGGAATTTTTTCCCCCTTAAGTGGGGAAAATTGGCTTCTACCTCACAGCGTTTTTTTGTTGCCTTTCTCTGGATCAACTTGCAGAATAACAGGCCGAACTGGATGGACAAATTGTCTTTTTTCAGCCTTACAGTCATGTGAAAAAATTAGGACACCCTTTGAAAGCATGTGGTTTTTTGTAACATTTTTAATAAAAGGTTATTTCATCTCCGTTTCAACAATACAGAGAGATTAAAGTAATCCGACTAAACAAAGAAAACTGAAGAAAAGTATTTTCAAGATCTTCTGTAAATGTCATTCTACAAAAATGCCTATTCTAACTGAGGAAAAAGATAGGACACCCTTGCCCCTAATAGCGAGTGTTACCTCCTTTGGCTGAAATAACTGCAGTGAGACGGTTCTTGTAGCCATCTACCAGTCTTCGACATCGGTCTGAGGAAATTTTACCCCACTCCTCAATGCAGAACTTTTTCAGCTGTGAGATGTTTGAGGGGTTTCTTGCACGTACAGCCCTTTTCAAGTCACCCCACAGCATCTCAATGGGATTCAAATCTGGACTTTGACTTGGCCATTCCAGGACTCTCCATTTCTTCTTTTTCAGCCAATCTTTGGTTGATTTACTAGTATGTTTTGGGTCATTGTCATGTTGCATGGTCCAGTTCCGCTTCAGCTTTAATTTTCTAACTGATGGTCTCACATGTTCTTCAAGCACCTTCTGATACACAGTAGAATTCATCGTGGATTCTATGATGGTGAGCTGACCAGGTCCTGCTGCAGCAAAGCAGCCCCAAACCATGACACTTCCACCTCCATGCTTCACAGTTGGTATGAGGTTCTTTTCTTGGAATGCTGTGTTTGGTTTACGCCAAACATGTCCTCTGCTGTTGTGTCCAAATAATTCAATTTTGGACTCATCTGTCCAAAGAACATTATTCCAGAAGTCCTGGTCTTTGTCAACTTTATCTCTGGCAAATGTCAGTCTGGCCTCGATGTTTCTCTTTGAAAGCAAAGGTTTCCTCCTTGCACACTTCCCATGCAAGTTAAACTTGTACAGTCTCTTTCTGATTTGTAGAGGCATGTACTTCTACATCAACAGTAGCCAGAGCCTGCTGTAGTTCTCGAGATGACACTTTAGGGTTTTTGGAGACCCTTTTTTAGCATCTTGCGGTCTGCTCTTGGGGTGAACTTGCTGGGGCGACCAGTCCTGGGCATGTTGGCAGTTGTTTTGAAAGCCCTCCACTTGTAGACTATCTTCCGGACAGTGGAATGGCTGATTTCAAAATCTTTTGAGATCTTTTTAAATCCCTTCCCAGACTCATAGGCTGCTACAATCTTTTTTCTGAAGTCCTCTGACAGCTCTTTTGCTCTCACCATGGTGCTCACTCTCACTTCAACAGTCAGGAGCACACCAAACTAAATGTCTGAGGTTTAAATAGGGCAAGCCTCATTCAACATGCAGAGTAACGATCTACTAATTATGTGCACCTGGTGTGATATACCTGTGTGAGATCTGAGCCAATTTAAGAGGGAATACATGTGAGGGTGTCCTATCTTTTTCCTCAGTTAGAATAGGCATTTTTGTAGAATGACATTTACAGAAGATCTTGAAAAGACTTTTCTTCAGTTTTCTTTGTTTAGTTGGATTACTTTAATCTCTCTGTATTGTTGAAACGGAGATGAAATAACCTTTTATTAAAAATGTTACAAAAAACCACATGCTTTCAAAGGGTGTCCTAATTTTTTCACATGACTGTATATACTATGTTACTATGTTACATCTAAAGTGTAACAATTTATCTGTGACCTACAGTGTACTTTTTTGCGTAGACGCTGTGGACAGTGACATTACCGGTAGTGCCTCTCCCGTATAACGTTTCCTCATCCCAAATACCTGTGACATTCCCTGTAATTTTTTTATTAGCCGCTGGTGACAGCATTGACATTATCTGCGATATTTCTCCTGTGTGACGTTCCACATCCCAAATACATTTTAAAATTTGTTTGCGCATACACTTTCAAATCCTACACTACTGTACGTATGACAGACTTTAAATCATATATAACATTTAATATGAAGAAGGCGATCAGTAAGGGACGGGACAGTGGCCGTGATGCTGATGGTGCATGCAGAGGCCGTGGCCCTGGGCACTGTGAAACTGTGCCTGCTGCCAGAGCACAAGAAAAACTATCATCCACGATACCCAGCTTCATGTCCCAGTTTGCAAGGCGGCGCAGGACACCACTCTTGAAGTCAGACCAGTGCGACCAGGTGGTCGGTGGGATTGCAGCAGATAATGCTTCCAGTCGGTTAAGCACCACCCTGTCTTCCACCAGGTCCAGTCTCAGTAGCCAAGAGTCTACTAAACCCAATCCTCACCCTGTTCCTCCTTCCTCCCACCATGGAGAGTCTGGGCAAACAAGTGATCTCGCACTCGATATTCCGAGGAGCTCTGTTCAGCGCCTTTCCTTAATTTGGCCCTCTCGCCAAGCACGCTTGAAGAGGGACAGATCTTGTGCCCTGCTTCCCAAACTCTTGAGCATCCACAATCACAAGAAGATGACGGTGGGGAACAGAAATTACTGTTTAATGAGGTGGATGATGATGAGACACAGTTGCCAATTACTTAACGGCAATTACTATCTCAAGAGGTTGATGAAGAGGATGAGACACAGTTGTCAATCACTGAGGTAGTGGTTAGGTCAACAAGTCAGGAGGATAAACAGAGTGAGGAAGTGGAAGGTGAGGTGGTGGATGATAAAGTCACTGACCCAACCTGGAAAGATGGAAAGCCGAGCGAGGGGGAGGGATCTTCTGCACCCCAACAGGCTGGAGGAGGCAGTGGGGTGGCAAAAGGGAAAAGGCGGGCCACACCAAACAGGCCCGCAACTGTTCCCAGGAGCAAACCCTTGTGGAAATCTCCCTTGCCAAGGGGTAGGTGTTCCGCAGTCTGGCGTTTTTTTTGAGGAAAGTGCGGACGCCAAAAGAATTGTAATCTGCAAACTGTGCCATACAAAAATGAGCAGGGGCGTGAACAATAGCAACATCACAACCACCAGCAGGATCCGCCACATTGCATTAAAGCACCCTAATAGGTGGGCCTAACGCCTGGGTCCACAATCTGTGTCTGCGGGTCACACCACTGCCTCCTCTTCCCCTGTGTTACGTGCTGGCCAATCCCCTGTCCAAGACGCAGGCCGGATGCCTCCCGCCCAGCACCTGGACCTTCACAAGCACCATCAGCGACCACATCCACTTCCGTGTCCCAGCGCAGCGTACAAATGTCCTTACCCCAAGGATTTGAACGCAAGTGGAAGTGCAAATACCCAGCCATCCACCCACAGGCCATAGCACTAAATGTGCAGCTTTCCAAATTACTGGCCCTGGAAATGTTGCTATTTAGGCTAGTGGACACTGAGACCTTCCGCAGCCTGATGTCAGCGGCCGCCCCGCTTTACGCATTCCCCAGCCGCCACTATTTTTCAAGGTGTGCCGTGTCCGCCTTACACCAACATGTGTCCCGTAACATCCCCCGTGACCTGACCAACGCAGTTACTGGGAAGGTCCACTTAACCACTGACACATGGACAAGTGCATTCGGCCAGGGACACTACATTTCCCTGACGGCACACTGGGTGAATGTTGTGGAGGCTGGGAGTGAGTCGTACCCTGGGATGACACAGGTGCTACCGATGCTAAGGATTGCGGGTCCTACATCGATCAGGGTTTCCGCCAGCACCTACATTAGTGGCTCCAACCCTCACTTCTTCTCCTCCGCCTCCTCCTCTACTTCCACCTCAGAATTATCAGCGTGCAGCACCAGTCAGTCATCAGTCGATAGCTGGAAGCAGTGTATTACTGCAATGGGGAAGCAGCAACAGGCCGTGCTGAAGCTGATATGCTTAGGGAACACACACCGCCGCAGAGCTGTGTCAGGGTATAAGAGACCAGAATGAGCTGTGGCTCTCGCCACTCAACCTAGAACCAGGCATGGTTGTGTCTGATAATGGCTGTAACTTGGCGGCGGCTTTGGAGCTCGACAAGCTCACACACATCCCATGCCTAGCCCACGTGTTCAACTTAGTGGTTCAGCGGTTTCTCATAACCTACCCCAATTTGCCTGAGCTACTGGCTCCGCGTGTGTGCACATTTCCACAAGTCATCGACAGCTTCAGCCGGCCTGTCAACGCTGCAGCAGCACTTAAAATTGCCAGCTCACCGGCTGTTGTGCGACATGAGCACGCGCTGGAACTCGACGTTCTACACGTTGGCCAGGCTTTGTGAGCAGCAGAAGGCAGTAGTGGAATACCAGCTTCAACGTGATCGTCGCCTTTCCAGTCAGCTTCTGCGTCCTCACCTACAACAGGGTCAGCTCACCAGCAGGCCTACGCATATCATTTTGTAGAAGGTCAGTTCACCAGCAGGCCCGCACCTAAAATCATTTACAGGGTCAGCTCACCTGCAGGCCCACACCTAAAATCTTTTACAGGGTCAGCTCACCTGCAGGCCCGCACCTAAAATCTTTTACAGGGTCAGCTCACCTGCAGGCCTGCACCTAAAATCTTTCACAGGGTTAGCTCACCTGCAGGCCCTCACCTAATTATACCTAATAGGTAATTTGCGCGCATGCTGCCTTGCTTGGATGTGGTATCTGTAGCCGTTTCTCAGGGTCCCTCTCCGTGACCCGTCGTCAACGTGGTTTGCGCTGAAAATAACATCGAAAGTTGATAGGGCAGACAACCTAATGGATCGTCGCCGTCACGGGGATGTGCGATCGGCCCCAGGTTATCTAGAGCCACCAAAGCGACAGCAGGCCCTCGCCCATAATGTTTTTTTTATGGTCAGATCAGGCCCTTGCTCCAAATGTTTTTGAGGGTCACCAGCAGGCCAACAATCATAATTTTTCAAGGCTGTGTATGATGCCCTCCTTTATGTGTGTAACAAAGGGTGTATTGGAGTGCCAGTTCCTTTTAATTTTTGGTAGCCCTTTCACTTAGTGCATAGGCTTTATGAGTGCAGGAGTCCTACTACATGAACAATTGTATCACAATGTGAATGAGGCCCTCCTTTATGTGATATGCAGGTTGCATTGGAGTGCCTCTTCCTTGTAATTTTTGGCAGCACTTGCTCTTTATATACAAGTAAATATACAGGAAAGAATGTTTCCTAGCAATTTTTCCTCTAAAATCGATTTTATCTTCGGTTTTGTGCAGATTATTGCCAGTCTGTAAAAGTGGCGTACTACTCGGACAACATCGTTCCCAGCAGCGACCTGGCAGTCTAAGATGCATCCAGACATCCTCCCCATGCTGTTCCCGAACCATGTTGGTGGTGTTTCCATAAATTTCTGACCTTTTAAACCAGGCACCCTCCCCTTTTCAGAGCAGGGGGTGCCTGATTTAATGGTGATCAATCAACACTAATCTTTAGCCCCCACCCCCCCATGTTTCGGGAACTGCCAAAGGGAATCATACTTACCTGCTCCCAGATGCTCCTTTGATCCCTCACTGCCAGTGACGCGCATGTCCTGCTTTGTCAAGACCTGGTTTGGCAGGGGTCATGTGTGTCTCTGCAGCCATTAACTGGCCGCAGAGCTTACATTGCCCCCTGCATCACATGACCTACTGATGTGACGCATGAGGGATATGTCACTACTGCGGCCACGCAAAATGACTTCAGTCAAATCGGATGTTGACATGCTGGACCGAAGTACATCAGTAACAACAGGAGACAGAAGGAACAAGAACCCCGTGTTCTGCAGGTCCAGGGGGGTGGATTCAGGTCAAAAGGACATCCCCTTTATATTTCTCTAAAACATGTCTACTTGGTTCCAAACAATATATTAGGCACCAGGTTTTATGTAATGCAGTTTGGGTCTTGGGACATGCCCGGAACATCCTTCTTGAACCACAAGTGTCGCTTTTGCCCTGAAGTGTGACGGCAGTAAAGCATTTCTACTCTACATTTCTACGTTTTCTTTTTGCAGCATGCGATCTATTGGACCATATATTCTGCTAGACATATAGCCTCACTGCTTATAACTAGAAATCTGGTGCAATATAGGGCACACAATACTGAACGATACAGACTGTAATATTGAGTTACATGACACCATTCACAAAGTGTAGGGCAGTTCTGTATTGACTAGACACACCTGCCCACACTGTAACACCACCACCACCAAAGGCTTGTCTGGTGACAACAGTGGTTGATGGTTGATGCATAGCGATCTCCTTGACATCTCCAACATCGTTGGTGGCCATCATTTCTGTTCAATGTGAATAGAATTTCATCAGTGAATAGCACTGAGTCCCACTGGTCCCTCGTCCAGCGTAGATGCTTCCTGGCCCATGCAATACGATGACACCTGTGCCTGGTGGGGTGGTCAGGTACAATGAGGCGGTCATCAGTGTGGGATGTGGCCACAGGACGTCCACTTCTATGCCTTTCTGTGACTCTTCCAGTCTCTCTGTATTTGTTGCAACCTGCTGATGACGCTGTGTGAGACTCTAAGCTCAGTGGCCACTTCGGTCTGAGAACATCCTGCTTGATGCCTCGCAATGGTGAGGTACTGTTGATCAATTAGGACCTTATTTTCCTTTTTTCAAGGACAGATAAAGGTTTTGAGCTAATATGAAAAGACGTTGTAGTTCTTATTAGTGATCCGTGTGCAGAGACAGCACAGCAGTGCTATAGACTCTTGAAAATGGCGCAGAGGGAAACATCACAGTGTAGTTTATAAAATAGCCCATTATCATCTCTCGGGCTTTATAGCTTCCACGTTATCACGACAAAAATCAATTACTCATTTGGAAGTTCCAGGTAAGTTGATCATAGAAATCTCCAGTCAATTCCAATCACAAGAGGAAGGACCTGGCAACATTGAAGCAATTTAGTCTGACCACAGGACATGTATTTACCTAGAATCACATGGCGCTGTTCATGGTTTTGCTGCTGTTGATCCACCAGTAATAGGTTTTCTCTGGGTCTGACAATTTTTTGAGGAATACACTTAAATAAAATCTGGAATATCAATTTGGGGATAAAACTATAATAAGTAACTTTATTATGCATTTAAAAGTGCAGAACTCCAGGATTTTCTGGACATACTTTAAATCTAACAAAAATGCAATTCTGCCTGCAGCCATCAGCAGGGCCGGCTCCAGGTCCATGTGGGCCCTTGGGTGATAAAGCCTCAGTGGGCCCCCTTGTGGCACATTGTTTATCTACCCAGTGTTTTAATCCCTCAGGTCTACTCACAGTATTCCGTTTTTACTGTACACCCTCTAAAGAGAAACAGACAGACATTGAATATGAAAATATTTTATTTTGACATACTGTAAAGACATAAAACATTTGAAAAAGTACAAAAGGAAGTTAATGCAGAGCACTATAAAATGTCTTGCTGGAATCCATGGATTGATTGTCCAGAACTTTTTTGGCAGAACACAAAAGTGGTATCTTGTGTAAATCAGTTAAAACACTTTTAGGGTCTATTCACACGTCCGTATGTGTTTTGCGGATCTGCAAAACATGGACACCGGCAATGTGCGTTCCGCATTTTGCAGACCGCAAATCGCCGGCACACTCATAGAAAATGTTCTATTTTTTTTTGCGGAACGGAAGTGCGGATCCGCAAATGCGGATGCGGACAGCACATTCCGGCCCCATTGAAAATGAATGGGTCCGCACCTGTTCCGCAAAATTGCGGAACGGATGCGGACCTATTTTGCGGACGTGTGAATGGATCCTTATACATGTTTTTTTACCTGCAATGTATTACCTGATTAAAATCTACACATTTTGCTTCTTAAGATTCGATTGAAAGAACCGCCAGTGCATTAAGGGTACTTTCACACTAGCGTTTTTCTTTTCCGTCTTCAAAATGCTTTCAGTGTTACTATGGCAGCCAGGACGCTATTAAAGTCCTGGTTGCCATAGTAGGAGCGGGGGAGCGGTATACTTACAGTCCGTGCGGCTCCCGGGGCGCTCCAGAATGACGTCAGAGCGCCCCATGTGCATGGATGACGTGCCATGCGATCACGTCATCCATGTGCGTGGGGCGCCCTGACGTCACTCTGGAGCGCCCCGGGAGCCGCACGGACGGTAAGTATACTGCTCCCCCGCTCCCCACTACACTTTACCATGGCTGCCAGGACTTTAGCGTCCCGGCAGCCATGGTAACCACTCTAAAAAAGCTAAACGTCGGATCCGGCAATGCGCCGAAACGACGTTTAGCTTAAGGCCGGATCCGGATTAATGCCTTTCAATGGGCATTAATTCCGGATCCGGCCTTGTGGCAAGTGTTTAGGATTTTTGGCCGAAGCAAAAAGCGCAGCATGCTGCAGTATTTTCTCCGGCCAAAAAACGTTCCGGTCCTGAACTGAAGACATCCTGATGCATCCTGAACGGATTTCTCTCCATTCAGAATGCATTAGGATAAAACTGATCAGGATTCTTCCGGCATAGAGCCCAGACGACGGAACTCTATGCCGGAAGAAAAGAACGCAGGTGTGATAGAGCCCTTAGTTTTATCCTAATGCATTCTGAATGGAGAGCAATCTGTTCAGGATGTCTTCAGTTCAGTCTTTTTGACTGATCAGGCTTTTCAAAAAACCGTAGCATGCTGTATTTTTACCTCCGGCCAAAAATCCTGAACACTTTGACTGAACGCCGGATCAGGTCTTTTTCCCATTGACTTGCATTAACGCCGGATCCGGCGTCTTGTGTTCAGTCAAACCGGATCCGGCTTTTGCATGTTAAACCCGAGAAATGTGAAAAAAATGTTAAAGTCCATGAATGGCGGATCCGTCTTTTCCAATGCATTTTTCATTGTGATCAAAATCCTGATCAGGATTCAAGTGTAATCCGTTTTCACACGTTTTTCCAGATCCGGCGGACAGTTCCGGTGTCTGAATTGAACGCCGAATTTAAACAACGCTAGTGTGAAAGTAGCCTTAATCTGTCTTGCGACATTTGGGACCTTAGTTCGTTTTTAAATAGCTTCAATTTGCTGAAGCTCCTTTCAGCAGATGCAACTGAAACAGGCACTGTTAACAACTGCAATGCCAAAACAAAGTTTGGGAATGCCAGATTAAGGCCTCCTGCACACGACCGTAGGTGTCCCGTTGCCGTATTGCAGACCGCATTTGCGGATCCGCAATACACGGGCACCGTTCCGTGTGCATTCCGCATCATGGATACGGACCTATTCACTTCAATGGGTCCGAAATCCGGAGATGCGGAACGGAAGCACGGAACGGAACCCTACAGAAGCACTACGGAGTGCTTCCGTGGGGTTTCGTCCTGTATTTTAGTTCCGCAAAAAGATAGAACATGTCCTATCTTTTTGCGGAACGGCCGGATCGTGGACGCATTAAAATTAATGGGTCCTCGATCCGCTGTGGGTGCCCCACGGTCGGTGTTCGTGTATTGCGGGCCTTAGCGCGGCCACGGGGCGCACACGTTCGTGTGCAGGAGGCCTAAGAGAGTGGGAGAATATGTACTTTAAAGTCTCCTGTGGGCATCCTAGCCAATATCTTGATCTCCTCAAGCATAACTTCTCCATCAACTGCTGGGTCAGAGAATTTTAAACATTGGAGCTGTAAGTTAGACAAGTCAACGGCTTCTTTCCAATCCAAACTTGTCTGTAAATGTTTGCAAAAAATTTAACCTTATTTCAATTTCACCAAGGACAGTTTCAAGCAGAGGTTTGAAGAATATTTCTTGCCTTGTATCTAAAAATGATGTTCCACTTGCCTGCTGGCATGCTGGCCCTTGACAGTTTTGGTCACTGCATTGCCGAATTTTCTTTCTAAGGGCTTCGTTCACACAAAAGTTTTTTTTGCGTTCCATATATGGGCCGTTTTTTTAGTTCCGTATTCGGTCCGTATACGGAACTATTCATTTTAATGGTTCCGCAAAAGAAAAACGGAATGTACTCCGTATGCATTCCATTTCCGTATTTCCATTTTTCCGTTCCGTTCAAAGATAGAACATGTCCTATTATTGCCGGCAAATCATGTTCCGTGGCTCCATTCAAGTCAATGGGTCCTCAAAAAAAACTGAACACATACGGAATGTACTCCGTATGTCTTCCGTATCCGCGGAACAATCTATTGAAAATGTTATGCCCAGCCCCATTGTTTTCTATGTAATTACTGTATACTGTATATGCCATACGGAAAAACGGAACCAGAAACACTACTGAAACAAAAAACTGAAAAACTGATCTGTTAAAAACAGCCCGCAAAACACTGAAAAAGCCATACGGTCGTGTCAACAAGCCTGTGTGTCGGGTATTCAGTAGGTATATCCAGCTTTTTGCAAATACCTGCTGCCTTACATAAAAGCTGTGGTAATAGATTTTACAAGTGGAATAAGACTTGAAACATTAATGGTTTTTGTTTGTACGGCCAGGCTAATTTGGTTGACCTGGAGGAGACTGTCATACCATACACATAAACCACAAACAAAGGGCTGTGTGCATATGGGATCCAATAAAATCTTTGCTTCACTGTATGTGTTACTAGGATATTGGGTACCATGTAAAAAAAAACTTCTAAAGCATCAACAAGTTGTGGAAACTGTAACAAAATGTCTTTCACTGATTCAAGGCGAGCACACCATCGTGTCTGAGACAGCACTTGCAAGACATTTTCCAGTTGTATCTGTGACGGCCAGAAATTCCAGAAAGCTTTCCTTGACTTCCACTTCCATCATCGATGTCCACATATCGCAGCACAAGTGACAACTGCTCTTGTTTGGAGATGTCTGGTGTGCAGTCTACAATGATGCTAAAACCAGTGTTCCTTCAAAACCAGATCAAATTCAGAGATCAGCTCCAGTAATTGGAGAAAAATACCATTATGTTCTGTGCACACAGTATCTGATGATCCTCCGAAGCGCAGATAGTTTTTTGCCATCCAGTGAATTACTTTGCTCCATCTTTGTTCTTCCAGACGCAAGTCTTTGTCAATGGTAGTTTCTTTATTTTTATGCTTGATTCCAGATTTTTCCATTTTGCATAATTAGACAGGTGGCTGCTAGATATTTCGTGGGAATGCAAGGATCCCTTACTACTGACATGCTTCCAAGTCTCTAAATCCATTTGGGCTTGAGAAATTTGATTTGGCTTCATTGTCAAATAGCCTGCAACAACAGCAATATATGGAATCTCCAAGCCCTGAGTAAATGAGCCCATCTCATGGAACCTTTTTCCTAGAACCCAGCAATGTGTAATAATGACCAGATGAGATTCTTCTTTTTGTACCATCTGGAAAATCTGTAAGTGGAAAATCTTCCAGCTTCACTTGCTTAGGGCCCCTTTTGATAGTTTGACATCTCAGGAGATCAGTGATTACATCAGGCCATTCTGCTGGATCATCACTGAGCTCTGGAAGAGGTCCAGAATGACAGAACAAGGTTTGCTGGTCTGGAGGGTCTACAACCAGTTCACTGACTTCTTCAATGCTCGAACATGCTTCTTGAGAGGTATTGACACTTGGTTGAATATCTGATACAGTGCAAATGGAGGAATCTTCATTCTCCTTATGTGTACTTTTCCTGAAGAAGCAGTCAATGGAAGCTAGCTTCTTGATTTTATCTTCCAGTATCTGATTCTCTTTTCTTTTTTGAATTCCAGACTTGTGCTTCTTGGTCGGAGGTGCTTGTTGAACTGCCAATTCTTGGTATCTGTAAGCTTGTGTGCATCAGTACCCGGAGGTATTAGAAGCAAACACAATGTAGATAAACTGCCCCTACCAATATCACCTATTCAGTCCCTTCCAGGGTAATCACCTCAAAAGGTCAACCCTGGGAAGCTGTTCCCTACCAGCATGACATTGATCTGTGTCACCATATATAAGAAAATTGGTCAATTTTCAACTTCACAATTGAAAAACGTTGTATATATCAGCTGTATATATGTGATGTGACCCAATAAATATCAATATGAATGCTGATAGGTGATAGCACTATGCTGCTGCCTGCCCCTTTACCCCCAATGGCCAATACATATCAATATAATGATATTTTAATTTGGGACACAGCAGGGCAGGCTGCAGCAGACTACTTTGACACATGCTGGACATGCTGAGCCTTATAGTTCTTTGCCCGCCTTATACTTCTTCCCTGTACTGTCCTCTGGTAATCAGTAATAACAGACTGGACATGCTGAGCCGTGTAGACAGTTCTCTGAGAGAACTACAAGGCTCAGTCAGCATGTCCAGCCTTAGTCAGCAGTGAGTCTGTCATTACTGATATCTGAACCAATGTCTCTCTCTTCCCTCTCACAGCATGCAGTTTCACAGACACACTGAGAGAGACTGCATCCACCACTTCTCCCTGAATTCTATTTTTTGGAGACAGACTATGTGGGTAATTTACAAAGTGTGCCACGCCAGTTTTAGGCATTAAAAAAGTCGCAAGACCCCGTTTTTGTGCCATCCTCCCTACTTGGCAGTGGCGGGGGCCAAGACATTGTCATAAATTAGGTCCTTACTTGCCAGTGTAGGGGTGAAACAAAGACCAACGTAAAATTTTGGTCTTTGTAAATAACCCCCTCTTACTTTAGCCTGTAGACTCCTGCTGGTAACATCCCGCCTCTCCCTGACTCCAGCTATCTCTCTGACTATAGTCTATCTTGCTGTTGTCTTTTGGCAGGCAGATACCAGGGCCTAATAATATAATTACGCTGCACCGGTAGACCACTCTAAAACATGCAGCATACACATCAGTTACATAAAGTGACTCACAAGTGATGTTTTTTCTAATTGCAATATTTTTTTTTTCCTTTTCTTCTCCATCTGCCCCAGTGTGTCATGATGACGTCTCCTGACAAATGCAAAGTTTGCTTCCCAGACATCTTTGGCTCCTCATTATTGTAGTTGCCCCCACCCTCTACAGAAAATTAATTCTGCCTGCAGACTACCTAAATAAATGGAAACACCAAATTAGACCCCTAAATTCAGATCCCAGATTAGACCCCTAAATTTGTTTAGGCCCCAGACTAGATCCTAAATAAAATCAGAGCCCCAGACTAGGCTTCTAAATTTGGAACTTAGACCAGAACCCCTAAATTAACTCTTACCCCAGTCTTCTGAATTCAGAACCCCAGATCATGTATAGATAAATTATTCGGACCCCAGACCAGAGAAATATAAATTATTAGGACCTCAGACTAGACTCATACAGGAGTTTGCATGGTGTGTGTGCTACCAAATACCACGTACTAATGCTACATGGTGTGGTGTTTTTGGGGAGGAACAGTGGGCCCCGGCACTTGTCCGGTTATGCCGGGTGCTGACGCCGGCCCTGGCCATCAGCACTAGAGGGAGCTTACTGAATACTGTTTACACATTAAATTGGTTGTCCAAGTGTTTAATACTGATGACCATTCCTCAGGACAGGTCCTCAGTATGTGATTGATGGTGGTCTGAATCCTGGAATCCCAGCTGATCAGCTTTTTGAAAAGGCAGTGGTGCTATAGTGGGCTCCATGGCTGTCTCACAGCTTAGTAAGTACAGCACCATTCATTGGATAACGGCTGTGCTTGGTATTGCAGCTCAGCCCCATTTACTTGAGTGGGACTGATCTGTGCCTAGGCCACATGAACGTGACATCACTGGCCTAGGAAGAGGCTGCAGCGCTCAGCAAAGTGCTGCGGTCTCTTCAGTCAGCTGATCGGCTGGTATGCTGGAAGTTGGACAAACCCTTTTAAAGGCCATGTACACCTTTGAAGCCAATTTTACTTATTGTTGGCTATAAATAATATTTTCAATTGGCCTTTATTAAACATATTGAGCCATTCTGTCACAAAGGGTTAACTATTTTTCTAACTGTGTGACTGGTACTTTTTGGTGACTGATATTTAACATTATTATTGGAATTGGCATCACAATTCTACAGCATTTCTGGCACATCGGGACCCGATGTAATCATGTGCAATGACCGACATCTTGTGGCAGCGAAAAAGAAAAGTAGGAGCGACTGAACAATGAGGAAGGGTATTCAAGAGTTTTGCCGCAACATTTTCTGTAAAGCCTATGGCTCGAAAGGAGGATAAATAGTAAATGTGTGTTTCCTAAAACCATTGCCTACAAAGTAATTTGTGCTGTCTAAATCATAATATGAAGTATAAATAATACCATAGTAAAGAAGCAATGAAAAATAAATTGTCCTTACAAATGTATGCTAGTAATTACTCCCTGTGCATATTAATAATAATAAACAGCATCTTAAATTATGACTTTATTTAGATACAACGTTTATGGCTTCCCAGCGACTATAATTCTCTGAAAAGCAACAGAATATTATTATGATAGATTACAAAGTAGCTTGTAGATCACTAGCAATTGTGATGGAGTGAAAGAATTACTGAACTGAGATTCTGCACTTCCTAAAGTTTTACCATACTGCTAATATAACACCGTTTACAGATTATACATACAGAACACGTCTGTTATAATTTAGGTTTCTCAGGTACATTGATGTAAAGTTTTACTGAGAAATATTCAGTTTTTCTCTTTTTTTTTCTACAGTATAGTTTGTGTAGGAGGTGATGGATCAGTCAGCGAAGTTGTTCATGGTCTTCTGCTTCGAGCCCAGATGGATGCTGGGAAGACTATAAATGGCAGCATTTCTCCTGTCAGAGCCCCACTGCCACTCGGTATAATACCAGCCGGTGAGTGTATGGAAGCAATGTTATCATACAATAAAGCGTGATATTCTGTCTGATAGCTGTTGGTGGACGCAATCCCAACAAGATCTCCTCTCTCGTAACCCTTTATACAGATAATTGATAGAGATCCTCTTTTTTTTTTTTTTTGTGACTTAAAGAAGAACTTATGGTCCGTGGTAGCAGAATCCATAACGGAATTCTTAGATAACCTGAACCTTGTATGAGGAACCTGAAATCACAAGTTCGCTCACCCCTAGAGGTTACAGGTCCTATTTAAAGGTGTTATCTTAGGACACAAAAGTTCTTATTTGGTTTTCAAGTGTAAATGAATGAAACTTACTGTTATACTTTATTCTGAATGGATGGCTACCTCCCCTCTTTGTGTTGTGTGTGAAGGGCTTGCTATCAGCTGTGACAGAGAAGGAGGTTGGCTTAGCTAGTGAACTGATCAGACAGCCAGCCCCTTCAAACACGTCGCCAACACATACGTAGGGTGGAGGACGCTCCCTGCCTGTGGTAGAATATCACATCTTACTGTAACTTTTTTGAAACCATACAATGGGTACTGAAAACCATAAAAAACTACTTTGTTCATGGACTTACCTTTATAGAACTTTGTAGCATAGGAATTTAAAGAGGCTTTGCCTGCATGATCAACCCTATTTTACCAGACATACTGCCTGGTAGGGCTCATCATGCTGATTATAGCGATACCTTTCTTTTGTCTGTATGATAAATAGCTGTGGAGATATCTACATTTTATACATATGCAAATTAGTATGTTGGAGCACCAGGAGGCAGGGCTGAATCCTTGGAGCACTGCTTTTGTAACTCTCGCCCTGTACCTTGATTGACAGGACTATTTTAATAGGGTTTATTAAGCTGACAGAGCCTCTTTAACCCCTTAGGGACCGGGCTCATTTATTACCTTAAGGACCATGCCATTTTTTGCTAATCTGACCAGTGTCACTTTATGTGGTGATAACTTTAAAACGCTTTGACTTATCCAAGCCATTCTGAGATAGTTTTTTCGTCACATATTGTACTTCATAAGTAAAAGGTTAATCCACGGCACAAAAAAAATAATTTTGCATGAAAATTTGGAGTGCCGTGGATACTTATTCCACTACTCTCACGGGCACCCACACTGGATTCAAGGTGTGCGGAGTACATATTTTTTCATATTGTACTTCATGACACTGGTAAAATGGAGTCCAAAAAATTCCTTTTTATTTATAAAAAAAAATACCAAATTTACCTAAAATGTAAAAAAATTAGCAAATTTCCAAGTTTCAATTTCTCTACTTCTATAATACATAGTAATACCTACAAAAATTGTTATTACTTTACATTCCCCATATGTCTATTTCATGTTTGGATCATTTTGGGAATGACATTTTATTTTTTGGGGACGTTACAAGGCTTAGAAGTTTAGAAGCAAATCTTGACATTTTTCTGAACTTTTCAAAAACCCACTTTTCAAGGACCAGTTCAGGTCTGAAGTCACTTTGTGAGGCTTACATAATAGAAACCACACAAAAATGAAATTACACCCCTCAAGGTATTCAAAACTGATTTTACAAACGTCGTTAACTCTTTAGGTGTTCCACAAGAGTTAATGGCGAATGTAGATAAAATTTCAGAATTTAGATTATTTGGCAAATTTTCCATTTTAATCCATTTTTTCCAGTAACAAAGCAAGGGTTAACAGCCAAACAAAACTCAATATTTATTGCCCTGATTATGTAGTTTACAGAAACACCCCATATGTGGTCGCAAACTGCTGTACGGGTACACAGCAGGGCGCAGAAGGAAAGGAACGCCATTTGGTTTTTGGAAGGCAGATTTTGCTGGATTGTTTTTTAGACACCATGTCCCATTTGAAGCCCCCTGATGCACCCCAAGAGTAGAAACTCCAAAAAGTGACCCCATTTTGGAAACTACGGGATAAGGTGGCAGTTTTGTTGGTACTATTTTATGGTACATATGATTTTTGGTTGCTCTATATTCCATTTTTTGTGAAGCAAAGTAAAAAAAATAGAAATTCAGAAATTTCATCTCTATTTGCCATTAACTCTTGTGGAACACTTAAAGGGTTAACAAAGTTTGTAAAATCAGTTTTGAATACCTTAAGGGGTGTAGTTTCTTAAATGGGGTCACTTTTTGGAGTTTCTACTCTAGGGGTGCATCAGGGGGGCTTCAAATGGGACATGGTGTCAAAAAAACAGTCCAGCAAAAACTGCCTTCCAAAAACCATATTGCGTTCCTTTCCTTCTGCGCCCTGCCGTGTGGCCATACAGCAGTTTACGACCACATACTGTATGGGGCATTTCTATAAACTACAGAATCAGGG